>NC_090265.1:422445502-422787416 GCF_040414725.1 Anabrus simplex | reverse complement strand
GAATATAGAATATATTTTGGGGGGGGGGGGGCCAAGATTGATGTAAGGTTAGGTTAAGTAATTTTAAGAGGTCAGACGATTTCAAACACTTTTGAAAGGAAAAAGGAAACATTGATTTGGGCTGATACATACATACATACATACATACATACATACATACATACATACATACATACATACATACATACATACATACATACATACATACATACATACATACATACATACATACATACATACATACATACATACATACATACATACATACATACATACATACATACATACATACATACATACATACATACATACATACATACATACATACATACATACATACATACATACATACATACATACATACATACATACATACATACATACATACATACATACATACATACATACATACATACATACATACATACATACATACATACATACATACATACATACATACATACATACATACATACATACATACATACATACATACATACATACATACATACATACATACATACATACATACATACATACATACATACTGTACACCAATGGTTACAAAACGAAGTCCAGGTTTCTTGGTACACTTGCAAACTTATCAAGAACTTCTTCATCACTAACTATAATGTCTCTGTGGTTAGAGAGTAAAGCAAGCCCGTTAAGCCTACTTTCAGATGTGCTGTTCCTTAAGTAAGTCTTCAGTCTCCTTAGACTAGAGAAAGTTCTTTCTACGTTTGCGATAGAAACAGGAAGAACGGCGAGTAATTTGAGAAGGGTATAAATGTTGGGGAAGAAAGTCTTGTCACATTTTTCTAGAGAACTTACAGCCATTTTGGGAAGATTTGAAGGATTTTCCTGACTCCACTTTTCTTTCCACAACATAAACTCACTTTGCACAATCTCTTTATGTGACAGATCTCCTTCGTAGAAACTAAAAGCAGCCTCCAGTGAACCGAAATCTGTTACGATACACAATTTTGGAAGGATGTTTTGTAAGGATGCAATTATTTCCTTGTGAGATTCAAAGCGTTCTTTTAGTGAGTTACAAAAATCGTCCAGGTATGGCACATAAACTGCTAACTGTTGGCTCGGTATCTCAACAACGATCGAAAATTCCCATCATTTTGGTTTGGTTCTTCAAGGCTTATACATTTTTTCGGGGGGGGCCCAGGCCCCCTGCCCCCCCTTATATACGCCCCTGCAATGCAGTGACGGTACACTAGGGGAAGCATGTGCCTCCACTTGTATAAATGCCTGCCTTTGGCCTATATTAAAATATATTTTATTTTTTAATTTTTTTAAAATCTTAATTTTTTAATCTAGGCCAAAAGTAGGCATTTATACAAGTGGAGGCACATGCTTCCCCTAATGCACCGTCACTGCTTTTTCCTACATAGGAGGCTTGCACTGGTGTCTCAACAGCGTACTAGCGCCAGCGTCTTGGAAAGGTGTAGCATTTCAACTGATGAGCCCACTGCTACATTGGGGTGAAACGCTGGTAATTTCATGATTGAAAAAGCCTAAAGAACTTAAATGTTTTTAACATTTGCAATCGATGAAATTAAATTAGGGTTTCCTTCTCGGAACCTTATTTTTTAATAATAATGTTATTTGCTTTACTTCCCACTAACTACTTTTACGGTTTTTGGAGATGCTAAGGTGCCGGAGTTTAGTCCTGCAGGAGTTCTTTTACGTGCAAGTAAGTCTACTGACATGAGGCTGACGTATCTGAGCACCTTCAAATACCACCAGACTGAACCAAGATCGAACCTGCCCCCTTGGGGTCAGAAAGCCATCTGAGCCACTCAGTCCAGCTTGTAGGTAATCATTGTGAGGAAATGCGCAGATTTAGTAACCCGAAGAATTGGCATCATGTTCCAGGGCTTTTAAACCCTGCTGACCTACTGGCCCGATGGATGAGTGCAAAGTTTTTCATCAAGAGTAAGTGGTGGTAAGGTCCCACATGGCTCAAGGATGACCCTGAGCAATGACCTCACTTGGACATTGTGGCTCCTGAGGACAAAGTCAACATGGAGAAGAGAAAAACTGTTGTATCAAATGCGGCATTTCATAATGAAGTGTTTACATCGAGACTCTGCTATTTTTCCAGCACCATAGAATATTACATATGGTTGGCTGGGCACTGAGATTTGTCCACAACATACGACACCAAGATGCCAAAAGGTAGGAGGAGCTATCTACAGAAGAAGTAGTCAAGGCAGAGAAGTGTCTGATAATATGTGTTCAAACAGAGTACAGACATAGAGTAAAATGTGAAAAGGAAAATCCGAGCTTTTGAAGACAGTCAAGGGATTCTGATGCCATACACAAAGTTAGCCTATGGTGATTATGAAGAAAACTTCAAGTACCCCATTGTGCTGCCTTCAGATATCATCATTGAGAGAATGGTGATGGAAAGGCATTGCCTGTCTAAGCATGTGCGACTTCAAACTTTATTGACAATGCTTCAAAATAACTTCTAGATCATAGGAGGAAGAAAATTTGTTAGGCAAATTATAATGAGCTGTGTCATAAGAGGTATAGGTCCAAGCCAATGGAGACACAACTGGCAGAGTTAACTGCACTACAGTATTTCAAGTCACGGGGATAGTTCTTGCTGGACCATTCTATCTGAAGACTAGGAGAGAAGGTGTGGCTCATATTATTCACTCGTGCCATTTTTTCGAACAGTTCAGATCGAGCTTGTCAGGTCTCTCTCAACAAACGCATTCCTACAAGTCCCATGGAGATTTGTAGCTTGTAGAAGCAGGGTGTCGGTCATCTACTCAGACAACGGCACAAATTTCACAGGGTCTAACCACGCTTCGCAAGAGTTAAACTGGGAAAATGTAGTTTCAAGCTGTGTTGTAGAAAGAATAACTTAGAAATTCAACTCTACCTCTGCTGCATGGTGGGAAGGGTGGTGGGAAAGGCTCATTGGAATGGTGAAAGAATTGCCTTGACGTAACTTGAGCAAAGCTTCTGTTACTTACTGAGAGTTAAACACAGTACTGTGTGACTGTGAAGCTGTTATAAATTCATGGCCATTGACATGTGTATCAGATGATTTGCATGAACTGAAGCCTCTGAAACCAACTGACTTTCTTCATGAGATACCCAGTACTAATGTACTGGATTTGGATGCCATCAACATAAAAGGAATAGATTTGAGATGGCATTATATGTAGAAACTTCAGGATGATTTCAAACAGAGATTCCACAAGGAATATCTAGCTCTTCTCATTTAAAAGAGATGTGGGACATTCAACAACGTGAACATTGGAAACAGTGTGCTGATTGGAGCCAATGACATTAAACGACTTGACTGGCCATTAGGTGTTGACCAGGAGGTGTACACTGGTAAGGATGGCGTCATCAGGGTTGTCAAACTAAGAACTGCGGCAAGCGAGAGAGTGAGACCATTGCAAAGACTCTATCCCTTAGAGGTGGCGCCATCGGATGAATCTACTGCAATTAGTAGAGAGCAATCGGCCAGACTCTGTCCTGGAGATTCAGCCAGGGAGGACTTCTCATGGACCACCTGATGCTGTGGCATATGCAAAGATGAAGTCTACAAGAAGTGGTAGAAGAGTGAAAATACCAAAATGTTTGGACTTGTAAATAATACCAAAGAAATAAGCATTGTGTGCAAGAACAGTGTCAAGTGAAAGAGATTTGAATGTTGTTATGTAAAGGTTAAAGGATTTTTCATTTTGTTGCAATTTTATTAATGTAAATCAAAATTGCAAGGTGGGGAGGATGTTAGGGAAATTTTTATTTTTGTGCTATTTTATATTATTAGTGACTGGTATCGTCGAAGCCTTCCCACAGGTCTTGTTTTGGAAAAGAAAAAAGAAGACAATCATGAATGATGTGTCAATTTGCTTTAATGGAGATTTGTTTTATTATTTATTATTTACATATTTTACGCCCACATTGGAGCACTGAAATAAATGCATTTGAGTTAATTTCTTCTTTTTCTTCCCCCAGAACTTCCTCATCCTCTCCGACCTGGAAGCCCTTTGTGTGTCCGATATAGTATATTGTTTCCGTTCAACTGTTTTTAGTTTGAGACTTATGCTTTTGTTCTTCAAAATCCTCTTCTCTTTTCTGTCTTTGATTTGTTGCCGAGTTATACCCAATTCTTCCAAATCATCCTGAACTTCTTTGAACCAATTATTATTGATTTTATTCTTCAAAAAGTAATCAAATAGTTGTTTCAATATCCTGGCGTCTGGTAATCTTGATATGTGACAGAAAAAGGAAATTCTTCTTTTACGCATTTTAGATATTATTGATTCACATTCATGATAGACAATGTTGTTAGGCAACAATCTCCACTGTCTATCAACTTGGTGTTTTTTATTAATAATTGTTCTAAGAATTCTTCTCTCAGTTTTCTGTAATTTGTCTGTTGTAGATTTTACATTTAATTGAATAAAGTTTCACTAGCATACGTTGCCTCTGGTTTAACTATGGAATTATAGTGTTTCAGCTTAGCGTTTATCGAAAGAGATATTTTTTTTATAGGTTGGCCAGGTAAGTCTTTGTGCTTGTTTAAATTTAGTTGTTCTGTGTTCTATTGCTTCTATTTCATTTGTGTTCCATGTTATTATTTCCCCAAGTTATTTGAATTTCTGAACAATTTTAATCTCTTTATTACTGTTCAGTTGAATAACTGGTAAATCAACTTTAAAAGTTGGCATCATTTCTGTTTTTCAAATGAAATTTGTAATCCCATTTTTTTAGCTATAATTTCTAGTTGTTCAATTTGAAATTTGTTTTATTAAAATAATGTTAGAAAACATTTGTATGTAAAGTCTTTCTTTATAGATTAAGCTCTCTGTAATATTTATATCAAGTACGTAACAAGTGTGTTATGTACCACTAGTTATTAGAACATTTATGATCCAGAGGAATGACTTGCTAAAAAAAAGAAAGTTATCTAACTCCCCAGCTACTTCACACCAGTATTCAGACAGGCTGTTTTTCTTGGGATGCAGCAGTAAATCCATCTATCAGAGATGAATGACAGTAGAAGAGACATCACAACAAACAATGATCAATGTAATGTTATTGTTGATCAATTTTATAAGCTTTCAGTATTGTAGGTCTTCACATTTAGTTTTCTTTGGAGATATTAAGGCATCTAATGTAAAAGGAGTCCTTATTCATTCTTTCATGAACCTCTTGTTCTTCAACCAATTGTTCCTTTATGATTTTTTTCTCATTCTTGAAATTTTACAAATTTCCTTGTCAATATGGATGGATGACCACGTGGTTTTACACCTTAAGACAGTCACGACAAACACCATCGCCAGTTAACACAACTGAACAATATTTCCATGTCAGCAATGCTTGGCATTAATATGGACTAAGCAATGAAATGAAAATCCACAGCCTGTTTCTAGTCATTTGACCGAGTCAGGAATAGAATGAATGAAGCCCCCATCTAGCAGCGAGGATAGGAATTGTACCGGCTGCCCAAGCCTGTCGCACTCTTCTGAGGCAATGATTAATGACTGACAGATGAAACGAAATGATATTGGAGAGTGTTTCTGGAATGAAAGATGACAGGGAAAACTGGAGTACCCAGAGAAAAACCTGTCCCACCTCCACTTTGTCCAGCACAAATATCACATGGAGTGACCGGTATTTGAAGCACGGAACCCAACGGTGAGAAGCCAGCATGCTGCTGCCTGAGCCATGGAAGTCTAAATTCATTCACTCTATTATCGTAGTTGGTATGGTAAAACTGTGCAAGACATAAATGATCAGTAATTGTATTCTATATAACTTTTGTTATGTACTATTTTTTGATTGGACGAATAACATAGGTATCGTATTTTAAAATTAAATTTTAGGCCTTCCTCTATACTATGAATAAAATTATTGATAGCATAGATTGCAGTGCCTTATTCCCTGACCTTACATACCGATTTTCATTAAATTATGTTCACACATTTTCTCATGGCACAGCATTGATATGGACTTAGCAACAACAATCTTAAATTCATGAATATCTGTTATCATAGCCGGTACAGAAAGAAAGGTCCAAGACATAAATGATCAGAAATTCACTTCTATATAACATTTGTTATTTATTGGTAGGACCCCTAATAACATGTTTGAGAATTAAATTTCAGGCCTTCCCGTAAACTACCATTTCACTCAGCTTGAATAAAATTATTTATAGCCTAAAGTGTAGTGCCTTATTCACCGACTTTACATACCGATGTTCATTAAATTCTCTTCAGCTATTTTCTCATGATGCGCAGACAAACAGACAGACAAACAGACAAACAGTTAAAAAGTGCATTTCCATGTTATTGTGGACATGATGGTTACAAAAATGCTGTTCTTTTTTTTAAATTGTGAGCAGTCTACAGACAAAACTCTTATTTTATGTATATAGACAAACTTTTTAACCATTTATTCACACCCATTGCCAGACACCTTTCTGCTGTGTACAGTTATATAGCAAAATTATATCATGATGGATGTAACGTTATTGTGTTATATTACAGTCAGATTTATGTTTTATGGGAAAATGTGAATGTAATCTTGGCTTGCATAGAATGCTCCTTGTTCTATTTCTGTGCCTTTTTTGCCTTTTCTACTTATATGTCTATAATTAAGCCCTCTAATGCATGTTTATGTGAGCAGATTTTTGTTTTCATGGGTAATTTGATTTACTTATCTTTTTTTAACTTTTTAACCTTTTAAAATTTTATCTTCCTCTGTAGGTTGGGTTTGTAGAGTTGACCCACAGTTTTCTCTGCTTGTCTTAAAAGGAGACTAAAGGAGAACTAAGTGTTGCCCTCTATACAACCTCTTCGGAGGGTAGATAAGCGAATAAATGTTCAGGGCATTTGTCCTTGGAGTGAGAAACTGCCCCTAAAAGTGGATGAACCAGTGCGATTGATTCAGTGGCATAGAACATGGAAGGCAACAGAAAGACCACCACATTAAGGATCCCAAGGATGTTCTAAGAATCAGCAGTATGTTACGAAGGTTGGCAATGTTTTTGTAAAAATACTCCAGAGGTAAAGAAGTTCCCCAATTGGATCTCTGAGTAGGGAACACAAATGACAGGAGGAAGATGAAATCGAATAAGAAGGTAGCCACGTAGAATGTAAGATTGTTACTGCAGTGTGGCAAACTGGTAAACTTTAAACTGGAAATGAATCAACTGAAGATTCTAGGAGATGGCCTCAACTTGGTGACTTCTGGTCTGGGTACTACCGGTATAGAAAAATTCATACAGGAACTGATGAAAATTGGCCTGGGTTAGGAGCAGCAAATATATTTAACAAGACATTGGAATCTAAAGTGATTATGTACAACACAGTTCTAGAATTATTCTAGTTGAACTCTTAACAAAGCCAACCAATACGATAGTAGTCCAAGTTTATATGCCTACATTGGAAGAGGCAGAAACTGTGGAAGTAGTGTATAATAAACAATGTGATAAGATAAAGTATTTAAAGGAACATGAGAACATCATCCTAGGTGACAGGAGTGCCATTACTGGAGAGGAGTTGTGGTCCGCTATGGACTGGGCCAAAGGAATGAGACAGAACAGTTGACTGAATTCTGCATAAGGAATAACCTGGTATTAGTGAACACCTTGTTTCACAGTCATAAAAGGAGATATACATGGAAAGCTCCTGCACACATAGCAAGGCATCAGCCTGATTATATCCTGACCAAGCAGAAGTTTAAGAATCAAGTTATGACTAACAGGAGTTACCCACTGGCAGATATTGATAGTGATAAGTTAGTAATGATGAAATGTGAGTTCAAGTTTTAAAGATTATGCAAGATGGAGAGAAGGAAGATCTGACAAAGACAAAAGCTGACAGAACAACAAATGCATACATTCTATAGAGACAGACAGGATTACTTAGTGTATTACTCCATCTGGGGTGAATGAATGGGAATAAATCAAAACTGGTACAGTATTCTTAAGGTAGCAGAGAAATGGGTGAGGAAAGCTCAACCAGTAGCTAGAAGGGAATGGATAACATATGCCATTAATCATCTTGTAAAGCAAAGAAGGAAATATAAAATTGCAAAAGACATCAATGGTACTACCAAAATAGAAGATGAAGAACAAGTACCGTAAGATGATAAAGGATATCCGATTCTAAGGGAAGAGTTTGAGAAAGCAATGATGAATTTGAAAGATGAAGAAACAGCTGGTATTCATACAGCTGCTGAACTGATTAGGAGTGCTGGGGAAGGAATCGAGAATGCTGTGATGTGGCTGATATCTGTATATCATTCTGGAGTTGTTTCACAAGATTTTAAGAAAAGGTATTATAGTGCCTACCTCCAAGGGAATGACAGACAACAACTGTGAACAGTACCAGACTCGGAGCATCATCTCGCATGTGTCCAAAATACTCACCAAAATAATCTGTAGAAGAGTGGAAAGCTAAGTGGAAGCCTTTCTAACAGAAGAGCAATTTGGGTTTAGAAGAGGTACGGGAATGAAAGAAGCAATCGTAGCTTTAATGCTTGTGATTGAGAAGCAGATGAGGAAAGACTAGAATACATTTGTAGCCTTTGTGGATATTGAAAAGGTTTTTGATAATCTCCACTGGAAAGTGATGTTCTGGATAATGAAACAAGCAGGAGTGAAGTATGAAGACAGAGGATAATCTTTAATTAATATAAAAACAATAGAGCCATAATTAGAAATGGCACTAGTGAGGAGGAAGCAGAGATAAAGGGAGACTTGAGACAAGGCTGCTCCTTATCTACTACAATTTTCAATGTGTATATTCAAGAAGCTGTAATATTGTAAGAGAGTACAAATGCCGTGGTTGTAAAGGTGAATGGGTAGAGGATTGACAGGTTAAGGTTTGCAGCTGATATTGTGATCACCACAGATAACAGAAATAATTTACAGAAAATACTGATTGAGATGGAGAAATTCTCAATATTTAGTACAGTATGAAAATCAATAGAATGAAAACAAAAATGAATGTAATGTGCAGGACAGAAATGCACCCTTGAAAGTCAAATGAGATAATCATGTTTTGGAATAAGAGACAGTAGAAAAACAAAAGACTCCAAAGTAAACTAGAGATAATTAGCATGACGCATAATTCAAGCCAAAAATGCTTTCAACTCAAAGAAAAATTGTTTACATCTAATAGCCCCAATTTTGAACTAAGGAAGAGACTAATAAAGGCATATGCTTGGAGTGTGGCCTAGTATGGCTGTGGGACATGGACAGTAGAGGCAGTAGAAAGGATGAGACTTAAAGCTTTGGAAACCAGGTGTTAGTTCGCTAGAGCAGGAAAATCAGGATGTCTTTGGCGGCGGAATCAGATTACTTAACAGAATCCTGTGAAACAGGGCTATGAATATGTCCGCCTTGTCAATACAATTACATACACAAATATGTAACTTATTACATTCGGTATTACATGGAAAAATTTTTGAGAAATGATCAGTTCTCTACCTCAATGATCTTCAAAAAAGTTTCAAGATCAATAAGACTTTATCCTAAGACACTATTAATACTAAAATAAACATTCACATAAAATCTTTTACAATATTGCAACAGTTCCTTTTGTTATGGTCTAAAAACTTTCCTATTCTTCCAAGAGAACAATCCTTGTGATGTTATGTACTATTACTCCACAAAATAATCTGTTAAGGAAAAATGCTTATTTTAATGTAAATAGAGTAATTCGAGATAAATTCTTATAGATCTTGAACTGTTTTGAATATAGCTGAGAAGAGAACTGGTTGTTTCTCGAAACATGTTCGATGTATATGTAATAAATAAGTTATATATATCTTTGTGTATGCAATTGTATTGAAATATAGCGGACACAAGTAACAGACACCCTCAGAACAAGAAAATCAAAGCATAAGATCAAAAAGTAAAAGGACAGATAACTTACCTTAAGCAGGCCAGGGTGTCCAGAGTAAAAAAAAAAAGGTGGATCGAAGAATCACTTCCGAGTAAGGGTAAATTATTAAAGGTTTAAAATAATTTTCCCTTTTAAAATTAATAAAATGTATTTAAATTGAAGAAGAAAGAAACTGAAACAACAAATATTTATAAGGTTGTGTCCTCTTCAGAAAAAAAAAAAATATAATAATAATATAACAGTAACTCACTAAAATAGAAAGAAGATCAACAGCCTAGGTAATGAAAAGCTAATTTGAAGGCAGTCGACCACTGCAAAAAAAGAAAATGGTAGTAAAACAATAAAACTATTACAATAAAACTGACGTAGAAGAACTAGCTTAAAATTGGATATTAGTACATCATATACTTTTTTTTTTTTTTTCAGAAGGTTCACACCAAAGAGATAATTACAATTTAGTTTTCTTTTTTGAAATTTGATGGTATCAAGGACATCCCATTGAGCTTCCGCAAGCATCATTTCATCATCATCCACAAAATTAAATGTGTCATCAGGTACATTAATATACTAATAAACTAGGAAAACATTAGTACGAAGGAGTGAAGGAAAAATACTCAAACATATCCCAGAAGAAAATGTACCAACATAGGATGCTTCAAAAATACGGAAATGTCACATAGAAAAATCAGCCACACCAGCTTGTTGCATCAACAATCATCATCACCATTACTATGGCAACCCAAAAACAAAACAAATGAGCCACGAATCCCAGAACAATATGTAATATTATTATAATTGTAATATACCAGCTGATGATGGCCATGGAGGGCTGAAACCGGTACTGATGTGAATCCGTTTATAATAAATAAAGTACTGATAGGTGGAACACATTTCTTGTCTGTGTACGTGCATCTAATCAATATGGAAATGAAACTTATAAATAATAATCCTGGAACAATACCGGACAATGAGAAAAACTACACATATTCAAACAATAGAGAATCTGGCAGATCCCATTACACAAAAAGAATCATAAGGTTAATTAAAATAAGATAAAAAGGGGTAACAGAAAACGTACATAATTAAATGGGATCCAATTACTTAGAAAAACTCCTTGCGGAAACCCCAGTGGTAGTGAAATCGCCTCTAACATATACTCATGCTCATAAATTAAGGATAATTGCATATTGTGGTGTCACACAACGTGGCACTACACAAAACTGGCGCTAATAGCATTGGCACATAGTGAACACAAACGAAACATATCTGTAAGTCCACGGTATTGGTGATAAGTTGAGAAAACCGTCCCAAAACACACGTGCTACAAAACGCCACTGTTTCCTGCGCATATACCCCGACATCAATATTGGATATGATCACCATGCACACGTACACAGGCCGCACAATGGGTTGGCATACTCTGGATCAGGTGGTAGAGCAGCTGCTGGGGTATAGCCTCCCATCTTTCACCAGTGCCTGTCGGAGCTCCTGAAGTGTCCTAGGGGTTTGAAGACGTGCAGCGATACATCGACCAAGAGCATCCCAGACGTGCTCGATGGGGTTTAGGTCTGGAGAACAGGCAGGCCACTCCATTCGCCGGATATCTTCTGTTTCACGGTACTCCTCCACAATGGCACCTCAGTGGGGCCATGCGTTATCATCCATCAGGAGGAAGGTGGGACCCACTGCACCCCTGAAAAGGCGGACATACTAGTGCAAAATGATGTCCCAATACACCTGACCTGTTACAGTTCCTCTGTCAAAGATGTGCAGGGGTGTACGTGCGCCAATCATAATCCCACCCCACACCATCAAACCACTACCTCCATACAGGTCCCTTTCAAAGACATCACGTGGTTGGTATCTGGTTCCTCGTTCACGCCAGATGAGAACCCAGTAAGAATCATTGTTCAGACTATACCTGGACTCGTCCGTGAACATAACCTGGGACCACTGTTCCAATGACCATGTACTGTGTTCTTGACAGCAGGCTTTACGGGCTCTCCTTTGAACAGGGGTCAGTGGAATGCACCTTGCAGGTCTCTGGGCGAATAAACCATGTCTGTTCAATCATCTGTAGACTGTGTGTCTGGAGACAAGTGTTCCAGTGGCTGTGGCAAGGTCCCGAGCAAGGCTACCTGCAGTACTCCGTTGCCGTCTGCAGACACTAATGGTGAGGTATCGGTCTTCTTATGGTGTTGTACACTGCGGACGTCCCACACTGTAGCGCCTGGATATGTTTTCTGTCTGCTGGGATCGTTGCCATAATCTTGAGATCACACTTTGTGGAACACAGAGGGCCTGTGCTACGACCTACTGTGTTTGACCAGCCTCCAGTTGCCCTATTATTCTACCCTCACAACGTCATCAATATGTGTTCATTGAGCCATTTTCACCACATAGTCACCATTAGCACATCTGAAAACATCTGCACACTTACTCGCTGCACAGTACTCTGACATGCACCAACACACCTCTGCGTATTTGGACTGCTGCCAGTACCACCGTGCGACGACCGCAGGTCAAACACACCACATGGTCATACCCCGAGGTGATTTAAAACTGCAAACCGCCCACCATAGTGTTGTTTCACCATGTATCAGCATTATCCTTCATTTCTGAGCATGAGTGTAATTTGTTAGTAAGTTAGATTTTACCCAATGATACAACACCATACATCGTTGTTGTTGTTGTTGTTGTTGTTGTCGTCGTCGTCGTCGTTGTTGTTGTTGTTGTTGTTGTTGTTTTTGTATGCAATTAACCAAACCCCATAGACAGGGAAATGGTTTGACAAAAAGTATAATAACAATAAGAATAACACATAATTGGTGAGAATAACTTAAACCCAAAAAAGAGACATAAGAAACTAAACCAATTTCAATTTAAGAAAAGTTACAATCGTAGAAAACCGAAATGCAAATGGAAGATGATTTTCAGAAGTCGTACTTACAGTAACCCAGTTGATACGTATCCACTTGAAGTAGATGCAACCAAAGAAGATAGTTTCTGAAGTTCATGAAGGACAGGACCAAAGATTAATACAGAAAAATTAACTTACAGTCCTTGAATTTGATTCCCGGCTGGGTTGGGGATTTTAATCGCTTCTAATTCTTCTGACTCGGGGACTGGGTCTTTGTGTCTGTCCCATCACTCTCCTCTTCATATTCAGACAACATACCACACTACCAACCACCACAGAAACACGCAATAGTGATTACATCCCTCCATATAGGTTTGGTGTCAGGAAGGGCATCCAGCTGTAAAACAGGGCCAAATCTACATGTGCTATGCAGTTTGCACCCACAACCCCACAGGTGTGGGAAAAAGCAGTAGGAAAAGAAGAAGATTCATTGGTAGTGGCAATGACGTGTTCTGCATTGAATGCTGAAATTATTAGTGAGAGTTTAAGAATGAGTCAAAGTTTCTTCGAATTCCATTAGGCCTACATGTTATATTAACCCTTTACTGCATACTGTTGCCCTCAGGCAACATACAACTTTTCACCTGTATAAATGGATACAGATTGTGGACAGAGGTAGTTTTCCGGCACACCTTTAACTGTACAGTCATTTAAAGACATATACCAGTGATGCCTTGTTTTTTTTACATAACATAAGACAAAACAGCCCTACAACCAAAGGCACTCCTTCCACCCCGTCAGCATCCACGCGTACCAACCACTGTTTATTTTACATGGGCCCTCCCCATCATATTACCACAGGCTTCAGGAGTACCTCTGGCTCAACCTCAAAGACATTACCGACCTACGGTCGTGCAAGTGTACTTGCACCCTGCAATACGTATCCATGGCCAGTAGGCAGTAATGTTCGGTCTTTGAATGTTAAAAGCTTAGCGTGAAATCGTGAAAAATTGGTATATATACCCCGTTATGGCAACCCACATCACATACGAGTGTTAAAATATTAGATCCAGTTAAGAATTGCTGGTAAATCTAAAACACTGAACGTAAGCTTAAAATTTTCTTCACCAAACGAAAACGAAAAATAATTCGTGCAGTAAAGGGTATTAATGGATGATATAACTCAGGTGGAGGTAACTATGGCAATGCAGCACATGTCATAGTTACTGATTAAAGAAGGAAAGGAAAAGTGTTGGAACAAGTTCACTACGAGGCTAACAGAATACTGTGAAAGTTATAGGAAGTTGCTTCATATAATAGTCAAGAATAGAAGAAGTGAGAATGGCAATATCCTTACACTGGGAACAGGAGATGGAAACCTGGAGAAGACAGATTAAGGCATCAGAGAAGGAATGAAGAACTACTTCAATACTTTATTTAATGGAGAAAATTTTTGAAGTGATATCACTGAAGACTGCAGTTTAAGTGCAGGTGATGGAGCACAACACCAGCTAGAAGTGGAGTATGAGCTGAAGAACATGAGAAATTTTAAGTCCCCAGGGTTTGATGACCTCACTGCTGACATGATAAAGGCAGCTGGAACACAAGTCATGTTATCTATGTTATCTGGAAAGAGAATAGGATACAAGAGGTCTGGATGAAAGGTATCATTATCCCCCTGTATAAAAAGGGAAACAGGAAGAAATGCAGATATTACAGGGGTATCACTTTACTTTCTCGCTCACTTAAACTTCTGGAGAAGATAACTGAAAGAAGAATCACGAATATAGTTCAACTGTTACTGGAGGAGGAGCAACATGGGTTCAAGAAGAACCAAAGCACTACAGATCCAATATTTGTCATCAGAATGCTAACAGAGAAGCACTGGGATTATGGTAAGAACTTAGTGATTGTTTTTATGGACATCCAGAATGCCTACGACAGTGTGCCTAGAGAGATAATCTGGGAATGCCTAGAAGGTATAGGTGTGCCAAACTTCCTGATTGATAAAGTAAAGGTGCTCTATCAAAAGTGCTTAAGCTGTGTCCAAGTAGGGGATGGAAGATCAGATTAGTTTGAAACCAAAAGAGGAGTCCCGCAGGAAGTGCCTTGTCACCACTCCTATTCATCATTGTCATGGATTGGATCATAAAATCCATCAAAGAACATTGCAAATATATATATATATTTTTTTTTTTTCTAGTTGCTTTACGTCGCACCGACACAGATAGGTCTTATGGCGATGGTGGGACAGGAAAGGGCTAGGAGTGGGAAGGAAGCGGCCGTGGCCTTAATTAAGGTACAGCCCCAGCATTTGCCTGGTGTGAAAATGGGAAACCACGGAAAACCATTTTCAGGGCTGCCGACAGTGGGGTTCGAACCTACTATCTCCCGAATACTGGATACTGGCCGCACTTAAGCGACTGCAGCTATCGAGCTCGGTTTGCAAATATTTGCAGATGATGTTCTGATCTGGAGAAATAAGCAGAAGTACAGGAGAAACTTAATCTTTGGAATGGCAAGTTTAAAGAATATGGACTAAACATCAGTAAAACAAAAACTGTTGAAATGATTGTCGACAGGAAAGGCACAGATTCAAACATTTTCCTGGAGGAAACTCTGTTACAATCTATTCCTAATTTCAAATACCTTGGTAGTATTTCAAAAGATAACACAATAAACCAAGAAATCTACTCTGGGATGACAAAAAAACCCAGAAAGTAAAATTGACCACGTTTTATACCTATATACTTAATTCCAATTCTCCCATATGAACTCAAAACATGTACATAACAACGCGAATAGTAAAATCCAGTCTACGGAAATGAAATTCATCAGAACAGTGAACCAAAAGACCAGGAAAAACAAGATTAGAAATTAAGTAAACAGGAAGCAGGCTGGCATCAAAATACCTGTTACTGAGCTTTTAGAATGATGCAGGCTACAATGGTTTGGACACGTTATGAAAACAGACAGAAGGAGAACAGCAAGGAATTAGTTTGACACAGAAGTGAAAGGAGAGAGGCCAGTTGGGAGGCCATGGAATTGATGGATAGACACTGTAAAATCAGAGATCACCAAGAGCAATGTCAAGTGAGAGGACATAGAGGAACAGAAACTATACTTTGACAGGAATAAGTGGCGAGCACTTTTACTTCACACCTGGGAAAATGGAGCTGGAAAATGATGGTGATTATGAATAGAGCTTTACTTCTTCCGTGCTCTGTGGTAGCTTTAAAACATGCAGTATTCTGTGTTTCAGTTTACATTAGTTTGTTGCTGTTCCAAGTGTTTTATTATTTGTAGGACTGTCGTATCTCCTAAAAAGAGCATAGTGGATTTGTTCTCTATGACTCCTTCAATAGTTACAGGTTAATAACATGGCAGGAAAATACTGATCGGATTTGAGACAAACCAACGAAGATGTAACATCACTCACTTAGATGGTGAAAAGGAGGACACTGAATGAAGATTACGAGGAAGTGGACTTACTTTCATGTGATGGACTAGGTGATGAATACGAGCCAGGTAGTGTCAAAAATGGGGATTCGTCATCAAACAGTGATGTTGGCAAACCTTATACAAAGAGAAGCAAGACAAATTTTAAAGAAACTTGTTTCACTGATTCAAATTAACAGTCAGAGGAAACTCAAAAATGACTTCATATATGTTTTGAGGATATGCTCAAGGAAAGGAAATAATGATCATTGATGGTCATCCAAGCCTCAGATGAAAGCTTGCCTGTCATTTTGTTCATTAGATCCAGTGCTAAAGAGGCAATACAAAGGTTGTGATAACAACATTTGATGCTTTAGGATTGTTTGTTGATGCTGGTATGCTGGACAATGTAGTTAACTAGTTCACGTACCCGTGCTTTGGTACAGAATTCTATATTGTATACGGAGTTCTAAGTAAAATACTATACATGTTGTGAGCAAGATTTTATTAGATTGCATTGCCCTCACCATTATCTGAGAAACACCATGGGAAGTTCACCATAAGTCATTTTTGATGTAAGGTCCAGATTGGTGAATATTCATTATAATGGCAGGCCCCATTTCTTACTGCCAGTCACAGTCGAGTTTTGAAAATTTAGAATATAATGGCAGGCCCCCTTGCCTACTGCCAGCCACAATAGATTTGGGGAGTTTTCATTACAAATGCAGGCACTCTTTCCTACTTCCAGTCATATTTGAGTTTGGGAGTTTTCATTATAATGATGGGGCCCTGTTTTCTACTGTCAATCAGAGTCAAGGTGGGAGTTTTCATTATAATTTCAGTATAATGTAATGCAATCTAATAAGATCTTACTCACAAAGTGTATAGTATTTCACCTAGAATTCAATATACAATGTAGAATTCCATAGCGAAGCATGGGTACATGAACTAGTTAACTATTATCCGCACACTTTATCTTGGTGCATTTACACCCTAGTGCTGAATCGGTCGACCTCGGCGATCTTCGAGATTCGTACTGGCAACCTTTGAAACACAAACTATGAATCGCTTAAGTATCGTTGTGCGATATCTGGCGTACACTTTATGTACTAGTGCTGTTGTTTACACAACAAAGCCAAAGTAAGTTATAGAATTCATGCTAGGAACAAGATTCGCATCGAGAAATGTTTTATAATGTTATATAATGTGTATGTGACATAGTTGTTGGCTTAAGATGATAACGGTTTAGAAATTTCATATCGATCGATCATATTATCGATTCAATTCAGATTTCATTTTCATTCAATTGGCAGCACCAGGCAGCACTATCGATACTGGGACAGCTCCCTCCTTACTCCTCACCCCCGTACACAAATGCACCAAGATAAAGTGTGCGGATAATGTATTGTCCAGCATACCAGCATCAATAAAAAATCCTAAAGCATCAAATGTTATTTTCACAACCATCCTGTATCACATACGTACGAAGTGGACAGATTACAGTCACAATCAGGTTAGAGCGTTTTCATTATAATGGCAGGAGCCCTTGCCTACTGCCAGCCACGCTAGACTTGCTGTTATTTTCACAACCACCCTATATCACATACAGACGAAGTGGACAGATTACAGTCACAATCAAGTTAGAGTGTTTTCATTATAATGGCAGGAGCCCTTGCCTACTGCCAGCCACGCTAGACTTGGCGAGTTCCTTGCCGAAAGCCGGTCACAATTGGATTCTATTGCCATTCAAATTATGTTGTCCAAGGTTGTTGCTGAAATTCGGTTGTTTTATAAAACGTCCTTATGAACGACACTTTTCGTTTGCCCCTGTGGCTGCAAAATCGCAAGGCTGTCAGGAGAGCTTACACGTGAACAGGCATATAACTGGTCAGGGGAAAAACAATAATTGCTTAAATCCACATTGGCGGCTTTTAAAAACAACACCTGTCATTGCAAAACATAGTTTAACGGGAAATTGCAGTCATTTCAATAGGAAGTGGTAGTCGGTGGGAATCAAAGGAATGTGGGGGATGAAAACTGTTTCTCCCGCATCCCCTCCCGTGAAGGTGGTTGTTTAGATCATGTTTTGAGCATGACAACATATACATGCCACTTGAATGTGTTAGCCTATCTCTTTGCAATCAAAACAAACGTCAACATTTTTCTTTTCTCAAAGTCACCGTACAGAAAGATAGTAAGATGATTAATAATGATTACTACCTTCAAAGTGTCTCTCCGGAGGCCATACACTATTATTATTATTATTATTATTATTATTATTATTATTATTATTATTATTATTATTATTATATTATTATTATTATTACCTTCGAAGTTCTTAGATTATAAAGATATTTGACGTATAGCGACGGCAAATACTGTACATGAAATCAACTCAGTGGTCCCTTCCCGCAACACTGGAATGCGATGACGCAGCGGCGTCATGGGATTGGCTTACCATAAGTTAAAACATTATGAGCGACTGTAGAAAGACCCCGACTATGTTGTGTGATGGACAGCAGACAGCCGGTTGCGAGTTTCACAAAGAGGAAAAGTCCTCTCAGTTTTAATCATTGAAGTGATGGGGCGAAAATTCCTAGGTGAATATAAGGAAAGATCTTCATTAGGGTAATCATAATCACATAAATGGGACTGTAAATCTCTTCACATGGTTATGAGGATATTTAGGGGTTGTAGTAAGGACGTAAAGGAGAGAGTATATAAGTCTCTGGTAAAACAATAAGTAGAGTATGGTTCCAGCGATTGGGACCCTCACCAGGATTACTTTATAGTGAATTGGAGAAAGGTCCAAGGAAAAGCAGCTCGATTTGTTCTGGGTAATTTCTGACGAAAGAGTAGCGCTACGAAAATGTTGCAACCTTTGGGCTGGGAAGACTTGAAAGAAAGGAGACGGGCTGCTCGACTAAGCGGTACAGAATATCAGTGGAGTGATGGCGTGGAATGACAATAAAAGTAGGAAAGATAACATGAAGATTTGAAATTCAAGAGGACGAATTGGGGCAAATATTAGTTTACAGAAAGAGAAGTTAGGGATTGTAATAATTTACCAAGGGAAATGTTCGATAAACTTTCAAATTATTTGAAATTATTTAAGGAAAATCTAGGTGAACAAATGATAAGGAATCTGTCACCTGATCGACTGCCCTAAATGCAGATCAGTGGTGACTGATTGATACCAACTTACCGCTATTAAATACATCGTCACATAACTTTTCACCAGATGGAGATATCTTCGCGTTTCTTTCAGCATTCTGCTTGTTTCGCTGAGCTTTCTTCATCGAGTATAATTTTACTGGGAAGTGTTGAATGATTACCAAAATAGAAACAAAGAGATTTTGTTGCAAGATTTTAATGTCAGATTCATTCACAAACTGTACTTGTTTTTTGTTATGACATTACATATATTTGTTATCCTGTCTATTTGCGAACAAAACGAGACCAGAATATTGTAAATCGGTCAACGCGTGCGCTCCCATTAGCATTCCGTACTGCACTGTGCGCGTATTCGAGCACTCAAAAGCACGAGGCCCCCACGGAGATAGGGTGCATCATCGCGCTAAATTGATCATTGTGGTGTTTGACTGTGTCCTTGAATTACCCAGCGATATCGGAATATCGTATATATCACGTATACACTACCAAGAACAGACTGTAACGCCAACTCTTTCTCTGCATGCAGCCCTGCGGAGTGAGACGTTATTACGTCAAAACGCAAAGAAAACTGAATAAAAATTAAAACTGCATATTTCATTATGATAAAGAAATTAGGTTGGAGGGAGCGTGGAGGCAGACAGTATTTTCTCTCGCCAGGGAGCCTACAGATAATATGCTAGAGAACTACTGCCTTATAAAATAAGTTCACCGGACAAAAAATTGGTCACCCCCTGGAGAAACCATTACAAGCATCATTTAATACCGTGTACCTCCACCTCTGGACTTGATAACCGCCTGGATTCGGTTACGAAGCGAGTCCTCAAGGTTCTGCAGGAACGTCGCATCCAGGTTAAGCCACTCCACCAAATTGCGGGGAAACTGATGTCGGCGTTTTACTCATTGTTCCAACATTCCGACATATTTTCCAGGTGATTTTGCAGGCCAATCGAGATGTAATAGGGTGGGGAAGTGTTCATAAAACCAGTCACTTATGCGTCCAGCCCGATGAACTCTGCTGTTGTTATCTTGAAAAATCGGGGTGTCAATAGCATACTCATCAAGCAGGCAACACCTGATCGTCCGGAATGTTTAAATAAACATGCCGGTTCATGTTAGTGGTCACCTCAGTCAGCGGGCCCAGACCGTGATATGAAAAACACCCTCAAAACATCACAGACCCACCTCCGGTTTGGACCTGACTTTGCACACATCCAGCATGAAATACTTAATTTGGCCTTCGGTGCACTCGATGACGTACGTCTTTGGAATACAGACAAAAACGAGATTCCTCAGACCACATTACGTTCTGTCAGTCAGCTTTATGTGCCTGTGTGAACAATGGCCTCTTGCGAGGTGACCGACTCCAAATCTTCATTGCATGCAGTTCCCGTCGCAATGTTATCTCGCTGACAAGTTGGAATTACTCTTCATTCATCGACTGCAGCAATTCCTGTCGGGGTTGGAAGAGACTTTTATCCACAATCCGTGAAACGCGTCTCCGGTCCCTCTCAGTCAGGATCTTTTTCTGACCTCAATTCTGATGTCATGTTTCGTGACCACGTGTAGTACACTGCTTGTAGACACGTTGAACAGTCCGCCGCGAAACACCAACAAGTCCAGCAACTTCACGCACCGTATGGCCATGGGCACGACCAAACACGATTGCCCCCCTTTGCTACTTTGTCACAATCTTATATCTACCCATACTGACGTACACTGTCCGCTTGAAACATCAATGTCTCACTGGTCGCTACTGCAAACTTTTAGTTGTCACATTGGTGCGAGAAGCCTTTTCTGAACCTCCGACCTGTATAAAAATCCTTGGACGAGACAAATTAAACCTGGAGCTTCAAAGTATGTAGCAGACTTCATAATTATGTAAACGAACATTTCACAAACCACATCTGATTCCGTACAATGGGCCTTTGCTAAATTTAGAAGTTGATTTACAAAATAATAGATTCCAAGACCGATAATCCTGAGTTTCTTTCCCTCCTGAATTCCTACGTGTCGCGTCCACATTCAAGATCTAATTTCATATTTCAAAATAAGCTTGTAACATATTCCCATTAAAATTCACCCCCTTACGGACTGTGCACGTATTGTCTATAACAGTGCGTTTTGTAGACATAATGGTCTTTATTTTGGCACAAATATGAAAATATTTTAAACATAATTCCCGACTTCCGTTGACAGATAGTGTTATGATGGGGAAAAGGGTACATAGTGCACGATGAGAAGAATCGACATGATTGTCTTTAAACCTGGTGACAAGAAGGGCTGCATTGTCGATCTGACTATCAAATTCAACACTATGCACTACAACAGGGCCTCTCAGAGTGCACGGTGCAAAACGACTTCGCTTGGTTGACGAGAGTGCAGACCGCCACTCCTCGATTTGGAGCAATAGCGCTGTCTCTCTCTTTCCCCACGCCTGCCACGCTCGCTCCGCCTGTCTCCCTCTTCCTTACTTGCTCCGTAGTGCTCCACATCCGAGCCGAGTTGAGCCGAGCTTAGCCGAGTAGCCCAGAGACGAAGCGTTGGTACGAGCCGAGCCGATTGGGACCGATGCACTGTGCACAAGAACTCTGCACCCCAGTTGGCACGCGTGAGAGTTTGGGCATTTGAGAGGCCATGCACTACAACCTCACGAAGTAGATGAAGAGAAGAAAGTGACATACGTGCCTACCGCACCTCATTACATGGACTAGTGTAAGTTAGAAGAGAGTAAGATCACAGGGCTCATGTTAGCTGAGTCCTGGCATTGATTCCATTTACTTGTGTCAGGTTCCTCAGTTTCATCTATCCTATCCGACCTTCCTTGGTCAACTCTTGCTCCTTTTCTACTCCGATGGTATAAGAACTTTCGAGGCTTTTCATTTTCACGCCCTCCATGGCCCTCGTCTTTTTTTGGCTTCTTCATTTTTCGAAGAAGTGTCGGACCCTTTCCATATTTCTGTCTGATTAGTGTTATATAGAGGATAGTTGCCTAGTTGTACTTCCTCTTAAAAAAATCACCACAACCACCACCATCACAGGGCTCATGCTGAGGGCGAGGGAAACTTCCCAAACTGCTGGTCGCAACGATCAGACGTTTCGGTGTACAGGACAAAACAATCAATCACTGGACAGGCTGAAAGTTTCAGTATTATATCACCTCTATTCAGTCAGTTAGAAACCTGTCACCAGTCGTTTTTATGTAGTAATTTTATCTTAAAACTTTAGCTGTATATTTTTGTCACACCTTTTCTTAATACCCTTGGCGCAATCTCAAGAGTTTGACGAAGATTTTGAACAATGTACTGTAAGCCCAAGCCCATAATAACATGTTATATTAGATCAAAATACATTAGTTTTAATTAGTTACATTCGAAGTTGATAGAGGAATAAAACTATTAACACCATCGGCAATGGCACCAATGATACTTGCTGACTATTCAGAAGATCTTCAGTTACTTTTAAACAGCATGAACGAGGTGAGCATCAGGGAGTTCGACCACAAAATAAACAAAACTCAGCAACGAGAAAATAACCAAATGATCAATGGGAACATTTTGAAAAGGTGTTGCATTTCAAGTACGGAGGATGCTGGCTTACATAAGAATGAGAATCGGATGTAGAAATCAAAACCAGAATCGACAATGCGTGTAGTGAAGACTTTGTTTAAAATGTGCTTTCCATCGCACCGACACGGATAGGTCTCATGGCGACGATGGAATAGGAAGGGCCTAGGAGTGGGAAGGATGCGACCGTGGCCTTAAGATACAGCCCCACCATTTGCTTGGTATGAAAATGGGAAACCACGGAAAACCATCTTCAGGGCTGCCGAGAGTGGGGTTCGAACCCACTATCTCCCGAATGAAAGCTCATAACTGCGCGCCCCTAACCGCACGGCTAACTCGCTCGGTAGCAGCGTTCGTCACTTGTAATGCATTTATTTCTGCTTCCCCCCTTTGTAGGCTGCCAAACAGACAAAACTTACATTGAAAATTGATCGACAACTACAAAGGTCGTGTAAAATATTGTCTATCAATGATTGGTATACCATATTATACCTATTACTCAGAAAAATTCGTATCGATCAATAATTTTGAAACCCATGAGGAACTCCTTATAGGACAAAGATATAGCTAAGAGTATAAATGATTTCTTACTATTGTTAATTAGCCGCTCAGGGCTGCCAACCCAATGTCCTTAATAAATTGGTTATTTAAATTAAATTTCTTACAAAAGTTGTGAAATATGTGATTAAATGTGCCTCTTGCGCCTATCATCAATTATTCTAATACCTCTATGGAGTCCAGATGATATTTCTCAGCGAATTATGAAATTCTAGGTTCATATATATCACATTTCTTCTTGTATACATCATCAGGTTGAGTAGATGTTACCTCGGTTCTAATATTGTGGGGTCTATTCTGAATCCATTACTTGAGCCCGGTGGAATAGCTATCACGTCAATCCGGCGGCTTGACCCAGCCTGAGACAGCGTGTGAACCTCCTCGTAAACCGTGTATTGCTTTCCTCTTAGGGCTTCAGCAATCATTGATCTTATATGATGATGTCTTGAATTCGGTAGTATGTCATTTAATGGACAGGAACCCAAAGACGTGACCAGGTGTTTCAATCTCATTGTCTACTATGGAAATGGATTTAGATTTTTTGATTATTAGGTCAATTTCTTCGAATCTGTTGATGGCAATTTCAGTTATCTTTCTAGATGAACTCTCGTTTTTTGCAACAAACAACGTTTCATCGGCAAAGCCTAGAATGGTTATATTAGGAAGGGTAGAGATTTCGTCGATAGATTTCTAAGGAAACTGTTCTCATTAGTAGTTATAAAGTTGCTTTCCTGCTGTACTTCTTTCTGTTTACTTTTGAAACCATACCGAGCTCGATAGCTGCAGTCGCTTAAGTGCGGCCAGTATCCAGTATTCGGGAGATAGTGGGTTCGAACCCCACTGTCGGCAGCCCTGAAAATGGTTTTCCGTGCTTTCCCTTTTTCACGCCAGGCAAATGCTGGGGCTGTACCTTAATTAAGGCCAGGGCCGCTTCCTTCCCAATCCTACCCATTTCCTTTCCCATCGTCGCAATAAGACCTATCTGTGTCGGTGCGACGTAAGAAACTAGCAAAAAAATCTTTTGAAACCCGATGTTATTGCGAATAAGTTTTGTGTATGATTGTAACAATTATAATGGCGGAAAAAAGTGTTCATGTTAATTAGGGAAAGAACTTGAATTCAAGGCTTTCTCAGCACGTATCTTGTGAATGTAAATCGTTTTGTGGAGTATTCAAGCCTCAGGTTTATTTTGTTTACAAGCATTCAGATGCAACAGCATAAATTCCACATGTCTGGCTTGGGTGATTAAGTATAGTATTCTGATGAACTGATTTTGTGTTTGTTATCTCTCGCATGAGTTAATATCCAGAGGGGAAAATCAAGGGTGCAACGTTAGAGCCTGTAGGGCCTGCAATAAAGGCGGGCCCGGGCCTTTCAGGGGCCCCGCAGACTCATCGCAATAATAATAATAATAATAATAATAATAATAATAATAATAATAATAATAATAATAATAATAATACACAGTCTAATGTCACTTTGTACGGGAATGGTCAGGGAAGTTCTGTAGAATCAGTCTAAATAGTTTTTTTTTCTTTTGCTTTACGTTGCACAGACACAGATAGGTCTTACGGCGACGATGGGACAGGAAAGGCCTAGGAATGGGAAGGAAGTGTCCGTGGCCTTAATTAAGGTGCAGTCCCAGCATTTGCCTGGTGTGAAAATGGGAAACCACGGAAAACTATTTTCAGGGCTGCCGACAGTGGAATTCGAACCCACTATCTCCCGGATGCGAGCTTACAGCTGCACGCTCCTAACCGCACGGCCAACTCGCCCGGTCTAAATAGTTTGTTTTACAATTTGTAGGTAGAGGAATTGCCATCTAGCAGCAGCTGTTATAGCACAACTGTAAACTAAACTTCCCCTCCCCGTCTCTCGCAACACCGCGACACGCTCCTCGCAAAAGACCTGCACCAAATTATTTAAAAATAATTACAGCCATTAAAATTGATACCATAATATCATATTTTAGTTAGAAAATTATATTTTATTGGTGTGTAGTGTATCTACAATCGTATTTTGCACAAATTTTGCTGAACATTTAACTTTATCACTCATTCATTCACCAACAATGTATAACTATTAAGAAGTAGGTGTAGTAACACTTAGTCAGTTCAGTTGCGAACGAGCTCTCTTTGCGCGAGGGTTTATCAGTTGCGCTGTTTGATATTTTTCGAACTTCATGCGAACAGTTTCCGATTTAATTTTGTTCGTACCGAGCTCGATAGCTGCAGTCGTTTAAGTGCGGCCAGTATCCAGTATTCGGGAGATAGTAGGTTCGAACCCCACTATCGGCAGCCCTGAAAATGGTTTTCCGTGGTTTCCCATTTTCACACCAGGCAAATGCTGGGGCTGTACCTTAATTAAGGCCACGGCCGTTTCCTTCCCACTCCTAGGCCTTTCCTGTCCCATCGTCGCCATAAGACCTATCTGTGTCGGTGCGACGTAAAGCAACTAGCAAAAATTTTGTTCGCATATTTTCTATTTTGTAATCGAATAAATTATTATATCTGAGACTTCGGTAGTTACTGTAAAATGAAACCAGTCTTAAATACGATCAACTAAGCTGTGAATGGTTCAGAGGCTTAGCCGTTGAACCATGGAGGCAGCCGAATAAAACATATTAAACTTATTTTTCATAATCTTACAACAGTGAATAATCCCTTTGTTCATATAATTTGACAATATATTGCATTACCGGGTGAGTTGGCCGTGCGCAGCTGTGAGCTTGTATCTGGGAGATAGTGGGTTTGAACCCCACTATCGGCAGCCCTGAAGATGGTTTTCCCGTAGTTTCCCATTTTCACACCAGGCAAATGCTGGTGCTGTACCTTAATTAAGGCCACGGCCGCTTCCTTCCCACTCCTGTCTCATCGTCGCCATAAGACCAATCTGTGTCGGTGCGCCGTAAAGCAAATTGTGTATATATATATTGCATGTTATCTACCGCTGTAATTAAATTTAGTTATTCGTAGGTTTTAGGAACCTCCGTGGCTCAGACGGCAGCGCGTTGGCCTATCACCGCTGGATACCGTGGTTCAAATCCCGGTCACTCCATGTGAGATTTGTGCTGGACAAAGCGGAGGCGGGACAGGTTTTTTTCCGGGTACTTCGGTTTTCCCTGTCATCTTTCATTCCAGCAACACTCTCCACTATCATTTCATAGCATCTATCAGTCATTAACAAATCACTTTGGGAGTGGCGACCCCATCGTACTAACAGCCTATATCTGCTTCATTTATTCCATCCCTGCTCCGGTCAAAGACTGGAAAACAGGTTGTAGGTTTTCATTTTCATTCATAGGTTTTACACTTTATTTGTGGGGGCCCAAATTTTTATATTGACAGATGGGCCCGTATCACATTCGTTACCCCCTGGCGAAAATGCTATATAAATGTTCTACATTTTTGAAATTATATAATCATGAACCCTCATCACAGATCAGAGAAAATGCTACTGTGATCGGTATAAAAATCCTCTAGTATGCAATAAGTGAAATTAATTTAAATTACCTTTACAACATTAAATTGACAATGATTAGGAAGAAGTAGGGTTTTTTCAAACCTTTCTCAATAAAACGCAGATGTAAACGTTAGTGTAATGAAGTTTGAACGTTGTTTTTGATATTCCGAGACACCACGTGTATGTGAGAACTTTGTTGATTTAACTGCTGTTTGCTCACCTGAACGCTCATGTTAGCTTGCTCTATCAGCAAGGGAACACATGCACTGTATGTGCTCAGCCTTACGTTTTCCCTCTGCACAACTTTAAACTTAATTATAATTTGAGTTTCTTTGTGTACGTTGCTTGAAACAACACAAGCTCTGCATCCTCGTACGTATTGGTAGGATTCCGAGCTCATTTATAACCGTCTCTGTCAATAAGTGCAGCACATCTGCTCTTTACTCACAGATCCCCAGAGCCTCCCACAAGCCATTATTTCTAAAAGAACCTGTATCCACGTTTTTTTAAAGGGATGTCAATTGATTTAAGTGGTTATGATTGATCTCCTTTAAAAACTCCATAGCGTAAAAAAATCAAATTGTCGGATCTCTGTGATTTATTGTTGTAATTATGGAATATAAAACTGTATTATATTAGCATCCCTACATGTTTCGAGATACGTCGACTCTAAATAATTAAATGGGATAAAAGCACTGAGGATCATCGGTTTTATATCAAGTCCTATATGATGGAAATAATAATAATGTTATTTGCTTTACGTCCCACTAACTACTTGTTAAGGTCTTCGGAGACGCCGAGGTGCCGGAATTTAGTCCCGCAGGAGTTCTTTTACGTGCCAGTAAATCTACCGACACGGGGCTGTCGTATTTGAGCACCTTCAAATACCACCGGACTGAGCCAGGATCGAACCTGCCAAGTTGGGGTTAGAAGGCTAGCGCCTTAACCGTCGGAGCCACTCAGCCCGGCTATATGATGGAAATACGGTAAAGGGTGTGAATATTTTTGTTACTTGTTTAACGTTGCAATAACACATCGAAGGAAGGATCGGAAAGGGCTAGGATTAGGAAGATAGTGGCATTGGCCTTAAGTTACAGACCCAGCATTTGCCTGGTGTGAAAACTGGGAACTACGGAAAACTATTTTCAGGGCTTCCGACGATGGGATTCGACCCCACTATCTCTCAAATGCAAGCTCACAGCTGCGCGGCCCTAACCGCACGGCCAACTCGCTCGATAAAGAGTGTGATTGCACTAGACTTGAAATAGCATACTGCCATAAATAATTAATACACTTCATATTTTTTTTAAATCGAATGCCTCATTTAAAATTCAAATGTTCAGGGAGAGTGCAATGTTTTAAGAAACAAATTTCAATAGCAGCCCATTGAACGTACTTCTCTTGTCTCGCGGCGTAAAGTTAAACATCTGCAAATATATTTTTCTTATAACTAGGTGTTGCAATATAGATGTATGTGGAGTCCCTTTAACTCAGAACCTGTCCGGCTCCATGGCTAAATGGTTAGCGTGCCGGCCTTTGGTCACAGGGGTCCTGGGTTCGATTCGCGGCAAGGTCGGGAATTTTAACCATAATTGGTTAATTTCGCTGACACGGGGTCTGGGTGTATGTGCCGTCTTCATCATCATTTCATCCTTATCACGCAGGTCACCTACGGGAGTCAAATCAAAAGACCTGCATCTGGCGAGCCGAACTTGTCCTCGAACACTCCCGGCACTAAAAAGCCATACGCCATTTCATTTCAACTCAGAACCGACCGTATAGGAGTGAAAATCAAACGCATTCAT
Source organism: Anabrus simplex (assembly GCF_040414725.1). Lineage (NCBI taxonomy): Eukaryota > Metazoa > Arthropoda > Insecta > Orthoptera > Tettigoniidae > Anabrus > Anabrus simplex. The sequence goes on along the minus strand of NC_090265.1, from coordinate 422,758,657 downwards.
CACGAGTAGGGAGTGTCACTCAAATTTCTCCCCTTTCGATCTAATCTGGGTTATGTTCGGCTGTAGTAAATTTGGTAGTGCCATTGCATGACGAGGAAAACTAATGCACATCCTAGAAATCAGGCGAGTATAAAGACAGAATATACTCGTAGATACCTATGGGGTTTCTGACACAAAATGTATGCATTTTCTTTTGCGCCGTCCGGTTCCATGGTTAAATGGTTAGCGTGCTGGGGTTCCGGGTTCGATTCCCGGCAGGGTCTGGAATTTTAAAAGTAATTGGTTAATTTCGCTGACATGGGGGCTGTGTATATGTGTCGTCTTCATCATCATTTCATCCTCATCACGACGCGCAGGTCGCCTACGGGTGTCAAATCAAAAGACCTGCATCTGGCGAGTTGAACTTTTCCTCGGGCACTCCCGGCACTAAAAGCAATACGCCATTTCATTTATTTCATCATCATTACGACGCCCAGGTCACCTACGGGTTTCGTACCAAGAGACCTGCACCTGGCGAGCCAAACATATCCTCGGACACTCCCGGCACTAAAAGCCATACGCCATTTAATTATTGTATTGCGCTAATGAGTTATGTCCGCAATAACTCAGATAGTTTTCGAGTGACAATTGGATAGGAAAGGCCCAGGACTGATAAGGGAGTGTCCATGGCCTTGATTAAGGTACAATCCCAGCATTTGTTTGGTATGATAACGGAGAACCACGAAAAGCCATCCTCAGGGCTGCCCAAGGTGGGGTTCGAATCCGCCATCTCCTGAATATAAGCTTACATCCACGCGGGCCGTACCGCGCAGCGAGCGGACTTGCTCCGTGACGCAAAACGGAGTGGACTCAAGTACGTAAGAATCGGTGTCAAACTGTTTATACTTTGTCCCGTCTTATGGTCTTTAGTAGGACCTAATGCTAATAAACACATTATCAATAAACCTGCGATAACCATGCACTAAAAATCAATGCCCAAAAATCGCAGTGTATTCTTTTAGCTACCCAAAAAACCCACGCACGACTTACAGACATCCATACCCACTCTGTAAGAGGCACTCAGTTACAATTCAAAGACACAGTTAAAAACTTAGGGATGATAATGGATAACGATCATGTAACAGGTATATGTCAGCGAGTGTTTTATTCCTTACATTCCCTTAAAAAACTCAGAGATTTACTCCCCCAAAATGTAAGAAAACTGCTTATCCAAAGTATGGTAATGCCAATATTCGACTACTGTGACGTAGTATACAGTAACCTGAACGCCTCACTTTCCATCAAGCTCCATAACATAATGAGTTATGACCCAGGTAGGAAAAGAAAGGAAATGCAAAAATATCGTTGGAGAATACCCTGCTCATAACAGAACAAATAGAAACGAAGAAGATTGGTTTTTATAAGCACTTTAAACTAAAACTCATGTCTACGCATTTCAAAGCCCAACGAAAGAAGCCTATCTCTCGCATTTGATAGGCTTTCATGGCTACGCTTAAGAGAGCGACGAAATTTACACACTCTTTCCCTGTTACATCGCATACTGAACCTTAACACACCTGAATACCTTGCCGCACAATTCCATTACCTAGCATCACCTTCTAGTATTCCTACCAGATCATCATCCACCGCAGTACTAAGCATTCCCATTCACCGCTCAACTGGCTACAGTAGATCATTTATAGTCACCGCCAGCCGAATTTGGAATTCCCTACCTGCTGAAATTAGGAGCGTGTCAAACCACCTCCGCTTTAAGAAACTCTGTCAAACCTGGTTAATAAATAATAATAATTTCTTATAACATAGTAGGATTAGATCATAGCTAAGTATTAGATTAATTAAAACATCTCATTGATACCTTAAGAAGATATTAAACTGTAGATAATTTAGTGTATATTTAACTCTTCATGTAGGTGTATGTATGGTCGGACAGAATAGCAGGCTTCATAGCCTGAGTCCCGCCATATAAAACAAGACAATAAATAAATAAATAAATAAATAAATAAATAAATAAATAAATAAATAAATAAAATAGTTTTATTATATGTGACAAGTAGCGTTTAGGGAAACTTGTAGCGTATATAATAATAATAATAATAATAATAATAATAATAATAATAATAATAATAATAATAATAATAATAATAATAATAATAATAATAATAATTATAATAATAATAATCGGGTAGACGGCGGTAGATGGACCTGTTTAGTTTTGGTGCAGCAAATCTTCATCTGTTAGAAGGAACTGTGCTTCGTTTATGATTTTCTGGCAGTGTTTTTGACACTATAACGTGTGCTGAGTGTATGTTGGTGTTGTCTAGTGAATCTGAGATCGTTTAATGTTGATTTTTGGCACAAATGTTATGTATCTTTTGTGCCCTATGTGTCAGCCATTTTGTTTTGCCTACCCTTCAGTCCATAGATTGCACTACATAGAGAGGCACTCGATGTATTTGTTTCCATCTTTACCCTACGTGTCAGCCATCTTATTAATTTGCAATTAATGCCATGGAAACCATGAAGAAGACGGGCACTCTACATGCACTCATCGGCGTTGCCTAGGACATGGAGTTTATACTTCTGGGTGCCGTTACAATGGACGTAATGGTTTTGTATTGCTTCCATCCGCATGCATCTGCGTCCTATTATCCAACACCTCCTTTCTACATACTGCCACAATATTACCTGTGTAAACCTCAACGACAGTGAAGGCGGAGATGATGATCATCAGTGCGCGGAACTGGCGGAAGAGGCAGCTCTGTCCAACTAAGCCTGATTAATTAGACCACTGCCTTGTGGTTAGAGAAGGGATTCTCAAAGGCTTGGGAACCTACCCCGAGAGAAAAGGGCTCTGGGGATTACAACCTCAGTTCTATATTCGAAAACACGATCTCCTGTTTTCTCAATGATTTCAACAATTGACATGATGGAAACGTCTTCGGTAACAACTACTCCAGCGGGGCAGCCGGAAACGGAAATCCCTCACCACGAAAAGTGGTGCAACTGGGCCTTTGGATTCTGGAGAGCCCGGAACGTCATGCCAGAAAGAATCGGAGCTTCTTGGAAACTCATAAAAAGACCTAAACGAAAACATCTGCTTGGAACATTAAACAACAATACACTCCGTCAAATAGGAAAACTGAAAGAGTTAACGAAAATTTTGTAGGAAAGAAACATATTCATTCTGGCATTACAAGAAACAAGACATCTGGATGAGGAGACATTGGAGTCTAGTAATTTTAGAGTATATAAGGTCAAACCCGGGTATACAGTCTCCAAAGACAGATTTCCGATTTTAGGGATGGCTTTCGTGGTCAAGAAAACTATAATGGATTCAATCACAAACTTTAGCTCACCATATGAGAGAATCTCGTTCTTATCATTCAAATCCGGAAACAAAGCCTACACAATTATCAATGTTCATGCCCCACAAACCAAGACAACAAAAGGAACAAAGATAAAGTAGAAGATTTCTGGTAAACACTGCAAAACAAGACATCTAAAATTCCCCATAGAAATGTTAAAATTATGGTTGGCGATTTCAACGCCCAGATAGGAAAAGAAAGGAAATGCAAAAATATCGTTGGAGAATATCCTGCTCATAACAAAACAAATAGAAACGGAGAAAGATTGATTTTTAAAAGCACTTTAAACTAAAACTCATGTCTACGCATTTCAAAGCCCAACCAAAGAAGAAGAAAACGTTGATATCCCCCAATCCAATGTTAGGCGAATTTAAAACTGACCACGTTGCAATTATAACCAGAAACAGACAGGAGATTATGAATGTCAAGGCACGTAAAAGTCTGAATATTGAAATCGACCATTTCCTTTCGGAAATTAAAGTATACTTTCAACCAAATAGACATCAATAAACAGATAAGAAGAAGCCAAGGATCGACACAGAAATTCTCGACCAAAGCAAAATTTTATATGAAGAAAATTTATCAAAGTTGGAGATGAACAATTGGGAAGAAATCAGAGAATTGTTAACAAAAGCTGCCGAAAACTTGGGCCAAAGGAAAAGGAAAAGAATACACAGAGGGTTGAAGAAGGTATGTGATGACGTACTTGAAGAGAGGCTCAAGACATGGAAGAGATGGTACTCCAGTGAAACGATAGATCATTGGGATGTCTTCAGGCAACAAAGAAAAATCAATGCCAAGATCATCAGAATAGAAAAGCGACAATATGATAAAAACTGGTTAGAAAACATAGAAAACAACTTCAAGAAAAATAACACTAGAGAATTCTACAGAACTTTTAAGGAAGAACTACAACAATACCAACCTCTAAGTTTCTATTTTAAAAGAGAGGACGGTACATCAGCATTGACTAACAAGGAGAGTTGCCACCTTTTTGACAATTATTTCGAAAACCTTTTAAACTGCCAGGAACCACTGGAAATGATTAATTTCGAGAAGCCAACACAGATGAATACACATTCAAAACCACCGAGTCTCATGGACATACAAAAAATCATCAGTGAACTATAAAACAATACAGCGCCAGAAAAAGATGGGATAGTAGCTAAAATGTGGAAAATTGGAAGAGATGGGGCAACGGAAAACTTAAACCGTTTAATTTGTTATATCTGGGAAAGTGAAAAAGTCCCTAGGGAATGGAAATGCGCCCTTATACACCCACTCCATAATAAAGGAGACCGCACCTACCCAAACAACTTTCGAGGAATTTCATTGTTACCTATTTCTTACAAAGTATTGTCCAAGGCGCTACTAAACATAGTAGAAGAACAGGTAGAAAATAAAATAGGTGAATATCAAGGGGGGCTTAAGAAAAGGAAGCTCCTGTGTAGAATAGATCTTTAGTTTGAAAAGGATCCTGAGAAATAGAGCTATACGAGGGGGAAATACGGCGGTTGTGTTTGTAGATTTCAAAAAATTTCATGACTCCATCGACCGGCAAACACTCTTCAATGTTTTGGAAGAATTTGGAATTGATCATAAAACAAGGGCAATTATAACTCAAACACTGACGGTAGCCATCTCCAAAGTTAAATTTCATGAGGAAAGCCCAACCAAAGAAGAAAAAAAGTTTCGGCAGCTTTTGTTAACGATTCTCTGAATTCTTCCCAATTGTTCATCTCCAACTTTGATAAATTTTCTTCATATAAAATTTTGTTTTGTTCGAGAATTTCTGTTTCGATCTTTGGCTTCTTCTTATCTTCTTTTTATGTCTATTTGGTTGAAAGTTTACTTTAATTTCCGAAAGGAAATGGTATGTTTCAATTAAGATTAAGATAGGAGTCAGGCAAGGTGACTGATTATCACCGACTTTGTTCAACATTGTCTTGGAAAAAGTAATGAGAACTTGGAGGAAAACCATAAAAGAAGAAGGGATAGAAGGAATCTATTTAGGTACAAAGAAGCAAAATGTGAAGCTCGATTGCTTAGCATTCGCTGATGACATGGCATTGTTAGCAGGAGATGAAGAAGCAGCCCAAATAATGCTTGAAAAATTACATGAAATCTATATATATATATAAAATAAGCGTTTTGTCTGTACATTGCTCAGAATTTGAAAATAATGCTATTTCTGTATCGGTCATGTCCATAGTAACAAGAAAATGCACTTTTTACTTTTCCGTAATGTCTGTCTGTCTGTCTGTCTGTCTGTCTGTCTGTCTGTCTGTCTGTCTGTCTGTCTGTCTGTCTGTCTGTCTGTCTGTCTGTCTGTCTGTCTGTCTGTCTGTCTGTCTGTCTGTCTGTCTGTCTGTACACGCATCACGAGAAAACGGTTGAAGAGAATTTAATGAAAATCGGTATGTGAAGTCAGGGAATGAGCCTCTACAATCTAGGCTATAAATCATTTTACTTACGCTGAGTGAAATGGTAGTTTAGGGGAAGGCCTAAAATTGAATTCTCAACTATTTATGTTATTAGTGCTCTAATGAAAATCGGTATGTGAAGTCGGGGGATGAGCCTTACAATCTAGGCTATAAATCATTTTACTCACGCTGAGTGAAATGGTAGTTTAGGGGAAGGCCTAAAATTGAATTCTCAACTATTTATGTTATTAGTGGTCGTATTTTAAAGAAAATGGGTATGCAAAGTTGTGGAATAAATTGCTACAATCTAGGCTGTCCATCATTGTATTCACGCTGAGAAAAATGGTAGTTTAGGGGAAGGCCTAAAATTTAATTCTCAAATATTGTTGTTATTAGTAGTCCTGTCTTGATGAAAATCGGTATGCAAAGTCAGGAAATAAGTCGCTATAGTATAAGCTGTAAATTATTCTATTCACGCTGAGTGAAATGGTAGTTTAGGGGAAGGCCTAAAATGTAATTCTCAAATATTTCTTATTAGAGGTGTAATCGATGAATGCTACATAACTAATGATATAGTATTAAATTTCCTATTATTCATGTCTTATACATTGTTACCGTACTGGCTATGATCACAAAGATATTCATGAATTTGGATTTTTGTTACCAAGTCCATATCAGCGCCGAGTAACGAGAAAATGGGTAAACAGTATTTAATGAAAATCGGTATGTAAAGTCGGAGAATAAGAAACTACAGTTTACAGTATAAAATATTTTACAAATCACAGAGTCGAAAGAAAACTAAATCTGTAGGCCTACAATATAGAAAGCTCATAACATTGACCAACAATAACATTACATTGGCCATTGTTTGTAGTGATGTGCTTTGTGTCTTCTGTTGCCCCTCATCTCCGGTAGATAGGATTACTGCTGCGCACAGAGTATTTTTATTTGATTTACGTCACACCGACATAGATAGGTTTTATGGCGACGATGGGATATGAAAGGGCTAGGAGTGCCTTAGGCCTTAATTAAGGTACAGGCCCAGTATTAGACTGTTGTGAAAGTGGGAAACCACGGAATACCATCTTCAGCGCTGCCGACAATGGGGTTCGAATCCACTATCTCTCGGATGCAAGTTCACAGCTGCGCACCGCTAACCACACGGTCAACTCGCCCAGTCGTACAGAGTGTAACAGCCTGCCTGAATATTGATGGGAAGTAGCTGGGGAGTTAGATAACTTTCTTCTTTAGCATGGCATTCCCCTGGTTTATAAATTTTCTGATACTACTGGTACGTAACACACTGGATCATCATAGCATTCGGGCTATTCAATCCCTACTCTGAGGCACTGATTGGAATGAACAGTGTGCATATTTAGCGAAATAATGGCAGATGAGTGTTCATGGCAATCTGCGGCCTGGTCATCCCAGCTCTGGAACTTTGGACTATTAGATTGGCACCGCAATCTAACCGCAGCACTGTTCGTTAAAAGTGATAAAACGTGCGGCTTTCCATTTGATCGAGTATTTTATATGATAGCATTGCTTTCAATCGCTACATTCATACTTACGTTTTTGTAATGACCTATGTTGATTTCAGTTAGGAAAACCACAAAGTCAGTCTTTCTGAGAATCCCGTAGCGAAGCACGGGTACATCAGCTAGTCGCAGATAAATCAGGACTCCGGATCTCATTTGAAAATACAGGGTACATAGAATACAAACATAATAAATAAAAGCATCTGGAAACAAAGTTTGGGAAAGTCAAGAGGTCAGATAAATTTAAATATCATGGTGAATGGATCCAGCCGAATAGGCTTGATAAAGAAGCAAATAACGGAAGGGCCAGAAAGATGGAGTTAGTCTATAGATTAGTACAGAATAGATACAATAAAAGAACGATATCTTACAGAGCAAAGATCAGACACTATACCACGGTTATCAAGTCTGGGGGACTTTACAGTTCAGAATATCTGATGCTGAATAAGAAAGGGGAAATAGATGAAATAGATAAGGAAGAAAAATCTTGAGAAAGATCTTAGAACCGGAAAAAAATAAGGATGCCACATAGAGGAAGAGGAAAAATTAAGATCTATACAGACAGACAGAGAAGATCACACACACCATACGTAAGAGGAGAATGAAGTTTTATGGACACCTCACAAGAATGAACGAGAGTTTAGTAACAAGGATAATCTTTAACTACATCATCAAATTAAATGCAAGTACTAAATGGGTACAAGAAACAAGAAAGGGCATGAAGGAAGCTGGCATAAATCCAAAAGAAATATTTAACAGAGATATGTTTCGAGCTAAAATAGATAAATTCAAGGGGTTCCAGGAAAACAAAATGAAAAGTCCAAGAACATGTGGTCAGAGGAAATGAAGATGAACCACAGCGAAACGATGAAGAGTTCTGGGAGAAGGAAAAGTGCTAACCAGCAAGTCAGTTGTTTACCGTGGTTCAAAGTAGGCCAAAATCGAATAATAATAATAATCATAATAATAATAATAATAATAATATTTATGTTCCACTAACTATTTTATGATTATCAATGACGTGAAAGTGCAAGAATTTGACTCTAAAGGGATTCTTGTACGTGCCAGTAAATCAATCGAAACCAGGCAGGCGTATTTGAACGCCTTCAAGTGCCACTGGACGATGCAGGAAACGAAATCGCTAATTTGGTCACAGAAAGCCCAGATTCTACTATCTGAGCCATTCATCCCGGCTTTTGTTAAAATTCTAAACTCGTTCAAGAACTGCAGAAACACGCACTTCTATTAGAAATGTGTAAAGAAACCCCCGTGTATCAACTAACCAAGAAATGTCTATGACAACATCCTCCCTCCTTTCGGCTGTGCTATTTTCAGCCTAAATTTTTTTGAGCCGGAAAATTTAAATGAAATGAGAAACTTTTATCTACTAGGTTGTCTTATATATTCCATGATAAAACAACGTGCAAGTGTTACAATTAACCGAATTCATGGTAAACTCATGCCTTTGCTGGCGAGATGTAGTGTTTACAGTGCACTATGTCTTCTGCTATGGGCTATATCAAATTTGTTACTTTCATTGACCTGTCTCAGTCTCACCCTTGGCTTTGACAATATGAAAGTGACTGGGGTATGAGTGATGCTAGTAATAGCATTGCTTATGCAGCCAGTCCCTGTTGTGAATGGTGTTAAAATATCGCTCATAGGGTCGGTTGGTGCATGCATTTTAGTGGGCTTGGCAGACTGATATGTAATAGCAACGGCTGGCTCGGTGAGGAAAGCAACGGGAAACTACCTCACTCCTCATTTCCCTAGTACGCCTCTTCAGTGACACCTAGGCTATTTATAACAGCTGTTGGCGGAGCTGCAGATGATCAAACCAGCCTTCGGGCTGAATACCCAACATACACACATGGTAAATGCACTGAATTCGTCGAAAAATCAAGTAAAAGAATCTAAAAGATTCTAAACAGTGAAATTAGCCCGGAAATGTTCGTGTGTTCAAGAGTGTCCGGTCATATCGGCAAATAATTCGTAGAAGTGCATTGGAAAAGCCTATTGCATCATACCGTATATGAAACGTTCTTCGTGATATCGGTCACAAGGTTTCTCAACATAATAAAAACAGGAAATACAGTATCTTTATAAATAAAGTTGTAGGGGGTCGGATGTGTGTAATTGTGTTTATGTTGCCATATTTTTTATATATTTATCCGCTTTAGGTCGACTCAAGACTGTATCAGTGTTTGTTTGTTTGTTTGTTTGTTTGTTTGTTTCACCACCACGGGTAAAAGGCTGAAGAGATCTCGACCAAACTTCATATTTAGAGTCTACTCATCCAGGGGTAGAATTTTATGCATATGATTTATAAAACACTGAATAGACTGGGGGTTTATAGCAAGACCAAAATAGCTTTTTTTCAATTGCTTCTTACACTATTGATTTTCTGCAAAATCTGTAGACTACGAGGGAGAATCAAAAAGTAGGTTACACTTCCAAGTTATGGCCATTTATGAAACACATAGGCAACACGGCTATGACAACATAAAATATAAGTTCACTTTTCCACATCGTCCCCAAGAAACTGTAAACATTTCTCTGAACGGTCAACCAACTTTTCGATTCCGGGTGCGTAGAAATCGCCTCCGGCTCTATGTAACCACCTGGAGACAATCTTTCACCTCCTCGTAGTTTCGGAATCGTCGTCCACCGAGATCCTTTTTCAGCTTACCGAACACATCGCATGGCGCTAAGTCTGGACTGAATGGAGGATGCTGCCATACCTCCCACTTGAATCGCCGCAGCATTTCGGACGTTTGGCGGGCCGTGTGAGAAGTTGCATTATCGTGCAATGAAATCACACCGGCGCTTAATTTTCCTTTAATTCCCTTATGCAACCGCTTAAAAGTTGGACAGTACGAAGCCGAGTTGATTGTCGTGCCTTTCGGCATAAATTCCACGTGCACCACACCTTCCATGTCAAAGAACACTGTCGTCATTACCTTTCCTGCTGAAGGTTGGACCTTGGCCCTCTTTCGCGGTTGTGATGTGATCTGCACCCATTTCATCGATGTTCTCTTTGTTTCGGGGTTGGGGTGAACCCACGTTTCATCTCCTGTGATGATTCGCAGCAGAAACTCGTTGCCTTCCACACAATACCGTTACAAAAATGCCAGTGACGATTAGAAACGTTGTCCCTTGTGAACCTCAGTGAGCAGATGTCGGACCCATCTTTGACATAGTTTACGAAATCCAAGGTGCTGGCGAACAATGGAGAACACACTGCTATACGAAATGTTCAGCATGTTGGCAATTTCCTGCAGTGTTATGCGCCGATTCTCTCTAATGATCCCTTCCACACGGTCAACATTTGCAACGGTACTGGACATTACGGGCCTGCATTCGCGATATTCGTCCGTGAGATCCGAGCGTCCGGCATCAAATTGCTTACACCACTTTACAATACCTGAGTGAGAAAATGCACGCTCACCATATTCAGCAGAGATTTCACGATGAATGTCCGTGCAATTGAGCCGTTTATCCCATACAAATCTGATCGTTGCACGCACCTCCAATTTGGAGTGAACATCCAATTGACGCGCCATTGAACCTAGCCCGCTCTGCACACATAACAGGACAGGATAGCACACCATCTTTACTATCGGATGTGTCAGCAGTTTCTGTAGCTTGCTCCGCATCGGCCACGGTCACACACACAACGTGCTCTCACGGCGAGCTAGTGTAACTCATTTTTTGATTCACCCTCGTATACGTGAAATTTCCCTTAATTTTAAATCATTTTGATTATGTAAATAATTACGCCTACTCTTCAAATGACGGAGAAAATCACTATTTTCTACGAATTTCAAGCTTTGCAGCCAGTGACGGACATCCTCGCAGATCGACAGCGAGTCTGCCGGTTGCAATGGCAACGTCTCAGTCTGCTTGTCAGCAGGAAAGTAACGTAATGCCATTTCGATATCATTCCTGTAAACGCATGGTTGTTCGTTGGGTAGAAGGGGAGAGAGGCGTCAAGCTGCCATTCTGATGGATATTTGCGGAATACCGTTGGAGGTTACAGTGGTCTTCGAATAGCGATAAGCGTAGCTGTTAATATTTGAACAGTACCGCGGAGTGTAGCCATTATTTCACACTCTAAGATGTTTTATGACATTTGCTATAATTGTTACTGTATTTTTGCTCTACTTCCGGTTTCTTATTTTATTTTTTACCTCTGCCTTGCCTCTTTAGGTCTGAATAATAACACCATAAGCCATTGTCTTATCTGCGACTAAATTTCTTCTCTGGTAACGTTTTCAAAAATCCGTGATTTATATGATCAGAATTTAGTGAGGGGCATATTATTTCTCCAACATATTCACGTGGTATTCACAATTGTTTCCTATCCGGCTGTCTTCAGATATTATCCTGTATTCAGTTAATGACAACTTTCTTAATTGTCATTATTTCTGCTTTAATTTCTCCGTATGTATGGGAGCGCTTATCCCAAAACGTGGTCTCCCCTTTCTTTGAGAGATATTGTGCACCAGTTATTTAGTGCATTTTCCTTTTCAGTTTATGTTTTCGCTGATTTACATAGCGTACTGTTAGCTGGAAATTATTTCGTATCAGTGAGTTAGTTATGCCACTTGAGAGTTTACTATGGTCACTAAAAATTGAACTGCCCTTAAAAAGTTATCGTTCAAAGCTGAAAAACACCAGCCTGGGACTGCTTCTGAACGTGAGGCCGGTTTGAATGCGGGCAGATTTAGGAAGATGTTCAGAGAGCGATGCTGATAGCAGGCCAGGTTCATCTCGCAATGAGAACGTCATTGTAAATCTAGAGCGTCTAAGACTGCTTTTAATAATACCAATATTAATGGTCCGCTATTGGACATCATAAATTGTCCAGCTAACTCATTCCTGGCAACTCATTTATTCATTCGGAACAAATATTTAAGGTTCCCTATGGGAATCAACATCAGTATCATGCTTTTAATAATGCTGATTTACGTCCTAAGGTTTCCGAAGACGCCGAGGGGCCGTGTATTCCGCATGAGTTAATTTAGATACAGGTAGATCAACCGGCACGAGCTTTGCAGCCTTCCACGAGCGGCTCGATATTCAGTGTGTGATTCTGATCGTAAGTCGAAGTTCTGCTCTCAGATGATTAGATAATGCCATTTAGAGAAAACATATTTGAATGTATCCAATAAAACTGGTAGAACGGTCATTCATTTAGACGAGAAAGCAGAACTACTGAGGAATATTTGCTGGCGTTAGCAGAAAGACGGATTAGCTATACGTGGTCAAACGAAATCTGAATTTACCAAATGTCAATTGGGAAGGAAATGCGAACGACGGGAAGCATGACCATCAAGTGGCAAATAAATTAACATGGGAAGGACAGCTGATTCAGAAAGTGATGGAACCAACTAGAGGGAAAAATATACTCGATGTGGTGCTGGTAAAACCAGTTGAGCTCTATAGAGAAACCGAAGTAATAGATGGCATTAGTGATCATGAAGCTGTTTTTGTCGTAGTTAAAAATAAATGGTTAGAAAGAAAGGTCTTAAAAGTAGGACTATTAGGCAGTACCATATGGCTGATAAAGCAGGCATGAATGAGGCAGTTTCTAAAAAGTAACTATGATCGGTGGAAAACAGTAAATAAAAATGTAAACAGACTCTGGGATGGGTTTAAAGCAATCGTTGAGGAATGTGAAAACAGGTTTGTACTCTAAAGGTGGTAAGAAATGGTAAATACCCACCTTATTATAATAGAGAAATAAAGAGACTAAGAAGGAGGTGCAGATTGGATAGAAATAGAGTTAGAAATGGCTCTGGAAGTAAGGAGAAATTGAAGGAACTTACTAGGAAATTGAATCTAGCAAAGAAGGCAGCTGAGGATAACATGATGGCAAGCATAATTGGCAGTCATACAAATTTGAGTGATAAATGGAAGGGTATGTATAGGTATTTTAAGGCAGAAACAGGTTCCAAGAAGGACATTCCAGGAATAATTAATGAAGAAGGGGAGTGTGTATGTGAGGATCTTCAAAAGGCAGAAGTATTCAGTCAGCAGTATGTAAAGATTGTTGGTTACAAGGATAATGTCCAGATAGAGGAGGAGACTAAGGCTAAAGAAGTATTAAAATTTACACATGATAACAATGACATTTACAATAAGATACAAAAATTGAAAACTAGAAAAGCGGCTGAAATTGATAAGATTTCTGGGGATATACTAAAGACAATGGGTTGGGACATAGTACCATATCTGAAGTACTTATTTGATTATTGTTTGCTTGAAGGAGCTGTGCCAAATGAATGGCGAGTTGCTATAGTAGCTCCTGTGTATAAAGGAAAGGGTGATAGACATAAAGCTGAAAATTACAGACCAGTAAGTTTCACATGCGTTGCATCTAAGCTTTGGGAAGGCATTCTTTCTGATTATATTAGACATGTTCGTGAAATTAATAACTGGTTCGATAGAAGGCAGTTCGGTTTTAGGAAAAGTTATTCCACTGAAGTTCAACTTGTAGGATTCCAGCAAGATATAGCAGATATCTTGGATTCAGGAGGTCAAATGGACTGTATTGCTATTGACCTGTCTAAAGCATTTGATATGGTGGATCATGTGAGACTACTGGCAAAAATGAGTGCGATTAAACTAGACAAAAGAGTGACTGAATGGGTTGCTATATTTCTAGAAAATAGATCTCAGAGAATTAGAGTAGGAGAAGCTTCATCTGATCCTCTAATAATTAAGAGGGGAATTCATCAATGCAGTATTATTGGACCTTTATGTTTTCTTATATATATAAATGATATGAGTAAAGAGTGGAATCAAAGGTAAGGCTTTTTGCAGATAATGTTATTCTGTATAGAGTAATAAATAAGTTACAAGATTGTGAGCAACTGCAACGTGACCTCGATAATGTTGTGAGATGGACAGCAGGCAATGGTATGTTGATAAACGGAGTTAAAAGTCAGGTTGTGAGCTTCACAAATAGGAAAAGTCCTCTCAGTTTTAATTACTGTGTTGATGGGGTGAAAGTTCCTTTTGGGGATTATTGTAAGTATCTAGGTGTTACTATAAGGAGAGATCGTCATTGGGGTAATCACATAAATGGAATTGTAAATAAAGGGTACAGATCTCTGCACATGGTTATGAGGGTGTTTAGGGGTTGTAGTAAGGATGTAAAGGAGAGAGCATATAAGTCTCTGGTAAGACCCCAACTAGAGTATGGTTCCAGTGTATGGGACCCTCACCAGGATTACCTGATTCAAGAACTGGAAAAAATCCAAAGAAAAGCAGCTCGATTTGGTGTGGGTGATTTCCAACAAAAGACTAGCGTCACAAAAATGTTGCAAAGTTTGGGTTCGGAAGAATTGGGATAAAGAAGACGAGCTGCTCGACTAAGTGGTATGTTTCAGAGCTGCCGGCGGAGAGATGGCGTGGAATGACATTAGTAGGCGGATAAGTTTGAGTGGCGTCTTTAAAAGTAGGAAAGATAAAGTTGGAATTCAAGAGGACAAATTGGGGAAAATATTCGTTTATAGGAAGGGGGAGTTGGGGATTGGATTAACTTACTAGCGAGATGTTCAATAAATTTCCAATTTCTTTGCAATCATTTAAGAAAAGGCTAGGAAAAACAACAGATAGGGAATCTGCCACCTGGGCGACTGCCCTAAATGCAGATCAGTAGTGACTGATTTCCAGTTTTGTTGAAAGTCACATGTAATATTGGATGTACTACGGGAATGTCTGAAGTGGCGCTCACCATATATGAAATACGAGCTAAGTTCAAAACGATATTCGTGAGATTTCATCAACAGAGTACGTTTAGGAACGGTGGATAGTATTCTGACTGGTACGGCGTTACGAGTCCTTCAACAAGGGGTCTTCAGCGAGTTTTATGTTATCCCAGTTCAGCATATGCATGACATGTTACAAACGTGTATCAATTTCAGCTATGTTGTGAAAAAATATGTGCCTTCCCATCAAATGATTGGTAGCTCTACTTGTAATCAAGAAAATAGAGGGGAAAATGATGTGTGATTTAGTGTTTGGGCCCCAATCAAAAGTTGTCCAGCACTTTCAAAATTTTCCTAAGGATGATCCAGAGGAATTTCCTCTACTCGGTGAATATTTTGAAATTACTCATATTCGTAGAAGAACAAGGGGACGCCAACAAGCAATTCTCGATATACAGTAAAACGATAGACTCAATACGATTCAGTACTTCAGCGACTTTCGAGGGCGAATAATCTTTCCGAGTGGTAGTATAACCCCTGTAAACTATTGTGGGACGCCATCACCTAAGTCCTTATGTTCTTAACCGAACTACAAAAGGAAAACGCAGGCACTTGAACACTTGAATCAACTACATCTTGGTCAAACAATGAGAACATGACCCTGTCGTCGATAAAATACAGAGCCCCACTTTTTCAACACTGTTTTCCAAATTCCAACAATATAGAGTGTACTTAAGAGCTGTTGGACATAATGTGATGATGATGCTTGTTGTTTAAAGGGGCCTAACATCTAAGGTCATCAGCCCTGGACATAATGTAACATTTTACTGAATTTGGAAAAAACGTGTTTGCAAATCGTTTTATACTCGAGAATCTGCATTTTTTGGGTTACGGCAGTTCTACGAACTAAATTTATTAGGAAGAATGGTTGGGAAAAGTGTGTTAATCAGAGATATTGAGATCGTTGTTAAAATAGTCGTGCGAGAACTAGAGCAACTTCGCCGCCAGCCGCATTATGCACTTCATCGCCTAAACCTCAGGTAGAACATCCACATTGGACTGCAGAAGATTGTGGTTTTTAAAACCTGCAGTATTTTGAGGAAAGTGATGATTACTTATTTGAAGGATCCATAGTGGAAGAAAATTGGAGGATGCATAATACACTATTTCAATCGGGTTGAATATTAATCCCATCTAATGTAACTGAACACCGAGGAAACACGAGGATACTCCTCACTCCAGACTTAGTAAAAGTACAAACAGCCACTGTTACAAACAGCTTAAGATGTACAATAAGCTTCCACTATCAGTTCGAACATTAGATAAAAGTGCATTTAACAGGGTACTGTCACAGTTTCTAAGGAGAAAGGCATTTTATGGGGTAGAAGAGTTTCTAGAATGTGTTATTTCAAAAACTGACCTAATATAGGTAGTTAAATTAATTTTTCTAAAGACTCAGGCATTATGGCTGATATGTTGTCTATAGATTATTTGTGCTGATCCGACAATACTTAGTGTACATTTCCTGTACTTGATGATGGAAGATATAAACTATATAAACTATCCCTTTGGTGTCAGTCTGTCTGCTTGGTTATCTATCTATTTGTGTTCCTAAAACCGGAAAACTGCTGGACATACTTTAACCAAACTACGTATTTCGAATCTACTCATTCAGGATTGTGTTATTAGGTGCATACGGCGTCAAGGTCGTCCCCATGGAGTTGGGATTTATAAGAGGATTATTCTCAAATATGTTAGTTAACATGATATCTATCAAAAGACTGTATAATAAAAGTTTAAGAATAAGTTATTTCTGTTGCCGGCCCCGCGGAGTAGGGGTAGCGTGCCTGCCTCTTACCCGGAGGCCACAGGTTCGATTCCTGCCCAGGTCAGGGATTTTCACCTGGACCTGAGGGTTGGTTCGAGGTCCGTTCAGTCTACGTGATTACAATTGAGGAACTGTCTGACAGTGAGATGGCGGCCCCGGTCTAGAAAGTCAAGAATAACGGCCGGTACCGGGCGAGTTGGCCGTGCGTGTAGAGGCACGCGGGTGTGAGCTTGCATCCGGGAGATAGTAGGTTCGAATCCCACTATCGGCAGTCCTGAAGATGGTTTTACGTGGTTTTCCATTTTCACACCAGGCAAATGCTGGGGCTGTACCTTAATTAAGGCCACGGCCGCTTCCTTCCAACTCCTAGGCCTTTCCTATCCCATCGTCGCCATAAGACCTATCTGTGTCGGTGCGACGCAAAGCCCCTAGCAAAAAAAAAAACGGCTGAGAGGATTCGTCGTGCTGATCACACGACACCTCACACTGCAGGCCTTCGGGCTGAGCAGCGGACGCTGCCCTTCGGGCCTGTTGTGCCATGGGGTTTGGTTTTGGTTATTTCCGATCCTTTATGCCATATGCGTATTTATCAGTTGTTTAACATGTATTAAACGCGTGAATAAAGCCATGTTACTACGGAAAAATGAACGAAGGAAACATGTAATCCATTGCAAAGAAAGGGTACAAATGCTAGTTAGAGTATTGGCCTTCGGTTCAGAGAGACCCTGGTATCGAGTCTCGGTCAGGTCGAGAATTTTAACTGCTTCTGGCTCATGGACTGGAAGTTTGTCTTCGTCTTAATACACTCCCCTCATCTACATAAAACTCACCACACTAAACAGCAGCAAGAAACACGCAATAATCCACCTAGGTTTGGTGTCAGAAAGGGCATCTCGCCGTGAACCAAGGTCAAATACACAACCAGTGCCGCTCCCAATTAAAAGGTGAAAAGTTCAGGAAGCAGAATACTGGTGCATAAATAAATCTCATTGGTTGTACTGGTAGATTTTTCTGGGCTTTCAACCTTTGGTTGGTAAACAGATTGTTTTTCTAAGTTGCGCCTGACTTCATAGAAACACCTCATTAACTTGCACGTGCCTACTTACGTCATTTGTTTAGCGTGATGTCTGGCGGGTGCCCAAATAACCGAGTACTCAATGTCACCTGTTAGGACTGGTCAGGAGATTCCATTCCCGTTCATTGCATCAATCGTGGAGAATGTTTACACACAAGACAGGTTCTCGGAGAACAAGAAAGTACAGAAGGTGTTAAGAATTGAAGTCTATCTACTCATTCACGGTAAAAATGAGATAATTGTTCTTAATCTTGGATCAATAAATCCAGTAAGAATGTTCTTTAAACTCTCACTAAAGTCGTTTTCATTATTATTATTATTATTATTATTATTATTATTATTATTATTATTATTATTATTATTATTATTATTATTATTATTCTCTTTTGCCTTTTCAGTCACTCCTTGCATTAAGTTTGTTCCATTGACAATCCTTTTACCTCATCTGGTGTTTCCTCCGTTTTCTGGGCCAGTCCAAAAATGTACCAGTTTAACCTCGGTCCATTCACCCATCTGGTTTAGCTTTTTTTTTTTCTGCCATTTGCTTTACGTCGCACCGACACATATAGGTCTTTTGGCGACAATAGGATAGGAAAGGCCTAGGAATTGGAAGGAACCGGCCGTGGCCTTAATTAAGGTACAGCCCCGGCATTTGCCTGGTGTGAAATGGGAAACCACGGAAAACCATCCTCAGGGCTGCCGACAGTGGGGCTCGAACCCACTATCTCCCGAATACTGGATACTGGCCGCACTTAAGCGACTGCAGCTATCGAGCTCGGTAGTGGTCTTGCCTCAAAGATCTGTTTTGGTCCATTGTGATGTGATGACCCGCCATTCTAATTACTTTCCCTCAATGGTGCTGATCGGTGGATTTTTATTCAAAAATGTTCTTACTCTGGTGTTTTCACTACACGTTCTCTTGTTGTTCCCTCGGATATTTACAGTCACACCATATCTGTTGCTGTAACTCTGCTGTGCATATCAGTCCACAACGTCCAGCTTTCTGATTCATTATCAGAGGTAAACTGCTTTATAGACTGTATCCACACACACATGAAGGAGTGGTGAGGAATAACATTGACAACTTAAGTGGTCGGTGAGGTTTCGGTTTCCGAGCCTCATGAGACATGTCTAGTCGTGACATCCCAGGGAAGGGTGGTTGCAATTCCTCACCACGAGGGTGTCGCGGCCAGACAGATTTAGGATAGAATTAGTATAGATTGAGTGTAGTAAGTAGTTAGTTATAGCCTAATTTAGATGTAGGGGTGCCCTAGCATGTGAGCTGGTCATCCCTCCATGTTAGAGGCAGCTTAGTAGATTTAGTTAGGGGTAGCGCCTTGCATAGCGTCTGGTATTCCGCCCAAGTGGGGGGCCACCAAGTTAGTTGTAAGATTAGAGGGTTGTAGGGTTGGCCCTTACATGTGGACTGGTCATCCGCCTGTGTAAGGGGCCGTTTGGTAATCTAATTTAGTTAGGTCTATAATTGTTCAGTTTCACTGGGTTTAAGGGTTCTTTATAGACTGTAATTTTTGTTTCTTTAGTGAATTCCTTCTTGTTCATGTTGCAATGGAGGTTATTTGCTTTCTGCATTCCGTGATTAATCTCGTCTATTTTCCCCCATCAGCTGTTATCACATTTTCCAGGAATTTAAACTGCTCCACCTCTTCAAGCACTTGAAGTCTTGGAAGAAAATGATAATCACTTTCAATATCCGCTAGATCTGAATGATATGTCACCATGGGTAGTTTTTTAAACCACCAACTATATTTCAGCCAATCAGTAGTAGAATTTCTTTATCCATAGTCCCTCTCAACTGCAGTAACCTGTCATCGCGTAGACTAATTCTTAACATAATTGAGTCGTTCCATCAACAGAAATTTTTATTAGTTAAACCCTAATTATTCTTTCTATATTCATGGAATGCCACTTCTTGCCATACGATCGAAAGAACAGAATAAACGGATATACAATAAACCAAAATATTATTACTGTATATTACTATTTATTTTTTACGTCGCACCGACACAGAGAGGCCTTACGGCGATGGGATAGGAAAGGGCTAGGATTGGAAAGGAAGCGACTATCGCCATAATCAAGGTACATCGCCATCATTTGCCTGGTGTGAAAATGAAAACCACGGAAAACCATCTTCAGAGCTACCGACAGTGGGGTTCGAACTCACGAGCTCCCGAATGCAAGATCACAGCTACGGGACCCAATCCGCGCGGCCAACTTGCTCGGTGAAATCAAAATATTTGTTTATAACAAATTCATTTGATGCACATGTCAATAATGGCAGAAGTAAGAAGCCCAATAAGGAAGGAATCTTAAGAATTTCCTCAACTCAGTCATAGATAATATGCACATTAGCAGTGTGTTTCTGAAGATATTTGTGTGGAGCGTAGCACTATAAAAGTGAAACATGGACACAAAGTGGCACAGAAGGAAAAGATAGAAGCCTCTGTCTGAGTTCCGGTGTTCCAATAAATGTTAAATGCGAGGCAGATAGATTACATCACAAATGAAGAGGTACAGAAACAGGTTGGCTAGTGGAGAATGATTTGGAGACGTTTGACCAGAAGAAGTGATAGATTAGAAGCATACAGGCATATGGTCCTAATATTGAAAGATGCATTCTGACACTTAGAGGGAGGTCCGTTTACTGCCTACCAGGGTAGGAAGAAGGGAGTAGGGGTTATTGTTGCCATGAAAACGTGGGAATGGCCACTGCGGTTGCCATGGAGATAAGCCTGCTGGCCGGGTCGAGTTGCTTGGAGTCGCCAAACCTCTCACTCTGAGCGGTCTGCACGAACGAACAAGTGAGCGCGAAACGAGGGGAAGGAGAACGGAATGCAAGAATGTGGCAACACCGTGCAACGAGACGTACAATGCTCCTCCCTCCAGCTCTTTCTGTCAAAACGCTTCTTTAAATATTACGGGTATACTTTGAGACACCCGGGTCTTGCCATTATTTTTCCTATTGAGTAACACGTGCGGGATAAGAATAGTAGAATAAGGCCATCTCCTGGATATAGCGTAGATTAGAATGCTGAAGTAATATAAAGACGAAGAGGTTCACAAAGGATAGGGTACATTAAACCAGTCTGACGTTCTGAACAACATCACGGAATTAACAGGTAGCATATAACAAAAGTGATTACAATTGAGGGGCTATCTGACGGTGTGATGGCGCCCCCGGTCTAGAAAGCCGAGGATAACGGCCGAGAGGATTCGTCGTGCTGACCACACGACACCTCAATCTTCAGGCCATCGGGCTGAGCAGCGGTTGCTTGGTAGGCCAGTGACCCTTCGGGGCTTGGTTTTATATAACAAAAGTGTTCACCAAGAAAGCTCAAGGAAACAGGGTTCGAAGAAATGGGAATTAAGAACCCTCTACATTCAGTTTTCATATCCAGAGGCAGTTGAACCCAATTTAGTTATTTACGCAACAGCCACGGAAATGATAAGGCATGGACGGAATATTGAAACGAGTAAGGTAAACGTATTACTTTAGTGGCTGTTGCGTATAGTGATTTATTCCGTATCATGGCGAATGTAGGCCTACGTGTTTTATATTATATTATAATACTACATTATGCAACAATACTTTAATGGCAATAATTAAGAAACGAGTAAGTTTATAAAACGAGCGAAGCGAGTTTTATAATTTCCATGCGAGTGTCTTAATTATCTTAGAAGTGAAGCTCCCACGGTGTGAGTTTTTTTAATATTCGTAAATCTCTTTCGAGATGTCGCTTGACAGTTGAGTTTACTGAACAGAGCGCAGAGCGCATGCGCTGGGTTATTGATTTTCCGTGAGTGGATCAGAGACCTTGACAATGTCATATGTTTTCAAAGCTTTGATAGACGGTTGTCATAACCTAGCCTTATTTCAAACACAAATTGTTTATTGTACAGTTGGTGAAGTGAATTTGCGGGAATGTGCCGTGTGGAATATTGGAAGCAGAAAGTGCATTGATGTTAATATCCGACATGTTTGATTTTGGAAACAAGTGCGAAGCTAGTACGTTAATCGCAGGTGCGATGCTATTCTTACCTAATTGGTCAAACAGTTGCTTCATAATGAAAATCTGAACTCTGATTGGTGGAGAACCTGTATCATAATGAAAATGTGAACTCTGGTTGGTGAAGAACCTGTATCATAATGAAAATGTGAACTCTGACTGGTGGAGAACCTGTAAATGTGAACTCTGGTTGGTGAACAACCTGTATCATAATGAAAATCTGAACTCTGATTGGTGGAGAACCTGTATCATAATGAAAATGTGAACTCTGACTGGTGGAGAACCTGTATCATAATGAAAATGTGAACTCTGGTTGGTGGAGAACCTGTATCATAATGAAAATGTGAACTCTGGTTGGTGGAGAACCTGTATCATAATGAAAATGTGAACTCTGGTTGGTGAAGAACCTGTATCATAATGAAAATGTGAACTCTGACTGGTGGAGAACCTGTATCATAATGAAAATGTGAACTCTGGTTGGTGAAGAACCTGTATCATAATGAAAATCTGAACTCTGATTGGTGGAGAACCTGTATCATAATGAAAATGTGAACTCTGATTGGTGGAGAACCTGTATCATAATGAAAATCTGAACTCTGATTGGTGAAGAACCTGTATCATAATGAAAATCTGAACTCTGATTGGTGGAGAACCTGTATCATAATGAAAATGTGAACTCTGGTTGGTGAAGAACCTGTATCATAATGAAAATATGAACTCTGACTGGTGGAGAACCTGTATCATAATGAAAATGTGAACTCTGGTTGGTGAAGAACCTGTATCATAATGAAAATGTGAACTCTGGTTGGTGAAGAACCTGTATCATAATGAAAATCTGAACTCTGATTGGTGGAGAACCTGTATCATAATGAAAATCTGAACTCTGATTGGTGGAGAACCTGTATCATAATGAAAATCTGAACTCTGATTGGTGGAGAACCTGTATCATAATGAAAATCTGAACTCTGATTGGTGGAGAACCTGTATCATAATGATACTTGAACTATAATGAGCCTCATTAAGACTCAGTTGTCTGGCATATAATATTTATATTTCGGCATCATCGAGCATAAATAATGTTGACACTTCAAGTAAATCATGCATGATCAAGGCGGCCGTGATGACTAACGCAATCGATACAACAGTACGTTAACAAATGATAAATTGGGGCGACCAAATGATAAACATGGAGGAAAGTTCAGACAATCAGTACTCGAGAGGTGGTAGTGGTGATTATTGTTTCAGGAGCAAGTACAACTGGACAACCATTTCAACCGGTTAGCGAGCCTGAGTTCAACCAGTGAAGTTTACGGAAAGTAGCTACTGAAGCGTAAAGCGTCATTTTCCGTACAGTTCTGAGTGTGAAAAGAAGTCCAAATCAGCATAGTATGGAATAAACAATAATAACTTCCAGAGAAGCCCAGCAGTGCTATTGAGGATGCCATCAAGCTGACCATGTAGCCATCTGCCTAGACAGTAGTTGTCTTTAGCAGGTTTAATCTTGGGAGAGGTCGATAGTACTCGTAGGTATTTGAATGTTTGTACTGTTGGCTTCGGGCACGGTAAAGAACTACAGGGAGATAAAATGCCGACATTCTCGCGTTTCTTAAAATTAGTAGTAATTCATGTTGTGTCTTGTGCACGGAAGCTGGTTGAATCCTCAACAGCTCCACCATCAGTTGTCATAAACAGCCGAGTGTCACTGAAGAAACGTGCTAGGGAAATGAAAAGTGAGGCAGTTTCCCGTTGCCTTTCTCATATATTAACAAGGTGCTATTAAAGGTGCATATCAGTCTGTCAAGCCCACTGAAATGCAACTACTGATCGACCCCATGAGCAAAACTTTCACAGCATTCATAGCAGGGACTGGCTGCTTAAGGAATGACATTACTAGCATTGCTCATACCTCAGTCACTTTCACACTGTCAAAGCCAAGGGTGAGACAGATAGGTCAATGAAAGTAAGAAATTTGTTCTAGCCCGTACCTGAAGACACTGCACTGTGTCTCACCAGATATGGATATGGGATTCATTAGTAATTGGAGGGACGTTAAACTAAATAATAATAATAATAATAATACCCGTGTGGGGATTTACCGGTTACCTCCATCGGGCGCGTCCCATTGGAATTGGGGAAGCTCGCTGGCTCTGCCGCCAGCAGAGTCAGAGGGTAGTAGGGAAATAAAATACCACCGTGAAAAAAAAACTGGTCCCTTGCCAGGGTTACGGCGAAGACTGGTAAATGACCAGAAGCCAGAAAACATCTTGAGGCAACCTCTAGGGCTAACAACCCTAGTTGTAAAAGGATGGGTACCCGTCCAAAGCAAAGTCAAGTCAAAAAGCATGATGGCACAACATTTTAAGAAACATACCCCAGGGGGTAAATCTTCGGATAAATCCCTCGTCGTGAACGCCACGGCGCACGAGTCTCGTTCGGATTCTGGGGGAGACTCGACATCATGCAAGAGACGAGTCGGAGCGTCTCGGTGTACCCCGAAGAGTCAAAAACTCAGGCCAAAATCTAAAACCTTTCTAGCAACTTTCAACATAAATTCACTTACACAAACTGGCAAGCTGAAAACCCTCACCAAAGCTCTTCACGAAAATCAGATATCCATAATGGCCCTACAGGAAACAAGGTACCCAGATGAAGAGATTTTTGAATCCGAAGGCTACCGATTTTTCAAGAGCAAAGCGCAAAGAGGAATGGAATGCTTGGAACCGCGTTTGCTGTTAGAACCAAGATCCTTAAATCGGTTGCAAATTTCGAACCTGTGAATGACAGATTGTCTATACTCACAATTAAATGCGCGAACAAAACCTATGCTGTAGTTAACGCACATGCTCCTACAAACGATAAGAACAAGTCTGATCCAGACGAAGTTGATAATTTCTGGGACCTACTGGATGAAAAATTAAACAAAATCCCCAAACACCATGTCAAGCTTCTTTTGGGCGACTTCAATGCCCAACTAGGTTGTGAACAGAAGTACAAGGAAGTTATAGGATATTACCCTGCTCACAAAAGAACCAATCCCAACGGCAAAAGACTGGTGTCCATTTGCGAAAATCACAACCTGCAGGTCATGTCGACCCACTTTCGCCATCTACCCAGAAAGCAAATGACTTGGCGTTCTCCCGTCCAAGCTCTCGGAGAGTTCCAAATTGATCATGTTGCAATCTCCAGGAGAAACAGCCCTGAGATTATGAATGTCAAGGTAAAGAAAGGCATCAATGTGGCCTCAGATCATTATATGTCTCTTATCAAATTCAAACCAATTCCCGCAAACACAAGAAAGACAACCAAACAGATCACACGCTTCGACAATGATAAACTTCGGCAAAGGGTCGAGGAGTTCCAGGAGAAGGCTAGACCAAATGACTGTGACTTTAACAACGCCAAAAGTCTCCTTGTTGAGGCCACCAAAGACGTTGCAGAAATCAAGAGAAGCAAAAAAGCATGCCTGGTGGAATAGTACCTGCGAATCAGTCCTCCAAGAAAGACTCAATGCGTGGAAACAGTACTACTCTACGAAATCAGAAAATGATTGGGAAACCTACAAAACGCAACGTGCCCAAGCAGCTAGGGTGTTCAGAACTGAGAAACGTAAATACGAAAAATCTCACATTGAAAAGATAGAACAAAACTTTAGGAAGAATGAAAACAGAGAGTACTGCAGAGCCTTCAAACGCAAACTCGTTGGCTATAAACCACCATCTCTATGCTTTGAGCGAAAGGAAGGCACACTGGCGACGTCAAATGAAGAAAATTGCAGCATTCTGGCAGATTACTTCAAGAATTTACTTAATTGCTCTAAACCGCAAAACGCCATTGAGACCAAGGAACCCTTACTCAGGTACCCAGATTCCAGACCACCTGACAGAGATGAAATCAAACGCCACATTGCCCGTCTCAAAAATAACAAAGCGCCGGGGGAAGACTCAGTAGTAGCAGAACTATGGAAATATGCCCCAGAGGAATCACTTGATATCTTGCAAAAGCAAATAGAAGAAATTTGGAACAAGGAGACCCTACCCGAAGATTGGAAAATAGCTTTGATCCATCAATTACACAAAAAAGGCAGCATGAAGAACATAACAACTACAGAGGAATATCTTTGCTACCCGTGACTTACAAAATTCTATCACTTGCCATCCTGGAGCGTTTGGAAGCACAAGTCGAACATCAAATAGGTGAATACCAAGGAGGGTTCAGAAAAGGTCGCTCAACAGCTGAACAGATCCAAAATCTCAAAACGATCATCAGATATTGTGCACTAAGGTCCAAGCAGTATGTGTCTGTCTTTGTGGACTTTAAGAAAGCGTACGACTCCATTGACCGGGAAGTCCTGCTAAACATCTTAAATGAATTTGGAGTTGATTTGAAACTGCTGGCATTAATTAGAGCCACCCTGACCGATACAAAATCCAAGGTGAAGATCCAGGGATGTCTCTCGCATTCCTTTGACATCAAAACAGGAGTCCGAAAAGGTGATGGGCTATCCCCGATACTCTTCAACTGTGTTCTTGAAAAGATCATCAGAACCTGGCGGGTGAGATTACAGGAAACCAACTACAGTCCATTGAGAATAGGAACCAAATCCAAGGGGATCGCAACAGACTGCTTAGCATTTGCCGATGATACTGCTGTTCTCTCAAACGACATAGAAACCGCTAGAGTTCAAGTTGAAATTTTAAAGGAAATTGCTGAACAAACTGGTTTGCAGATATCGTTTGAGAAAACAGAAGTAATGGCTAACATCAAAGAGGCTCCACCAAAACTCCATACAAAATACGGGGACATCACCCGAGTAGACAAATTCAAATACCTGGGTGAGATCATCATGAAAAATGGACTGGACAAAGAAGCACTTCAGGAGCGAGTACGCAAACTGGAAATAGCCTACCAAACATCCCGCACAATCTACAACAAAAAATGCCTTTCCCAAAACACCAAGATACGTCACAATGAAACAGTTCTGAAGCCATTAGTTCTATATGCAGCCGAAACCCTGTCTCTAAATGCCAACAAAGGACTCCTTGAAGAACTGGAGAAAAGAGAACGCAAAATTGTGAGAGGAATCTTGGGATCAAAGTACAGAAATGGAATCCATCAAAAGAGATCCAACAAGGAAGTCTACAGCAAAATAGAGAAAATTACCGACACAGTCAGAAAAAGACGGGCACGATTTTACGGTCATCTGAAAAGAATGGACGAAAGAAAGTTAACTAAAGAAATATTTCACTTTTTTGACTCAAACCCCAAAACTACAATTACCTGGTTTAGAAATACCAAAGAAGACCTGCAAATGCTATATATCTCAGCTGAGGACGCTCTTAACAGAGATCTCTTCCGCAAGAAAATATTGACGAACGGGCTAAACCGAGACGAGCAACCGAAGAGAAGACACGGTGCCCCTTGGACAGAGGAGCGTAAGCAGGCCCACTCACAAAGAATGAGGGAAATTTGGGCTCTAAAGAAGGCGAAGTTCAGTGTCAAATGCAACAAGACTTAACGTGGTCCTTGATGGCCCCAGCGAATTATATAATAATAATAATAATAATAATAATAATAATAATAATAATAATAATAATAATAATAATAATAATAATAATACTTGGTTTACGTCCCACTGACTACTTTTACGATTTCCAGAGACGGCAATATGCCGCAATTTTGATTCTGCAAAACTTAACTTACGAACCAGTAAATCTACTGATACAAGGCTGGCATATTTCAGCCCCTTTAAATATTACGGGATTAAGCTGGGATGATTCTTTTAATTGGCTTTACGTCGCACCGACACAGATAGGTCTTCTGACTACGATGGGATAGGAAAGGCCTAGGAGTGAGAAGGAAGCGGCCGTGGCCTTAATTAAGGTTCAGCCCCAGCATTTGCCTGGTCTAAAAATGGGAAACCACGGAAAACCATCTTCAGGGCTGCCGACAGTGAGGCTCGAACCCACTATCTTCCGGATGCAAGCTCACAGCTGCGCGCTCCTATCCGCACGGCCAACTTGCCCGGTGGCTGGGATGAAACCCGCTGTCTTGGACCAGTGCTCTACTGTCTGGGATACTCAAATGGTGTACGTTAAACTAATAACATTATTATTATTATTATTATTATTATTATTATTATTATTATTATTATTATTATTATTATTATTATTATTATTATTATTATATTAAACGTCCATTCATTTGCTCTAGATTTTAGAAGACTTCAAGGTAAAGAAAGGAATGAATGTTGCACACCTGGAGTTCTGAACGAGTCGGAAGCTAATACAGAGTAAATGGGAGGAAAAGTCAAGTTAAAAGTTTCACCAAGAGGAAAAGTCGTCTCAGTTTTAATTAATGGAGTGATACTACCTCATGGAGAACACTAAGTACCTAGGTGTTAAAATAAGGAATTATCTTCAATGGAATAATCATATAAAGGAGGTTGTTAGGAAGAGTTACAGATCTCTCCACGTGGGTAATAGAGTATTTATGGGTTGTAGTAAAGATGTAAAGGAGAGGGCGTATAAGTCTCTGGTAAGACCCCAACTAGAGTATGATTCAACTGTATGGGACCCACAACAGGGCTACTTGATACGAGAATTGGAAAAGATCCAAAGGAAAGCAGCGCGATTTGTTCTGGGTGATTTCCGAATAATGTTGCGAAAATGTTGCACACTTTGGGCTGGGAAGACTTGGGAGTAAGGAGACGAGATACTCGACTATGTGGTATGTTTGTAGCTCTGGCGTGGAGTGGCATTAGTTGACAAATAAGTTTGAGTGCAGCTTTACAAAGTAGGAAAGATGATGCTTGCTTGTTGTTTAAAGGGGCCTAACATCGAAGGTCATCGGCCCAGTAGGAAAGATGAAGAAGTATGAAGATGAAGTTGGAATTCAAGAGGACAAATTCGGGCAAATATTAATTTATAGGACGGGGAGTAATGGATTGGAATAAATTATCAAGGGAAATGTTCGATAAACTTCCAAATCCTTTAAAACCGTTTAAGAAAAATCTAGGTAAACAACTGGTAGGGAATCTGCCCCCTTGGGCGACAGCCCTAAATGCAGATTATTGATTACTGAGAGTTGTCGCATTTAAACTCTCCCAAATATAATGACCTCAGCTGGCATCGAACCCGTATTTCAGAAAGAGAAGGGCCATGAGATCTAAGAGAAGACCACTGAGGTCAGCTATGTTATTATTAACTGACTTAACGCATATATGTAGCATTTCGTTTAATTATTAATTTTTCCCTAACGGTGTGGGGGCTCGGTTTTAACAGTTCGTGGGAAGTCTTGCCCACCGCCTAGTACGTTTGTATAACAATTCGCTCATGTCAGTAAGGTACTCATTATGTAGTCAGTTCTTAAGGAAATGTACGGAGAGTTATTGTTAGTCTTGATATTCCCACGATGTTCTCCCCACCGCACACGGAGAGTTGGAAGACGTGCGGTGACTTGAACATGGGGTGAGGACAATTTGCTGCCTAGGGAGGCAGGTAACAGTTAATGTGACATGTATTCAACTGTAACAACGGCGATTTCTTCTTCACTTCAGGCTGTCATCGTGGGAAAAGTTATTGTTTCATGTTAGGGACTTGGTCAACAACCCAATATACTTCGGTCTGCCTGAAAAGCTATGTATTAGTATTATTTATTTATTTATTTATTTAGCAGGATTCTGACAATAGGTCTATGGGATACCTAATGGAAAAGGGGCAGCCATGCATGCATATAAAATGTAACATTACCTAGGGCAAGCTTATTATTTATAACATTGAAATGGGAGGGGTCCGCCTCTGTAGTGTAGTGGTTAGCGTGAACCCAAGGCCCGGGTTCGATTCCCGGCTCTGCCACGAAATTTGAAAAGTGGTACGAGGGCTGGAACGGGGTCCACACAGCCTCGGGAGGTCAACTGAGTAGAAGTGGGTTCGATTCCCACCTCAGCCATCCTTGAAGTGGTTTTCCGTGGTCTCCCACTTCTCCTCCAGGCAAATGCCAGGATGGTACCTAACTTAAGGCCACGGCCGCTTTCTTCCCTCTTCCTTGTCTATCCCTTCCAATCTTCCCATCCCTCCCACAAGGCCCTTTTACAGCATAGCAGGTGAGGCCGCCTAGGCGAAGTACTGGTCCTCCTCCCAGTTGTATCCACCGACCCGATATATATGACGCTCCAGGACACTGCCCTTGAGGCGGTAGAGGTGCGATTCCTCGCTGAGTCCGTAGGAAAAACAAACCCTGGAGGGTAAACAGAAAGAAAGAAAGAAAGAAAGAAAGAAAGAAAGAAAGAAAGAAAGAAAGAAAGAAATGGGAGGGAGGGAGGTAGGGAGGGCTCAGTGGCTTAGCTGCTGGCTTCCCAACCGGAAGGCTGAGGTTCGAATACCATTCGATCCTGGGCTGAGATTTTTATCTCAAAAATAATTTGGATTCAGGAGGGGCATTCGGCCTTTAACACCCGGCCGAAACAACCAAAATGAGCCTGGTGGCTCCAGCAACACCAGAAATAACTGGTATGAGCTGAGAAATGTTTATTAACAGTCGGACTCCTTGACTGAATGGGAAGAGTACTGGTCTTCGGTTCAAAGGATTCCGGGTTCGGGTCCCCGCTAGGGACATTGGTAAAGTTAATTCCTCTGGTTTGGTAAATGGGTGTTTGTGTTCGTCTTAATACATATGTTCATTTACACACATCACACTACCAACCACCACAGAAAGACACGGTAGTGAATACATTCCCTCTCATAATGTTAGCGTCAGGAAGGGCATCCGACCGATAAAGTTGGCTGCGCAGTTAGGGCCACGCAGCCGTGAATTTCCCTTCGGGAGTGCTGAGTTTGAATCCCACCGTCGGCAGCACTCTAGACGGTTTACCGTGGTGTCCCATTTTCCCACCAGGCAAATGCTGTACCTTAATTAAGGCCACAGCCGTTACCTTCGCAATTCAAACCCTTTCTCACCCTTGCGTCGCCGAAAACCTTCGATGTGTTAGCATGACATTAAACTATTTAGAAGAGCATCCGGCTATAAAACTAGGCTCAGTCCACATTATTACCTATGCCACATGATTGGAGAAAAGACAAAGAAAGAATGTATAATATTTACATTCTATTATTATTATTTTACAATTTGCTGTACGTCACACCGACACAGATATATCCTATGGCGTTTGTCTGGAGTGAAAATAGGAAACCACGGAAAACCATCTTCAAGGCTGCCGACAGTATGATTCGAGCCCACTATCTCCCAAATGGAAGCTCACAGCTGCGCACCCCTAACCGCACGGCTATCTAACTCGGTTTTAAATGGCGTATTAAAATAAAAATAACATGTAGGCTTACTACGTGATATGTTTGAGCGCGTTCTAGCTGTTGTATACCCCTCTTTGATGGGTTAGTTTCTGTTATTGCAGCTGTAATGCCATCTGACGGAGACAAGAGGCAGCAGAAGAGAGAGACCACACTTTAACTAACAACGAGAATCAGTGTAATGTTTTGTTCATTGTCTTCAGAGACTTAGGACATTGTAAAAGAACAGCCAATACAAGAGAATTATAATTTCATATTTTAACCATGGCTGCGTACGATATGGAATAAAGGATTTTTACGATCTTTAATGCGTAGAATTTAATTCCGACAAAGAAGAAAATCACATTTCATGAACATATTACTTCACATTTTATAAGAATTGCACTCTTTCGCTTTCAAGGAATCTTGTTTAAATATATTTTGTGCGATTATTTTTCTCACTCCATTAATATGCACAATAACAATGAACAGGGCTTTCCAGATATCATATCGAGACACTTTACCAGGAAACACTACTGAATGACCTAGCCACTCTTTTCAACAGCAGTCCGGCCAGCACTGACCGACTCTCGATGTTTACTCACCTCAAAGCATCCCAGAGCACCTGTGCTGTCTACTACAAACCGACCAGAGGCTCACAGCATGACGTGACATTCATGTGTTGTTTCTTGATTTCAGAGTCCGTTTTGATTTTTTTTTTTTTTTTGCTAGGGGCTTTACGTCGCACCGACACAGACAGGTCTTATGGCGACGATGGGATAGGAAAGGCCTAGGAGTTGGAAGGAAACGGCCGTGGCCTTAATTAAGGTACAGCCCCAGCATTTGCCTGGTGTGAAAATGGGAAACCACGGAAAACCATTTTCAGGGCTGCCGATAGTGGGATTCGAACCTACTATCTCCCGGATGCAAGCTCACAGCCGCGCGCCTCTACACGCACGGCCAACTCGCCCGGTTGTCCGTTTTGATATCATCTATCTGTTGCCCGTAACCTCCCATGTGTAGCGGTGAATAACCTTATGCCTGAACCATACACCGTCGTTGCGCCAATAAAAATTGCTATGTGATAATATTTCAGCTTAGAACTCTAACCAGAAAGGTTCTGTCATCTAAGTTTCAGTATTGCATGAACTATCTCAAGGAATTTCCGTTCTGTGATATATGTGCTGCGAGCCAGTATTTCTCCCCTCAACATTGTCACATAACGGTATTTCGAGGCACAACGTCCGTATCTGCTAATCCCACGCTAGCGCGGAATTCCAGTAAACGCTTCCTATTCCCATCTTGATATTCCCCACATTTACCCGTCACCTTCTCATATCCTTCAAGTTATATTCCCAACTCTCGCATTGAAATCATCCATTAGAACTATCCTGCTCTTGCTGTTGACCCTGACTACGATGTCACTCAGTGACAATATGGTGAATACGCTGAGACAATGCTCATCCTAATTCCTCCAACTGCTAAATCAACCCACATCATTGGCTTATTTACGTGCCTAACAGAAACTACGTTGTATGCATTAGTATACCTGATAAATAGTTCTATCTCCCACCCCCCTCTGCCCTTCCCTTTTTAACACCTGTTAAGAACAATTGATTATCTCCTATCTCTTTCTCATTGTCTCTCTTTACCCGAATATCGTTATCTCCGAACACATCCAGACGCATCCTCTTTGCTGACTTAGGCAGTTCTACCACTGGTTCTACTTTCTTTCTTCCACAACGCCCATTAATGTTAAGAACTCCGCATCGAATTCCATTTTCTTCGCCAAGTTGTTTCCAACGAGTCCCTCGCCTGTCAAAAGGAAGTGGGATTCCGTTACTCTCATAGGCCCGAGACTTTCTTAAAACGTTCTGAGTGTGCTCGGTAAAAATTCTGTGAAGCAGGATGCTACCCTACCTAGGGCCTGTACTACGACAGCCAGATAAAAGTGCGATTTAAATGTATGCGGCAGTTTGCATATTGTCCGCCTCTGTAGCGTAGTGGTTAGTGTGATTAGCTTCCACCCCCGGAGGCCCGGGTTCGATTCCCGGCTCTGCCGCGAAATTTGAAAAGTGGTACGAGGGCTGGAACCGGGTCCACTCAGCCTCGGAAGGTCAAATGAGTTGAGGTGGGTTCGATTCCCACCTCAGCCATCCTCGAAGTGGTTTTCCGTGGTTTCCCACTTCTCTTACAGGCAAATGCCGGGGTGGTGGTACCTAACTTAAGGCCACGACCGCTTCCTTCCCTCTTCCTTGTCTGTCCCTTCCAATCTTCCTATCCCCCTACAAGGCCCCCCTGTTCGGCATAGCAGGTGAGGCCGCCTGGGCGAGGCACTGGTCATTCTCCCCAGTTGTATCCGTATCTATTCCCAACTGTCGTATTGAAATCGCCCATAAACACCATCCTGCCCTTGCTGTTGACCCTGACTAAGATGGGTAGAGGTGGGTTCGATTCCAAGAGTTGTATCATTTTTTTTTTTTTTTTTTTTTTTTTGCTAAGGGCTTTACGTCGCACCGAGAGTTGTATCACGCTTCGGGACACTGCCCTTTGAAGAGGTAGAGGTGGGATCCCTCGCTAATGCCTCGTTTCAGTCAGGATATTACTAAATTGAGAGAAAGTCCTCTAGATCTCGCAGGAAGTGATCACTCAATACTAAAACGTGGTCATTTCCACTGGCGACATCTCTAATATATTGGCTTACGAAGTTATACACAAGACATCATTTATTTGTTTTACATCTTTCCAACCAGGATTCTTTGCATAATCTTCCTGAACTTCGTCCTGGTGGCTTTTACCATATTTCCAGAGATTGTATACATGCCATTTTCTGTATTGCACACCATCTTTCACTGACCATTAATTGTGTACTGTGATCACCTGTGGTCTCCTATAGGCCTCTACTAGAAGACTTACACCAGGCCTCTCCGGAAGTCATACGCCATTATTATTATTATTATTATTATTATTATTATTATTATTATTATTATTATTATTATTATTATTATTATTATTATTATTACCTTGGTTTGGTGGATCAGCAGAGGTGAAATAAGGTGCCGGGGTGAATGGGTCTAACTACCAAATCAAAGTTAATTTAAAACTTTAACAAAGGTTATATTTTCTGAGTTTTAACCGTTGCCTACGTTATAATACAAGGCCTGGAAATAGAGCCCGTAAAACGCTATGGAAGTGGTTACACTGAAGTTCAATGCCGGGCCGCTAGGATCGCTATCTTGCCCCCTGTCGACCAGGCTCGCGCCTTTAAACGTGTTCATTAACTGAGTTGGTTGTGAATGTATTATGTATTTGTCTGATGTTAATCATTCGCAATTCCAGTCATGGTTTATTCACGAGAAATTAAAGGTAGTGGAATTTCGTTTCACAAGTTTCCAGTGAATGTTCCTAAGTTTTGATCCGAGTTACGTCATAAGAATCGGGCGATCCCAAAATTTGTCACTGGACTTTTTTTAAAACTATGCTACCGTGACCGGCAATCATTTGAGAGGCATCTTCAAACTCAGAAATCTTAAATTAGGAAAACCAACGAGGAAAATAATTTGCCCAACAAATTTCACGAAAATGAATGTAGCAAGAGCTAAAAATATTGTATTTTCCCCTGAAACAATCTCTGGTTTGTAAAGTATGGAGGTGGTTTTGTCCCGAGAGCATAAAATACAGTTTAAAATAAGCCATTTGTTTTATAGAGCATTTTATTAAATTGTTCAATGCGCATAACGTCTGCAACACCTCACATGGGACATATTCAGGAACGAGAACAAACGAGCATCTTTTAACCGGGCGAGTTGGTCGTACGGTTAGGGGCGCGCGGCTGTGAGCTTGCATCCGGGAGATAGTGGGTTCGAATACCACTGTCGGCAGCCCTGAAGATGGTTTTCTGTGGTTTCCCATTCTGACACCAGGCAAATGCTGGGGCTGTACCTTAATTAGGGCCACGGCCGCTTCCTTCCAACTCCTAGGCCTTTCCTATCCCATCATCGCCATAATACCTATCTGTGTCGGTGCGATGTAAAGTCACTAGCAAAAAAAAAAAGCAACTTTTATTACTGACGATGAACTCCTCAGTTGGTTAATTAATGATTTCCTGTCATATATTAAGAAACTTAAAATGCATTCACAGAAAGTAAAAAAGAATCATGAGAGAAATGTATCAGGCATAGATCTTGACTACCCAGTCCTCCATGGCCTGCGTAAAATACCTCATAAGTACACATTTGCATTATGCATTGATGAGGAACCTAACGAGCTATGACATCGAGCTCTTCTTCAGTGGTGGTGGTGATTATTGTTTTAAGAGGAAGTACAACTAGGCAACCATCCTCTATATAACACTAATCAGAGGGAAAAATGGAAGGGATCCGACACTTCGAAAAATGAATGTATCGGCCAAAGGAAGACAAGGGCCATGAAGGGCGTGAAAATGAAAGACTCCCTAGGCCTCCATACGTAATACCGTCGGGGTCTGAAAAGAACAAGAGTTGACCAAGGGAGGTCGGATAGGATAGATGAAAGTGAGGAGCCTGGCACAAGTAAGTGGAAGCAATGCCAGGACTCAGCTAAGGGCCCCGTGGTCGCCAACCCACGCTCCAAAGTTCAGACCCCCTGGGGCAGCTCTTCTTCAGCTACCTAAGACGCCAAGCGGAATATATGATATTATGGTTCGTGTGGCAAAAGAAAAAACAGACTGTAAAGGCTGTTTAGAACATATCTGTTCTCCAGCTACTCAAAGTCCAACATTGTGCCTTATTCGTTTTCAAGATCGAGGAGCCCTCAGATACCGAAAATCGTCTGTGACACTTCTGCAGTGAACGACGGAATTTGTCACTTCCGCTACGCAGTACTTATCCCGCGGAGAGTTACTAAAAGGTGTACGTTTATTTTTTCGAAAGACATGTTCAACAGTGAAATTAAATGTGGATAGTGTAAAGGCGACAAACCACCTCTTTTTCTACTATGAAAATTTCTGAGACCTCTGTTAGACAACATTGCTTTGAGCCACTCAAGTAGAAGAGAGAAAGTTTTGAAACTTGATAGGAAGCCCCTCAGAAGGAAAGTTTTGAAACTTCAATGACATATCCAAGCCAATGCAGCACCGCTCTATAAATAAAGTACTGTCAATACTCGTAAAAACATTCACTTCTTTTTATTTAGGATATACACTGACTGACAGAGCAAATGCAACACCAAAAAGGAGTGGTCAGAACTTTATGCCAATTGCAGGGTAGACTGACGTCGCTGAGGTATGCTCATGATGTGAAATGCGCCGCTGTGCTGCGCACGTAGCGAACGATAAATGGGACACGGCGTTGGCGAATGGCCCACTTCGTACCGTGATTTCTCAGCCGACAGTCATTGTAGAACGTGTTGTCGTGTGCCACAGGACACGTGTATAGCTAAGAATGCCAGGCCACCGTCCACGGAGGCATTTCCAGCAGACAGACGACTTTACGAGGGGTATGGTGATCGGGCTGAGAAGGGCAGGTTGGTCGCTTCGTCAAATCGCAGCCGATACCCATAGGGATGTGTCCACGGTGCAGCGCCTGTGGCGAAGATGGTTGGCGCAGGGACATGTGGCACATGCGAGGGGTCCAGGCGCAGCCCGAGTGACGTCAGCACGCGAGGATCGGCGCATCCGCCGCCAAGCGGTGGCAGCCCCGCACGCCACGTCAACCGCCATTCTTCAGCATGTGCAAGACACCCTGGCTGTTCCAATATCGACCAGAACAATTTCCCGTCGATTGGTTGAAGGCGGCCTGCACTCCCGGCGTCCGCTCAGAAGACTACCATTGACTCCACAGCATAGACGTGCACGCCTGGCATGGTGCCGGGCTAGAGCGACTTGTATGAGGGAATGGCGGAACGTCGTGTTCTCCGATGAGTCACGCTTCTGTTCTGTCAGTGATAGTCACCGCAGACGAGCGTGGCGTCGGCGTGGAGAAAGGTCAAATCCGGCAGTAACTGTGGAGCGCCCTACCGCTAGACAACGCGGCATCATGGTTTGGGGCGCTATTGCGTATGATTCCACGTCACCTCTAGTGCGTATTCAAGGCACGTTAAATGCCCACCGCTACGTGCAGCATGTGCTGCGGCCGGTGGCACTCCCGTACCTTCAGGGGCTGCCCAATGCTCTGTTTCAGCAGGATAATGCCCGCCCACACACTGCTCGCATCTCCCAACAGGCTCTACGAGGTGTACAGATGCTTCCGTGGCCAGCGTACTCTCCGGATCTCTCACCAATCGAACACGTGTGGGATCTCATTGGACGCCGTTTGCAAACTCTGCCCCAGCCTCGTACGGACGACCGACTGTGGCATATGGTTGACAGAGAATGGAGAACCATCCCTCAGGACACCATCCGCACTCTTATTGACTCTGTACCTCGACGTGTTTCTGCGTGCATCGCCGCTCGCGGTGGTCCTACATCCTACTGAGTCGATGCCGTGCGCATTGTGTAACCTGCATATCGGTTTGAAATAAACATCAATTATTCGTCCGTGCCGTCTCTGTTTTTCCCCAACTTTCATCCCTTTCGAACCACTCCTCCTTGGTGTTGCATTTGCTCTGTCAGTCAGTGTACTTTACTTATTGACATATACGGCCATGCGAATACAAGGGGCAAGTCCGCGATCCTAGCGGCTGAATGGTGAACTAGGAAGCGACCTGTTTCCACGAGTGCATTTCAAGGCCTTGTATTATAGCGTAGCCAACGGTTTTAACAATTAATAACAATTGACTAGGTGAAGAAACAAGACTAGGAAGGATCCAAGATTTCAGAATTATAACACTTTTGGGCTACAAGCCCCTAGTTTTACAAGTTTGAGCTCCTAGCTCAGCATTACCAAACAATGATTGTTCAAAGGGCAGAAATCCCCTAAAACATGGAGCACCAGCTCCGTAATTTACCATGTCAAGCCTCCTAGGGGCACTTTTACAATACTAGAAAAGAGCTGACACGCTCTCAGTTTTTTCAAGCCTATTCAAGGCAATATCAAACCTTACAATAACTTGCCATCAAGGCACAATTTACAAAAATGAAACAGGGGTATCTCGTACCCAACCTACAGGGCCTTCGTGTAAAAGAAATAACAGTTAAATAAATGGCCCAAACACAAAATGAAAGGAAGCGAATACTTGCACTCCTCTATGCAGCTTCTTAAAACCTAACAGGCATTAGGCCGATGAAACAGGGGCTATTCCCAAACTATGGAGGTGACCCGTCTAAGAAAGAAATTTAAAACATTAAGGAAGGGAAGAAAATCAGTTACCAAAACGTAGTCACCTCAAAACCAAAATGAAGGGGAGCTCGAGAGGGTAAATCACTCTCTATCCCCGAATTACAGTTACAGATTTTGTAAGTTTTTACATAAGTCGGCCGAACTTACATTTTAGAGAAAAAGGTTACATGTTAAAGTTTCGGACCTTTCCCGCGGGTTAAACTGCTGAGCTAGCAAGAAATAAGATGTTAAACGGCCATTACCTTGCTGAAGACCTGCTGCCTGATGAAAGAGGCACCACCCGCCTCCTGCTTCACATCCACACACTTAGATAGACGTTGATCAAATGGCCAAGAGACGTGAAAATCAGCAGTTTATAAACCCTCGGGGAAAGTTCGAGACCTTTCATGAATAAAACAGCCACACACACTCAATTGTATTGGGTAGCTTAAAGTTACACACCAAATCGAAGAAGCCTGTGATTGGTAGGAAATTAATTACAGAAATTCTTGATTGGTTAAATTCAAAACAGGCGGAAAGAAAGGATAAATATTGTCATCCCAAAAATGAATGAACGAAATTTAGTAAAGGAAAAACCGGGCGAGTTGGCCGTGCGCGTAGAGGCGCGCGGCTGTGAGCTTGCATCCGGGAGATAGTAGGTTCGAATCCCACTATCGGCAGCCCTGAAGATGGTTTTCCGTGGTTTCCCATTTTCACACCAGGCAAATGCTGGGGCTGTACCTTAATTAAGGCCACGGCCGCTTCCTTCCAACTCCTAGGCCTTTCCTATCCCATCGTCGCCATAAGACCTATCTGTGTCGGTGCGACGTAAAGCCGCTAGCAAAAAAAAAAAAAAGGTAAAGGAAAAACTTATGAAGACAAAATTACTTCTGAAAGGTTCTTTCACTTCGCACCAGGGTGCATGATCATAGTTTTTGTAGTGACCTCTATGAGAGAATGTCCAAACTTCTTGATGAATGGAAAACAAAAACAAGTAGAATTTCACACAGTTCAGGAAACTTCACCATTAAAAAAATTACGGTAGTGACATCTTCTGAGAAAATTTACAAGTTGGTCCAGTTTTAAGTTCAGAGTTCCTCCTGTAGAGGAGGTTTTATTGGCGCAAGATTTCAAAGTGCGGCGTAGGGGTGTACCTCCCGGTACAATTATTATTATTATTATTATTATTATTATTATTATTATTATTATTATTATTATTATTACTATACAATTAATCCACTGTTGAAATAGACTTTCGGTTATTTATTTTGTAGGCATTCTGAGTGAACAAGATGGATAACGCGTTACAAAAATCTCGCCACTTTTCATAAAACACAGTGAACTCCCAACACCATTGAAGAAGAAGAAATAAAGAAATCGTTGCGTCTCGACTGCTCCATTCTTCGCAGAAAATTGACATATGTTTGGTTGTAACCGCGGGTCTACACACTGGCTGGTTGAAGCAGAACACAAGGAGTACCACAGAGTCTGCTGTCTGTCCGACTATTATAAGTGGCATATTACTCTCTACCAGCCAACAAGATACAGTATGTGGAAGCAAAATATGAAATAAAATATTAACAAATAACTACTGCCCGTGTGTACGACATCTTACACCTAACCTCACCCTTGTAAAACCTTCAATTATTATGTTCAATGCATTTTAAATATACTTCATTAAATGCTAAGCATGTCTACATATGATTTATCTTTAAATATGTTTTGTAAATTCGTATAACCTCAAACCTCGAAAACTGTAGAAACTCTGTAATATTCGTAAATTCTATATATTCCACTATCATTCCGATACATACGGAGTTTTATGGAGGTTTACCGTGATGTTTTATAATTCAAATACGTGTGGAAGCTTTAGTAAATGTGTAGACTGCTTCATTATGGGTTTTTGTACTGTAGTAGAATTTTCGAGTCTATCCTACTCGGGAGTACTCGTATCGACTGGTCAGTCGATAGATTGTTCTTTGAATGTTCGGCTGTGTTCGATTTAGGACGTTGCAAGAACATTTCCAGAAGTTAGATATTTCAAGACTATCTGTTTAACGATATACATATATATCGAGCTGACGGCCGAGAGTTATAGTAGTTTTGTCTTGTGACGGTGAAATGAAAATAATCAGTGTGAGGACTTGTTGATTATCCGCACTAGTCAGAATCGACTGTAAATTGCATCAGTGTTTTTTCTTTTGTTAATAGTATTGCAGTGTTGTTTATAATTGTGTAGACGTCAAGCGAACTGAGTGGGAATTGTGTGTTGTTAAAGAATAGACTCAGTGACAATAAAGCAGTTTTCTGATTGACAAAACCGCCTATAATCTCAGCCACCCTACCGCAACAATGACTTTTTCAACCAATCATAAGGATATTGGAACATTATACTTCATTTTTGGTTCTTGAGCAGGAATGGTAGGTACATCTCTCAGCTTATTAATCCGTGCAGACTAGAACTTGTGAAAATATAAGGAAATAATCCTAGAAAATTATTAAATAAAATGAGTGAGAATAATGAAATGAAGATGAAAGTTCTCCCATTATGACTAGTTGGCCCAATTCAAGTTTTAAACTCACTATGGAGGGTATTTGTAATTGAAAACCAAGTAATAGTGAACGTATCTCGTTTGCTATTTATTTGCTCCAAGTAAGATCGCACTGAGAACGACATACTGACCATACTAAATAAGAGCTATAACATAACTGGTTCCGCATGGGAAGTAGAGGGTCTTCTCTTCGGAGCCAGGGGAACTTGGTATAAGGACACGAGTTCCTATTTCAAGGAGCTGGGCCTTTTATATTCCTGTCACTAGATAATAACTCGTTATATTACATTTCTACTATATATTTTAAAGGTTGCATTGTATTCCGGATCCTTGTGGTCATCCACAATTGCAGCCAGATGTCTCTTTTGTTGAGAAGAAATAAAAACAGGCACAAAAATGCATGTTTCCGTCATAATTTGACCCTAAACAGATTTTAACTGTACTTTGCATGTTTAGAAGTTACAAGAACAAATTGACATTTCAGGAAATATTCTCATCTTAGTGACATCAGCAGATTTGTAAATTTTGACATCCACAGCAACAGTTTACCAAATAGACAACCCATTTGGGATTTACGTTCTACGAAAGGACTGGGGAAGTGTACTTTGTTCTGGCAGGAGTAATAGAACGCAAATTGACATTTAGGACTGAACGCGATGATATATTCGGTGGAAAGGAGGTGGTGAGATGGATGCAAGTGATGGAGACTTGTACGAAAGTGACAACCAGAAGAAATACATGGTGCCATCGAAAGAAACACCCTTATTAATGGTGACTGGCAAGGTTTTCCATTACGGAGTCAGTGATCCTTGGTCTCTATTCTTGTTCATTCATCAGTGCGAGAAGGGAGAAGAATGTGGCAATGAGTGCGAGGCGGAAGATTGGAGAACAAATTAGTGGCTAATCTGGTGGAGCCTCATTTCGATGGATGAGAGAGGGCTGCTGTAAGGGTTGATTGCAAATACAGGGGTGCTTAAATCCTTCCCTTCCTTAGGGGAGCTAAAAGTGTCTTGTAAGACAATGCTTCGTCAATATTTAAAATAAAGCATTCCTAATAGACTGAGACATACACCTTCCAAAGTAAAAAAGTCTATTTTCAATTCTTAACACTTTAAATTGAAATTATTAATATCTTTGAAATAATCACACTTCTATAAAATTGACCGAATTATGAATTAAAATATATTAAAATATAAAAAATACTCCTATATTATCCAGCCTGCCAAGTTTACATTTACCGCTTGATTTCTCAACACCATATGTGTTTAAACCGTTTACGTCATCTTCAACAGTTTTCAAGATAATTGCATGAAAGTTTTCAAGACTGTGCCTATAACCTGAACAACAAACTTTAACATAAGGTTTTTATAAATTATTTTTTATGAAATGTTTTAATTTAGAAGTTTAAAAATATATTTCATCTTTTTAGAGAGCAAATATCATAACCATTGAGGTCCAGGATTTGTTAATCTGACAACTTAATTTAGAACAGGAAATAAATCACTTCTAAATTTTAATCATCTTAGAAATAATTTTGAAAATGATTGTTTAGCGAAAATTTTACAATGAGAATGTTTAAAATTTAGCAATCAAAAGATTTTAAAAATACGGTAATACACTAAATTCCATTGTGATATGGCTTATACAATTGGAGGAACATTTATAAAAGTGTCTAAATCTGAATTGTGGTAGGTGTATGTGTCCCCTTAAAGTGTGATGATCGAAC
The DNA here is from genome assembly GCF_040414725.1 of Anabrus simplex. Classification (NCBI taxonomy): domain Eukaryota; kingdom Metazoa; phylum Arthropoda; class Insecta; order Orthoptera; family Tettigoniidae; genus Anabrus; species Anabrus simplex. The sequence continues at coordinate 422,715,891 of NC_090265.1, read as the reverse complement.
TGAAATTTGGAAAGGGAATAACAGTTCTAATACAGGAAATTAATATCTTAAGATCTGGCGGTGGTAATGTAATGTTAGGAGGTAAGATAGCGCCATGAATTGTCAGAGGCCTGTACAGCTGTGAAAAATAAGAATGGAGTGGCCGTCGGCCAACATCAAATGTATTCATTAATGGCACTGTTGGAAAGGTGTGAGAAAAGGGACGTGTAATGCTGGATCAACGAAGAGGGCACCATTGTTCTATCAGTGAAGAGAGACCTAATTTTACCCTATGACAAATGCTTGAATAACTGTAGTGATGCCGAAATAAACCAGTGTTCTTTGCCTCGATCTTACCTGTTCATCTACAGTACATTACGAAACTTTTTGAATTACCTGCATATCTGACTCTTTTTTTACGTCATACCGACAGAGATAGGTCTAATGGCGACGGTGGAATAGGAAAGGGCTAGGAGTGGGAAAGAAGCGGCATTGGCCTTAATTAAGGTATAGGCCCAGCATTTGCTGGTGTGAAAACCGCGGAAAACCATCTTCAGGGCTGCCGAATATAAGCTCACAGCTGCGCGACGCTAATCGCACGGTTAACTCACTCGGTCCTTTGGCATGTAAGGGTTAGGGTCGAGCCGTGATTACCTTATTTTAATGTTTAATGCTAACTTTAATTTTCTAAAATGTAGGTTTCTAGGCTTTCTTGCTAAGAAGTGAAACCACCCGAGCCGGTGTCTTGTAATATCTTAAGGATGCATGACTTTGGACTCTCGTTTCCCTTGTTCATTTTGTGATACTGTGACTGAGTTTTTCAAAATTTAATTCCTTCCTTCTTGCTTTCAATCATTAACTTCTGCACTGAATCACAAGTGTATAGTATGGCTTATCCTCTGTGTCATCGAGCCTTCTGCCCCATTATGTTTCTTTGCTGTCATGTCACGGCATTATTTGAGTGGGTTCAACATCCCATTCCAGTTTATTTTTTGCCTTTTCTGTTTAGGTGATTCTTGGTCATGTTGTTAATTCTGCTCCTGTTTCTTCTGGGTCATTCTGATCCAAATGCTATTGCTTGCCTCTGAAATAAACGCATCATGTGTCTAATGGTGTGAAAGCTGATGAGTTTTAAAGATTCATCACTTTCCTCTTGCGAATATACTAAAAGGTATCTTGATGTGGATATTAGGTCCTGAAGGTCCTGAAGTTTGGGAGTCTGATCTCCCTTTGGAATATAAAACGTAACTTATCTTCGAAGCGCACGATTCTTAAGCTACTTAACAAAGATTTGTAATTGGGAGCTCCTTCTCCCATATAAAGCTCTAAAACTTAAATTGTTAAACTTTTGTTATACCCCTTCTAATATTTTTCTCATTGTTAACCATTATTTTTGTTGATGTTTTTCAGGAAAGAAACGAAATGGAAAGAACAAAACACATTCAAAATTTACAGTTTGTGCATGGTCATTTGTCCATCATCCTGGGCTCTTCCGCTTCTTTCTCTCTACTGTCATTGTGCCCTAAACAATAATAATGATATTTGAGACAATAATATTTTACCGAGTGAGTTGGCCGGGCGGTGAGGGTCGCGTAGCTGTGAGCTTGCGTTCGGGAGATGGATTTCTGTGGTTTCCAATTTTCACACCAGGCTAAAGCTAGGGCTGTACCTTAAGGCCACGGCCGATACCTTCCCAATCCTATCACTTTCACATCCTTCCATCGCCAAAAACCTTCGATGTGTTAATGCAACGTTAGGCTGCTACAGGGAGAAAATACTATTTAAATTCCTTCTTTGATATACAGTTCTTGTCACAAGCAAAATAACTGAACATTTGTATATTTTATCGATTAGGGCTTGCAAAGTCAAGTGAAGAATATCTTAAAAGAAAACAAAGAACTTCGCTATTGACTAAACAAATGTGTTAACGGACGGGAACACATCTAAGATAATATGCATCTGAACACATGTTGATACTTAAATAATTTCACATTCCAATAGGTGACCACGTACGTAGGTTCTCAAACGCAAAAGAACGTCGATCTTCTGCTAGAACATTTAAAAACCTTTAAAATCTCTGAGCTACGTACTGAAACTACCGATGTTTCAGTATTCACGTTTGTTCAACCGCATCAAAATCCATCCAATGGTTCTTGAGATTAGCCCTCACAGACAGACAGACAGACAGACAGACAGACAGACAGACAGACAGACAGACAGACAGACAGACAGACAGACAGACAGACAGACAGACAGACAGACAGACAGGATCGAGGATTTTATTTTATGCCAAGTACAGACGATCGTACGCTAAAGATAACCGAGTGATATCAATTATGGTTTCGAGAGAAACTGAGAAAAATAAGGAACATTCCTTCAATTTATTTACTTACAGTGTGAATCTACTACGTGTAACAAAACCTTTTCAATCTGTCAAACACACTGCAATTACGATATAAATATTAACACTATAAGCATACCTGTCTATTTTTACAGGTATAGTGTCAATAGTGTGCGAGTCTGAGTGGGCTTTCTGTATACTTTGCAAGATAGATTGCCATTATTTCTGTTGATTGTGATGTTAAAATAATGTTATTGTTAGTTTCTGGCTCCATTGTGAACCTGACAATTTCGGCCACCATTCGTTGAAACATGCTACGATAGGTTTTTTTTTTTTTTACAATTTGCTTTACGTCGCACCGACACTGTGTCTTATGGCGACGATGGGATAGGAAAGGTGTAGGAGTGGGATGAAAGCGGCCGTGGCCTTTGCATTTGCCCGGTGTGAAAGTGGGAAAAAACGGAAAACCATTTTCAGGGCTGCCGACAGTGGGGTTCGAACCCACTATCTCCCGCATGCAAGCTCACAGCTGCGTGCCTCTAACCGCACGGCCAACTCGCCCGGTAAGACAATAGTTAATAGCTTTCCAGTGATTTTTCGTTATCTATATCAATACCCATCCTGCCGAGACGGAAAGCGAATATAGATCGTAGTACATTGCATTCGAAGAGGTGCGTAACAATGAAACTGACCAACAAAGGAATTCTCGAATGCCACAAGACAGAAAAAGAATGACTTCACAAAGACAAAGGGAGACAAATTCACTGCCTGGTTTAAGTTTATTACTCAGTATACACAGCAGTCGATAGTGAAGAAGCTGTTTATTACCCTACATAATGTCTAGATTCTTCAGATCCTTTCGGCTTGCCACCACACAAGCTGATTTTGAAAGTAGAGAATGCCTATGATATTGTTACGCAATCTACGCAATTTACATCTACACTGCATGGATGTTCGTTTCATGTTGCACCGACTGGTATAGTCAACGATATATCAAGAATTTCTTGACTTAGAAGGCTGTGGTTTGGCTCATTTTAAAGTTCAGGAAGTTGGTTATACTGTTGCACTCTAAGATTTCTGTCTACTGCTGTTTACAAACAAATAATTGGCGATAATGTTATATGTTTATTGCATTCTTGTTGTGGTTTCATTTTCTTTCAGTTTTTAAATATTTATTCGTATATCTTTCAATGCCACGGAACACACGTGTGTATGAAAAACCTAAGAACAAAGGTAATAGATTCTACAGACTAAATAATGTTGAATCACATGTTGATAATATGCTTGATGTGGTAGAAATAGGAAAGCATACAGCATTTGGATTGAAAGTGCTTGACAGGTTAAGGGTGCAAAAAGCAGAATTTGCGGCAAATCTGGTAACAAAAGAGCAAGAAAGAAGAAAAAATGGAGCAGATTAGCCAGTGAGGAGTCAGATTATGGTGCTGGATGCTTCTAATTGGTCTAGGAAAACGAATAAGGTAAGTTTGAGATACTTTTTTCACTCTTCAACTTTGGAGTTGATTTTCTTGAAACATATAAAATCTCAATAGATGTTCCTTTTTCGTCAAAACTATACAATCTATAACCATGACATTTTGACAGGTACTTAATGTGTATACAACACAGCTGAGGATCTACAGTCAGGTCATTGCGACTAATACCTTGAGAGTTATGCCTCGTTGTTCATTATTTTTTAATTGGAATATATCTTTTCAAAAAAATCATTACTCCCACATTTATTGAACCACAGTTCCAATTATAGACCCCAGCACTTACTAAGAGTTGAGGAATATACTGTAAAAAATTTCATACATTTATCTTTAGCAGTTTCTGAGAAAAAAGAACATAAAATATAGGGCATTCGGTCTTACCTTAACGTGGCCAGTTTTTATCTCAGTGGAGAATGTTTTTCCCATGCACAGCTTTACGAGTCCTTTTGCGTGTTAGATCAAAACAAAATCTTTTCTTGTTCATTCGTGTTCCTTACTTCGAAGTAATCTGTCGCCTTAAATTCATAATTGCTCCTGTGTGAAGCTGGGGCGTGCAGCTTGTTCATATAGGCTACAGGGTGTATCAGAACTATACCGACAAAAAAAAAGTCAGGGTTGCTCTTCGTGTTATGTTAACAACGATGGTGTGATCTGATTGGCGGAGAATTTTTTTTCGATAAATTGAGGTTGCTTTGTTACTTCCGAACGCGCGATTCAGATTTAAGAACTCGCTGTATTTGCTATGTTAGAGCACAAGCCGCTGCCGTGCTCTAGGGAAGAGAAAAGGAGGGAGCGGAAGTGGAGTGTATGATGGAGACAGGGATAATGCTCCGCTCGTATGCACAAGTTTCCTCGTCCGACTCGCACAGGAGTGTCCTTGTCTTTCACAACCAACATCCACACTGCGGTGTATGATGGAGACAGGGATAATGCTCTACGCGTATGTAAAAGTTTCCTCGTTTGACTCGCACAGGATTGTCCTTGTCTCTTACAGGCAATATACACACTGCGGTGTATGACGGAGAGGGATAATGCTCTACGCGTATGTAAAAGTTTCCTCGCCCGACTCGCACAGGATTGTCCTTGTCTCTTACAGGCAATATACACACTGCGGTGTATGACGGAGAGGGATAATGCTCTACGCGTATGTAAAAGTTTCCTCGTTCGACTCGCACAGGATTGTCCTTGCTCTTACAGGCAACATACACACTGCGGTGTATGATGGAGACAGGGATAATGCTCTACGCGTATGTAAAAGTTTCCTCGTTCGACTCGCACAGGATTGTCCTTGTCTTTCACAACCAACATCCACACTGCGGTGTATGATGGAGACAGGGATAATGCTCTACGCGTATGTAAAAGTTTCCTCGTTTGACTCGCACAGGATTGTCCTTGTCTCTTACAGGCAATATACACACTGCGGTGTATGACGGAGAGGGATAATGCTCTACGCGTATGTAAAAGTTTCCTCGCCCGACTCGCACAGGATTGTCCTTGTCTCTTACAGGCAATATACACACTGCGGTGTATGACGGAGAGGGATAATGCTCTACGCGTATGTAAAAGTTTCCTCGTTCGACTCGCACAGGATTGTCCTTGTCTTTCACAACCAACATCCACACTGCGGTGTATGATGGAGACAGGGATAATGCTCTACGCGTATGTAAAAGTTTCCTCGTTCGACTCGCACAGGATTGTCCTTGTCTTTCACAACCAACATCCACACTGCGGTGTATGATGGAGACAGGGATAATGCTCTACGCGTATGTAAAAGTTTCCTCGCCCGACTCGCACAGGATTGCCCTTGTCTCTTACAGGCAATATACACACTGCGGTGTATGACGGAGAGGGATAATGCTCTACGCGTATGTAAAAGTTTCCTCGTTCGACTCGCACAGGATTGTCCTTGCTCTTACAGGCAACATACACACTGCGGTGTATGATGGAGACAGGGATAATGCTCTACGCGTATGTAAAAGTTTCCTCGTTCGACTCGCACAGGATTGTCCTTGTCTTTCACAACCAACATCCACACTGCGGTGTATGATGGAGACAGGGATAATGCTCTACGCGTATGTAAAAGTTTCCTCGCCCGACTCGCACAGGATTGTCCTTGTCTCTTACAGGCAATATACACACTGCGGTGTATGATGGAGACAGGGATAATGCTCTACGCGTATGTAAAAGTTTCCTCGCCCGACTCGCACAGGATTGTCCTTGTCTCTTACAGGCAACATACACACTGCGGTGTATGATGGAGACAGGGATAATGCTCTACGCGTATGTAAAAGTTTCCTCGTTCGACTCGCACAGGATTGTCCTTGTCTTTCACAACCAACATCCACACTGCGGTGTATGATGGAGACAGGGATAATGCTCTACGCGTATGTAAAAGTTTCCTCGCCCGACTCGCACAGGATTGTCCTTGTCTCTTACAGGCAACATACACACTGCGGTGTATGATGGAGACAGGGATAATGCTCTACGCGTATGTAAAAGTTTCCTCGTTCGACTCGCACAGGATTGTCCTTGTCTCTCACAACCAACATCCACACTGCGTTTATTAAACAGCCTTAGCTGCATACACAGTACAAGAACACACTTGTCCGTCAAGGAATGGACCAGATCGTTTCTCCTCTAGTCTGTCGATTGAAGTAACGTTATTTATCATTTAACATGCTCGAAGTTGCCCCACGATTGTGTATTCTTTCACTCACAACATTGTAAATAGAATGAAATAATGAACGAAGGAAATAATACGCCCAGTGGTTTGGTTACAGTAGATGTTCAATATGCCTCCTTCCCCCCCCCCCACCCCGCTCTCCCCGTCCTATTTCAGTTAATAACGGTGTAGCAGTGACCTTTGAACTCGATTCAGGATGTGTGGTGTGTCGTGTATTACCTCCGTTTCCCACTTCCCACCACAGCAACTTGGAGCTGCTGGATCTCTGAAAAAGCAAATACGACAAGTTCGTCAATTTGAATCGCGCGCCGGGAAGTAACATAACCTCATTTTCTAGAAAAGAAAAATTGTCTCTGCCAGTCTTCTTATCATAACACGAAGAGCATCCCTGATTTTTTTTGGTATAGTTCTGATACGACCTGTATAAGTTAGAAATATGACATGTCAAAAAATCCAGGTCATTATTATTATTATTATTATTATTATTATTATTATTATTATTATTATTATTATTATTATTATATTGTCAAAAATTAACTTAAATTGGCGGATTTAAAATTAACAACACAGGTGACTGTGTAAGTGAAACTTTCTTGCAAACGGTAGAGAAGAGTTGAAATGAAGGCGATAAAGAGAAAATGAGCATGTGTGGTTGGTTTGGCCTTCCTCTGATACCTGATGTAGTAAAGACAGTCACGCAAGAATTCATGCCAACTTCATGCCTCTCAGGGCGTAGTGTTCTGATAACTCGACGGGTACATCAAATATGGGTGCGGCTCAAGAGGCTAATTGAGCACTTGTTATAACTTAATACCATGCCGCAAAGGCTCTCAATTTCTCTCCTTACAGTAAAGTGTTATGAAACTTCTTGTTGATAAATCTCTTATCACATTCATAGGTGTTCCCAACAGAACAAAGAGAAAAGGAACAGCACTTCTTGAAAATAATCAGAATGACATTCCAAGTAAGCTCTGACTCGTATTTTTCAAGGTGGTATTGCAATCTGTTGTTGAGTGGGAATTATTTCCATAGACATTTCTCTGGTTATAAAAATATTGCTTAATATATGACATTCATTGGGAGAGTCGTTTTTTACAGCGACTACTCACAGCGTAATACCATCCGCATGAAGGTTTACGTCCCACAATAAGTCATAGAGAGACACAGTCATTTTAAAATGATAACTGACCAGGCAGCTTTATAGAGCACATACTGAAACTGTGCATGATTTTTGGGTTCTGAAAAAATTGTTATGGTACAGAGCAAACAGTTCTGTTGAATTTTTACGCTGTGGAATTGTACGAACTCTTAACACATTATGCTCAGAAGTGAGACAGATAGGTCCACCAAACGTTAACTCCGGTTTCGGAGGTGAAGAGAACAAATTGTTGTGTTTCTCATCAGTGAAAAGAAATCTGTACAGATTAATGTCCTGCGATGATAAGTGGGGTCTCTATGATTATCCATGGCACCGCTTCCAAACCATCGCTGCATCAAAAGAAAGTTGTGTTTGGTGTTCAGTGGACTGCTTGGGGGTACCATACATGTTTGAATGCAGCCAGATGGACAATCAGATGAGCTGTTTGCTTGTGGAATGCGTTCAATAAATAATAGTACTTTTGAGTCTTGAAGATGCTATTCTGTGCAGGGTGACACGAAGTCACATTTGGATAAGGTCACCCATGGCACCATTATCCACAAAGTTTGGGACACATTAGTTAATCTGGTTTATTGTCAGTACATTGTTCTTTCCAATTGTCATCTGTTCCAGTCGTTACACAACTATCTTCGATGATGAAACTTCCGAACCCATAGCTTCTTCGGTTTACATTTCGCAAAGTTCTACCACAGTGGAATCCATGCTACTTTAGAGTATTGGACAAAAATTATTTGGTATTAATGGGTACTAACCGTTGTCTGCCAGGTATGTTTTATTTGATATAACAACTTTTCAGTTTGTAGAGTCATTATCCGACAGAACTTTATTGGTTATTTTAAAATGTTGTCACTCTGATCATTAAAGAAAGCAATAACATCAAGACACTGAAAGCGTATACATTTCTTAATGTTATCACGGAAATAGAAGAAAACATAATCCGGAAACTGCACGTCTTCATCATTGGAAGCCTTCAGCAGATTCTAACAGCGACCGGAGTTTACTTCAGTTGAATACTTTATGGCATGAACTACTTCCCATATATGCAAAACTGCGAAAAAATTCAATTGGATCGGCTCCATTGTTGAAACGTCTGGTGATGTTACGCGGAGGGCAGTACCAATATGGAAATCTGAGCGGTAGTGGACTCTGAGGACGAGAGGAGATCAAGGCCGACTCCAATTTTCAGACCTTGATATAAAAAAAGACATGGCGGCTGAAGTAGCCGGACTGCTAATTGGTTAACGCGAAAATATAGGGTGCATATTACACAAACGGCGGTAATCTAACATCACAGGGAAAATAACTTTTTCGCGTATGAAAACGCTTCGCCATAAAGTACGCACCACATATAATCAACTAGAATCACATATATTCTACTAGAAAAGAGATTTTTCTTTAGAATCTGTTTTACGTCGCACCGACACAGATAGGTCTTATGGCAACGATGGGATAGGAAAGGACTAGGAGTGGGAAGGAAGCGGCCGTGACCTTAATTAAGGTACAGCCCCAGCATTTGCCTGGTGTGAAAATGGGAAACCACGTATGGGGACTGGAGTTGGAATGAGACCCCTGGTACATCAGAGAACGTCCCTTATCGGCGAACGTTACCGGAACCTGCTGGCAGATCACGTACACCCTGCAGACGACCTGTGCCTACAGCAAAACAATTGCTCCCGAATTGCGGCTGACTGGTTGGGTGATCACTCCACACAGATCTCAACCCCATTCAGCATACCTGGGATGCTGTGTGCCCTGGACCCCTGCTCCAACCATTCGTCATGGATAATGGAAGGCTGCGCAGCGATCATGGGTTAGTATGGCTCCCCAAAGATTTCGGTGACTTGTGGAGTCCATGCCACGCCACGTCACGTCACGTCACGTCACCGCCGTCAAGGTGAAAGTCGATGCTATACACTACTAGACAGGTACCTGTAACTGATGACGGAGTAATAGGAAAAGGCGTAAGACTGGGACGGAAGAGACGGCGATTTTAATTACGACACAACCCCAACATTTTTAAGGCATGGAAATGGGAAACCACGGAATACTATGTGCAGGGCTGCTGATCGAGGCTTTCGAACCCTTCATTTCCCTACGACTAGCCTATAACTACGCGACCCGTACCTTTCAGTAGAAGAAATGCCCATCGAAGATTTAGGTATAGACAAAAGAAAGATCCATTAAAGTTGGGAAAGTGAATGGCTTCCTCTCTCAAACCTAACACTATCGGGGTCAAACTCCGCGTCATCACAACGTTCTCTCAAATAGGGCGCCCCCTACAGGTTATTTTGAGATACAGTATGTTGTTATAATCGTGACGTCCGCATAACGATCTTTTCTAAATTTTCATTCAATTTATTTGGAAGTCTACCTTCCTGCCACTCAACGTATACAGTATTACAATTTTTCAACGCGGAAAAGGTGAAGTAAAGAAACCTTGGGAAACAACTTAATGAACAGCCGGAGGTAATCCATTCCAATTGGGTCTCCTCAGGCTGAGTACACTCCTCTCCAGTCCCTCAAACCAATCAATGGTAAGCAGGAATCGAACTCAGTCTGTTGGATTCTATACCACGGTCAGGATGTATCGTTGGTCTTTATGAATGTTTACGTTTGCTAAAATTACTCCTAAAATAACGAATGTTTATAAATTCATTCCGATAATATTTTTAAAAGGATACATGAGCCTAGATTATCACGCATAAAAATGTATATCTTCGATGAATAATGTTAAATGTTTTTTCCACTGTCCTATTAGATTCTCTTGTAACTAACAGCACATGTCATAAAGTTGGATTATTTTATGGTTACGAGTAGCGTTTAATCATTTTCAAAAGACGGTAGTGGAAAGGACTGTTGTATTTCTAGTTTGTCTTGCAGAGAGCTGCTTCTTGATGCATAAATTGTGCCTTGAAGAGCGTCATCGGGAAGTTTTTATGACTCTTCAGGGAATTTTATCGCGTACATGATCTTTACTGTCCCACAAGTTGTTATTCCTCCAGGTGAAACTTGCTGACATATACATCGTCAAGATAATATGGGTTTTATCTCTCACTCAAAGAGTTTTAAAATGTATAAAACTTTACCAGAGCTCAATAAAATAAGCATCCACAGTTGTATCCATTCAGGAAAGCAACTCAATGTTGAAAACATCCTAGGGATATGAGCTAAGGATTTTAGGTAAATAAAATATAATAAAGTATGAAATTATATTCTTTATTTATTCCTGAATATTTCAATCCTTTACTTAATCATCGGTATCCGGTCGATTAGATTAGCAGTTTGCCTTTTCCTACACTACGAGCGCCAATCTGAGTCAATACAGAGTTTCACCTACGCAGTTGTAACTATATTTGGTGTGCACATTTTACAAAAAATCAAAAAACGCCTCAGGGTATTGAACCAAAGAACACATTACGGAAATTATCACGTAAATAAGTTAATCTGGATAGGACTTGAATAAAACTGAAAACAAGTAAAGAAACAAGCTATTTGAGGCTGTACTTCCGGAACTACGTTTAGGCCGGAAGTGATTTTCGATTAAAAGTTTTTAGTTCGATAAAACTATCCAAGACTCACAGTTTGAAACCTTACCGGGCCCTTTAGTCCTTCAACTTTCGGCACAAGTGAGGAAATTGCTTAATTTTACATTTTTCGTAGTATGGGTACCTATACCTTGTCTGCAATGAAGTATTTTCAACAAAAAAATATACACCGTGAAACACATCAGACTAATAAAACAGGTCACACAAACATCCTGGAATATACACAGTGAAACACATCAGACTAATAAAATAGATCACACAAACATCCTGGAAAATACACCGTGAAACACATCAGACTAATAAAATAGATCACATAAACATCCTGGAAAATACACCGTGAAACACATCAGACTAATAAAATAGATCACATAAACATCCTGGAAAATACACAGTGAAACACATCAGAATAATAAAATAGATCACACAAACATCCTGGAAAATACACCGTGAAACACATCAGACTAATAAAATAGATCACATAAACATCCTGGAAAATACACAGTGAAACACATCAGACTAATAAAATAGATCACACAAACATCCTGGAAAATACACCGTGAAACACATCAGACTAATAAAATAGATCACATAAACATCATAGAAAATACACCGTGAAACACATCAGACTAATAAAATAGATCACACAAACATCCTGGAAAATACACCGTGAAACACATCAGACTAATAAAATAGATCACATAAACATCCTGGAATATATACCGTGAAACACATCAGACTAATAAAACAGATCACATAAACATCATGGAAAATACACCGTGAAGCACATCAGACTAATAAAATAGATCACATAAACATCCTGGAATATACACCGTGAAACACATCAGACTAATAAAATAGATCATACAAACATCCTGGAATATACACTGACTTAGCAAATGTCATGGGATAGTGAGATGTCGTGGAAGTGAGTCGACAAGTCCCTGGTAGTCCTCTGGACGCAGCTGACATCAAATCGTTTGCAGAGCGGTCGCCAATGCTGGTCTGTTTGTGGGTGCAGGATCCATGGCACGGAGCCTGCGTTCCAGGACATCCCAGATATGCTCGATAGGGTTCATATCGGGGCTCCTGGGTGGCCATGGCAGTCGTTGAACCTCCGCTGCATGTTCCTGGAACCATTCCCGGGCGACGTGGGAGCGATGTGGCGGCGCGTTATCATCTTGAAACACCGCAGAACTGTCTGGGTGCAGGAAGCCCAAAAATAGGTGGAGGTGGTCTCCGAGCAGCTCAACATACCGCGTACCATTCAAAGTCTCTTCCAGAGCAACTAGGGGGCCCATTCCATACCAGGAAAATGCACCCCAGACTATAAGAAAGACACCAGCGCCCTGGACCACACCTTCGAGGCAGGCGGGATCCATTGCTTCATGTGGTCTGCGCCATACACGGTACCTCCCATCGGCATGGTGCAGTTGTAATCGTGATTCGTCCGACCATATCACGTTACGCCATTGTTCCAGTGTCCATCCCTGGTGACTGGCTACAAATGCGAGTCGTTGTGCCCGATGACGTTGGGTTAACAGTGGCACCCGTGTGCGGCGCCGGCTCCCATACCCCATAGAACCCATGTTCCTACGGATTGTCCACTGGGAGTCGTGTCTAGCACGGCCTGTGTTGAACTGAGCCGTGATTTGTTGCACGGTTGCCCGTCTGTCACTACTGACAATCACCGGGCGAGTTGGCCGTGCGCGTAGAGGCGCGCGACTGTGAGCTTGCATCCGGGAGATAGTAGGTTCGAATCCCACTATCGACAGCCCTGAAAATGGTTTTCCGTGGTTTCCCATTTTCACACCAGGCAAATGCTGGGACTGTACCTTAATTAAGGCCACGGCCGCTTCCTTCCAACTCCTAAGCCTTTCCTATCCCATCGTCGCCATAAGACCTATCTGTGTCGGTGCGACGTAAAGCCCCTAGCAAAAAAAAAAAAAAAACTACTGACAATCCGTCTCAGATGTCGCCGGTCACGGTCATCGAGGGTGGCTGGACGGCCGGTCTGTTGTGGACGGTGACACCCGCATTCAACCATTCACGATACACCCTGGACACGGTTGATCGTGTGAAGCCGAATTCCCGCACCACTTCCGAAATCGCACTTCCCATCTGTCGGGCACCGACCACCATATCCCGTTCAAACGGTGTCAGCTCACGACGACGTTCCATGTTACACCTGTCACATGCACAGCCACTGCTCACAAGGTCTCCTATACAACTGCCGCTGGCACAGGGGGCGTGTGGTGTGCAGACAGCACACCTGCGCATCAGTGCTCCGCTATCCCGTGACATTTGCTCAGTCAGTGTACATCGTGAAACACATCAGATTAATAAAATAGATCACACAAACATCCTGCGGTCATCACAGTTTTAATTAACTTCACAATTTGCTTTACGTCGCACCGACACAGATATAATAGGTCATATGGCGACGATGGGATAGGAAAGGGCTAGGAGTGGGAAGGAAGCGACCATGGCCTTAATTAAGGTACAGCCCCAGCATTTGCTTGTGTGAAAATTGGAAACCACGGAAGCCATCTTCAGGGCTGCGGACAGTGGGGTTCAAACCCACTATCTCCCGAATGCAAGCTGATAGCTACGCGACCCAAACCGCGCTGCCACTTGCTCGGTCACTGATTTAAAAGTACCAAGCCAGAACTTTCTGGAGTTGAAGTGGAGGCACCATTTAAATGCATTACAAGAATGATAGACGATGGGATCGAACCTTCCATCTCCAGAATCCATTGATACTCTTTGCATTCGACGTGTATAAAGTGCGATATGATCTTCCTCTATCGGTTTCCTAAAGTAAGTTTTATTTTTCAGCTGTCAAGAAAATAATGTACTATAAGCATTCATGGACATTAAAATGTGTACGGAACCAGTGTGTGAATCGTCGCCATAAGACCTATCTGTGTCGGTGCGACGTAAAGCCCCTAGCAAAAAAAAAAAAAAAAAAAAAGGAACCAGTGTGTATATTGAGGGCTACCAAGGCTATTAGTAAAGCCCAATCTGAAAATAAATAAATAAATAAATTCAAAACGGTGCCACCTCTACGGTGTAGTGGTTAGTGTGATTAGCTGCCACCCCCGGAGACCCTGGTTCTATTCTCGGCTCTTCAACGAAATTTGAAAAGTGGTAGGAGGGCTGGAACCGGGTCCACTCAGCCTCGGTAGGTCAACTGAGTAGAGGTGGGTTCGATTCCCACCTCAGCCATCTTGGAAGTGGTTTTCCGTGGTTTCCCACTTTTCCTCCAGGCAAATGCCGGGATGGTACCTAACTCGAGGCCACGGCCGCTTCCTTCCCTATTCCTTGTCTATCCCTTCCAATTGCCCCCCCCCCCGCCCCCACCTCGCAAGGCCCCTGTTCAGCATAGTAGGGGAAGCCGCCTGGGCGAAGTACTCGTCATCGTCCCCAGTTGTATACCCCGACCCAGAGTCTGAAGCTCCAGGACACTGCCCTTGAGGCGGTAGAGGTGGGATCCCTCGCTGAGTTCGAGGGAAAAACCGACCCTGGAGGGTAAACAAATAAAGAAGAAGAATTCAAAACGCCTTCTAATTTGAGCATTTGTTACATTTACAAAACTTGAAAGTTATAGGAGGAAAGCACACATTTCTAAACGCAGAGAGCATCGGAAAGTGATATAAGCACAGCCCCTACGTCGCTCGGTTTGTTGATGGATAATGGATTGGCGCGAAGCCTGAGGGAAAAGACGTCTTATGCTTCGCTCAATCTTATCGTTGTACAACTCAAATATCTCCGAAAATCTCCGTACTGGCAATACTGACCCATGCGTGAAATACATTCATTTCTTCGTTGCTCCATGTTTAAGAGGGACAGCATCCAACAGGTACCCACCCGTCTTTGGAAATCAAACTGAACGACGTCCTCATCAGTTCACACAGGATAATTGTTGCAACGAACTTTATAGTGTCATTATTTTAATTATTATACTTTTCAGTGTTCCATTGATATATTTGCTAGCAACCAGGTTCATGCTTTATATCGAGGTTATGGGTTTTCAATAAAGTAATGAATACGAAATCCGAAAGATTTCTTATTCTTTACTTTATTGAAAACTTAACACAATATTACAAATACCGGTGCGGTCCCGCGGTGTAGGGGTAGCGTGCCTGCCTCTTACGCGGAGACCCCGGGTTCGATTCGCGGCCAGGACAGGGATTTTTACCTCGTTCTGACAGCTGGTTCGTGGTCCAGTTAGCCTACATGATTACAATTGAGAAGTTATGTGAAGGTGAGGTAGCGGCCCCGGTCTAGAAACCAAGAATAACGGCCAAGATAATTCGTTGTGCTGACCACATCACACCTCGTAATCTTCAAGCCTTCGAGCTGAGCAGCGGTCGCTTGGTTCGCCAAGACCCTTCAGGTCTATTGTGCCATATATTTTTGTTTTTATTAATTTGTTACTTTCATTGACCTGTCTCAGTCTCATTCTTGGCACCTCACTCCTCATTTCCCTAGTATGCCTCTTCAGTGACGCCTAGGCCATCTATGACAGCTGATGGCGGAGCTGTTGGTGATCAAACCAGCCTTCGGGCTGAATACATACATACATACATACATACATACATACATACATACATACATACATACATACGTACGTACGTACGTACGTACATACAAACATACATACAGAGACTGTCATGTCGTAAGTAGAGGTGATGTCAGTCAATTTAATAGATATTATTCTCAAAGCAGACGAATCACTATCAACAGTGTCATATTGCATATTTTTGAAACGATTTTTTTCTTATTTTCATTGCGAAATTGACTAGTAGTAAAGTTTAAAATGTCATCATCATCATCATCATCTGTTTACCCTCCAGGTTCGGTTTTTCCCTCGGACTTAGCGAGGGATCCCACCTCTACCGCCTCAAGGGCAGTGTCCTGGAGCTTCAGACTCTTGGTCGGGGGATACAACTGGGGAGCATGACCAGTACCTCGCCCAGGCGGCCTCACCTGCTATGCTGAACAGGGGCCTTAAGTTTAAAATGTACTAGTTATAATTATTTTGATCAGCTATTGAACACCGGTCATTTAAGGCTTAATTCAGACATGGCGGTTCCGTCTGCACGGGTTGATCCACAGCTCTCCTGCTGTTCATAGGTCATGCATTCAGTTTTCCTTGACTGCGCATTTAATCCAATATGGAAGCCGAACAGGTAGTGCGTTCTTTACTTCTCTACAGGTGAATAAAAAACGAAGAGTCAGTACTAAGAACATCCGATGTTAAGGAACAGGTTCATTCATGGCCACATTGTTAGCTTTTATCCGAAGTTATAAGAATTTGAACTCAATTTTTTCGATTATAAAATAGAATAATTAATGCACTTCATATTACAATTTTGACTAGTGGTGTTGATGATTGTTTTAATAGGGAAGCAGCTGGATTATCAGCCACTGAGTGATTGTATTTACATATTTTCCTCTTATGACTTAGTAATCGAGAAAATACCAGGATTTCTGTTATTCATTAAGGTATAGCCCCAGCATTTGTAATTCAAAATCATCGCAACATTAATCTTCAGAGAGTACGCATGCTATGGTAAAGACTACGATAAACCAAACTCCTAAGAAAGAGGAGGAAGGAACGATACATTTTCAGAACTTATGCGAACGAACAATAGAAATTCTTTATTTAGAATGACTATAAACATTTTTGACAACCTAATTACACTGATACGAGGAAATGTTTCAAATAGTGGGAATCTCATAAGGGATGCTGTGTTGTCACAGAAGACAAACTAGCGATAACTTTAAGGTAATTTTTGCATCATTTTATAGCAATAACCCGCCTGGTGGCCATAATCGTTAAGGAATTTTCTTAATGCTCTGACACCGTGGTTGGCTGAATTTAGCCCCATACGATCAGCTGTGAGCTCGCATCCGGGAGATAGTGGGTTCGAACTCCACTTTCGACAGCCCTAAAGATGTTTTTGCGTGGTTTCCCATTTTCATGCGAGGCAAATGCTGGGGCTGTACCTTAATTAAGGCTGTTACCGTATTTTTGTGGTAGGTAGAGGTGAAAGAAGGTGCGGGTGTGAACGGGTCTCAAACTACGAAATTAAAGTTAATGTAAAATTTAACAAGGTTATATTCTCTTTCCAAAATTCAGAAATAACACGAAAGACAGGTACAGAGTGGCAAGGCAATAAAAATACAATTACAATATTTACAGGATTTGGGCTTCGAGCCCCAACCTCATAATTCTTGAGCAATTACCCCAGTTTTACCCCAAACACAAGTTTCAACAGAGGGGCAGAAAACCCCATTCATGCCTAGGAGCACTTGCTCCAAATTACACAGTAAGGCCTCCTTGAGGCGCGCAGAAAACAAAATTTTCAAGAAAGAGCAACTTGCTCTCAAAATTCAGGCCTGTCAAAGGCCACACCTAATTCCACCTTCAAGCTGTCCTCTAAGGACATATACACAGGGGTAAAATACCCAACCTACTGAGGTCTATTAAATGAGAAGACGGTTAATTACATGACCTCTAAAATAACAATTTGAGAGGAGGCGATCTGCACTCCTAATGCATTTGTTTTAAAACCTAATCTGGCTCTAGGCCACTAATGCAAGGGCTAATCCCATACTACAGAGGTGACTTTAGAAAAGAACAATTTACTTTACATTAATGAAGAATCGGTTGTGAGAAATAAGTTCACCTCAAAACAAAATGAGTGGGAGCTCGAGAGGGTTAAGCACTCTCTATCCCAATATGTAGCCTTAAAAGATAATAGATGCTAAGAGTAGTTACATTTTAGGAAAAGGTTACATGGTAGAAACGCTTCGGACCCGCCCCGAGAGTTAAACTGCTGAGCTAGCAAGAAAAGAAGATATTAAAAGGCCATTACCTTGGTGTAGAACTGCTCCCCGAAGAAAGAGGCGCTTCCCGCCCCCTGCTATGTACTTTACACACTGAACGATGGTACTGAAGTGGCGCAGAGACCCTAAAATCAGCAGTTTATATACTCTCGCGGAAAGTTCGAGGCGTTTCAGGAAGGAAAACACCCGCCCACAATCATTTTATTGGACGATAAAGAAAACCCCTACACAATATGAAGAAGAAACACATTATTGGTGGAAAATTAATTAAAGAAATTCGGGATTGGCTAGATTCAAAACAAGGGGAAAGAAAGGGTTAATATTGCCAACTTAAACAATGACTGAAAGAAATTTAGCAAAGAACAAACTTTTGAAATTAAATTTTCTCCAAAAGAACAGTTCTTTCACTTCGCACTAGGGTGCACCGTTGTAGTTCTTCAATAGTGTCCTCTAGAAGAGAAAGTTCAAACTTCTTACTACAAGCAAAACAAAATTACATCGAAAACAACACAGTTCAGAATCTTCAAAATTTCCAAGTAGTGGCATCTTCAGGGTAACTTGAAAATTAACACATAAGACAAAGTTCAGACTTCTCCCAGTAGGGGAGTTTCAACTGGCGCATAGTTTAAATAAGCAGCGTGGAGGTGTACCGCCCGGTACAAAGGCCACGGCCGCTTCTTTCCGATTCTTAGGCTTTTCCTATCCCATCGTCGCCATAAGACCTATCTGTGTCGGTGCGATGTAAAACAAATAACAAAAAGAAAACTTGAGTCCCGTTGGTGGAAAACATTTTTACCATCAGACTGTTAACCAGCAAGGTAGAAGATGTGGTGGTATACAATTTCTAATCACTAGATTGCTTGCTAAAAGTCTGGGGTGCAATTCGGAACCTCTCCGCAGTCTTCATACGGAGTGAGCATGACGCTGTTGGTGATTCGTCCGTCGACTTGGGACATTAAGCTTTGAACATGCCCCTTGATTTTATTCAACAGGGATAGGCTATGCACCGACGTCGGATTTCCCCCTCTTCTTATCATAATCACCATCGCCACCACCACCACCACACACCCAAATGCGAGGTCACTTATCAGCATCAACTAGAAAGCCATGCACCAGATCCCTCCAAAGGCCACTTGAAACCATCATTGCCATTTTATAAGAAGCCGGCAGTTTCCCGCGGGCTCCGCGCGCGACGTTTCATATTGTTCATTAATATCGCCACGAATGTACTTGCAAAGTTTCGAGGTAATGAAATAAAACACATGATCTGTTGTGGTAACTGAATGCGGTATTATACCACGTAGAGCAGACCCTCTCAGGGTGCATGCACCAGTGCATTGCGCTATGCACGGTGCAAAAGACAACTTCGCTTGGTTGACCAGAGTGCAGACCCCCACTCCTCGATTTGGAGCAATAGCGCTCTCTCTCACTTTACCCACGCCTGTCTCCCACTTCCTCACTTGCTCCATAGCGCTCCAAATACGAGCCTATTTGAGCCGAACTTAGCCAAGTAGCCCAGAGACGAAGCGTTGGTCCAGGTAGAGCCGAGTGGGACCGATGCACTATGCACAGGAACCCTGCGCACCAGTTTGCACGCGTAAGATTTTGGGCGTTTGAGAGGCCCTGGCGTAGAGGAATGGATAACTATGGTATAAACGATTGAAACAAGTACAGTAATCCAGCCTATGACTGATACGACGTCTGCATACGATGCAATAAACAGAGTCAAGAAAATACATATGAAACAATCACCCAATATTCATTCCAGACAAATTGCTATGTTGGATCATAGAGCAAAATCCGCCACATGAAAGCAATAATTTGATACTCATAGAATTGAGGCAAAAAAATGTATAAGACTGCAGAACTATGGTACATACGATTGAAACTAATACAGTAATCTAGTCTACGACTAATATGAAGTCTGTATAAGTTGGAATAAACATATTCAAGAAAATACGTCGAAAGTAATCACTCACTATTAATTCCAGACAATAAATTGCTATGATGTATAACAGAGCAAACTCCGCCACCTATAAGTAATCATTTGTGGAATTGAAGTTAATTCTCCAAAGAGTAAAAAATGGCTTCAACACATAAATCCTTCTACCCTTATATCACATATTATGTTTTATGAAATCTTTAACGATATAGGTTAAACCTCTAAGACCCGTCCTTCCCTCTGCGGCTGGGGGCGGTAGAATTAACACCCACGGTAACCCCTGCCTGTCGTAAGAGGCGACTAAAAGGGGGGGTCTGAATTTTGGAGCGTCGGTTGCGTCCTCGGGGCCCTTAGCTGAGTCCTGGAATTGCTTCCACTTACTTGTGCCAGGCTCCTCTTTTTCACCGATCCTATCCGACCTTCCTTGGTCAACTCTTGTTCTTTTCCGACCTCGATGCTATTAGATTTTCGAGGGCTAGGGAGTCTTTCATTTTCACGCTCTTCATGGCCCTTGTCTTTCTTTGGCCGATACCTTCACTTTTCAAACTATCGGATCTCTTCCATTTTTTCCGTTTGATTAGTGTCATGTAAGAGGATGGTTGCTTAGTTGTACTTCCTCTTAAAACAATAATCACCACTACTAAGACCCGTCCGACTCTGAATCACTAGATTGTGTTATAGAGCAAAATGCAGGAAAGTAGCAAAGAAGAGTTTAATCCTGTACCTCTGTATGAGTTTTGACCATATTCCTTGCTACTCTAAGTTCCATGCTTTTTGTGCGTTCAGACTAATCCGTAAGAGCTTCGGTATCAAAAATGACATGAACACATAAAACCTACCCGTATATCATATATTATTACCAATTTAATGTTATTAAATCTTTGACGATATAACTACTTTTATGACCCGTCCGAGTGCCTCATGAGGCTTGGTGCTAATTTTGGTACTGATCAGTGAAGACGGGTATATTTGTATAACCAACAAATAAACTTACTTTTCATATTATACATACACTGACTGACAGAGCAAATGCAACACCAAGAAGGAGTGGTTCGAAAGGGATGAAAGTTGGGGAAAAAAATGGGACGGCACGGACGAATAATTGATGTTTATTTCAAACCGATATGCAGGTTACACAATGCGCACGGCATCGATTCAGTAGGATGTAGGACCACCGCGAGCGGCGATGCACGCAGAAACACGTCGAGGTACAGAGTCAATAAGAGTGCGGATGGTGTCCTGAGGGATGGTTCTCCATTCTCTGTCAACCATTTGCCACAGTTGGTCGTCCGTACGAGGCTGGGGCAGAGTTTGCAAACGGCGTCCAATGAGATCCCACACGTGTTCGATTGGTGAGAGATCCGGAGAGTACGCTGGCCACGGAAGCATCTGTACACCTCGTAGAGCCTGTTGGGAGATGCGAGCAGTGTGTGGGCGGGCATTATCCTGCTGAAACAGAGCACTGGGCAGCCCCTGAAGGTACGGGAGTGTCACCGGCCGCAGCACATGCTGCACGTAGCGGTGGGCATTTAACGTGCCTTGAATACGCACTAGAGGTGACGTGGAATCATACGCAATAGCGCCCCAAACCATGATGCCGCGTTGTCTAGCGGTAGGGCGCTCCACAGTTACTGCCGGATTTGACCTTTCTCCACGCCGACACCACACTCGTCTGCGGTGACTATCACTGACAGAACAGAAGCGTGACTCATCGGAGAACACGACGTTCCGCCATTCCCTCATCCAAGTCGCTCTAGCCCGGCACCATGCCAGGCGTGCACGTCTATGCTGTGGAGTCAATGGTAGTCTTCTGAGCGGACGCCGGGAGTGCAGGCCTCCTTCAACCAATCGACGGGAAATTGTTCTGGTCGATATTGGAACAGCCAGGGTGTCTTGCACATGCTGAAGAATGGCGGTTGACGTGGCGTGCGGGGCTGCCACCGCTTGGCGGCGGATGCGCCGATCCTCGCGTGCTGACGTCACTCGGGCTGCGCCTGGACCCCTCGCACGTGCCACATGTCCCTGCGCCAACCATCTTCGCCACAGGCGCTGCACCGTGGACACATCCCTATGGGTATCGGCTGCGATTTGACGAAGCGACCAACCTGCCCTTCTCAGCCCGATCACCATACCCCTCGTAAAGTCGTCTGTCTGCTGGAAATGCCTCCGTTGACGGCGGCCTGGCATTCTTAGCTATACACGTGTCCTGTGGCACACGACAACACGTTCTACAATGACTGTCGGCTGAGAAATCACGGTACGAAGTGGGCCATTCGCCAACGCCGTGTCCCATTTATCGTTCGCTACGTGCGCAGCACAGCGGCGCATTTCACATCATGAGCATACCTCAGTGACGTCAGTCTACCCTGCAATTGGTATAAAGTTCTGACCACTCCTTCTTGGTGTTGCATTTGCTCTGTCAGTCAGTGTATAAATTTTATTATTTTGTCAGAATCGGCGTTAGCGTCTCACTTGCTGCGTGCCTTTTCTCCACATCGTCAATAAAATTTTCGGTATCGACGTACTCCTTGTCTTCTTCCGTTCTGCACGGAATCATCGCGACAGCTGAACACCCTCTAAGCCAGGGCCGCCCAAACTACGCGAGACGAGCACTAACGATCTACGGTGGTATGCCATCAGGACCACTTGCTCTCTTAGGCTTTAGTTTACCATTAATAGCCAATTTCGCCTCTTCAACAAATATCTCAACAGAGGGAAATAAGGGAATATCGTCCAAAGCCAAATTAACCAATGCGTAAGTAAAATCTGATTTGACATAATTTGACGAAAAATATCCAGGAAAACCACGAACAACCTTACCGCCCTCATAGCTCTCACCATTATGCTAAAACATAGTTCTTTCTGGTCACGTTAATCACTTACTTTTAAAGTACCCCAGATATGAGTTATATCACATTTTGAAGTATCCTCTAATTTCTTGATGTGATCTCCGTACGCAGAATTTATTTTTACATTCTGTTCAGATCTGAGCTGCCTAAATCGATCATCACCATCATCATACCTGGGGAATTTTCTCCTTCCCTTTTTGGAAATATTGAATATTTAATGATACGTTCCTTAGGTATGCAATTATTGAATCAACTATATATTGGTGAGGAAAAGAAGTCCACGACCTGATCCACGTCCTGATACGTATACAACGGGTCCCAATCAATATTCTTCACTCATAAAACAGTAGTAGAAAATCAGCGTTTTTTCTAGATTTATATTTTTTTATAATGAACACCGTTTTACTGAAGGTAAAGATAAACAGAGTGGGAGATAAAATGGATCTTCTGATACAAGAGGAAATTTCTCACGTCTCACGTTAACTATAAAATTCGCCAATATAAGATCCAGCATCCCAGAATTGTAATTTGTTATTGTAGACGCTAGATCTAAATGTGATATCAATTGCCCCAGTCAGTCAGTCACAGTTCCTTCTGTAAAAAAAAATAGAAAAGAAAAAGTATAATTGATTTCAGGAAGATTGAAATCAATAATAACACAGTCTGAAATCATAAGATCATAACTAAAGTAATCCTGATACACTGTGAAAGACGATCCTGGAGTAATGCACACAAGGTTTATAAATGATTTCCTATTACATACATACATACATACATACATACATACATACATACATACATACATACACACATACATACATACATACATACATACATTATCATTATAGACTGTGTCCGACTCGTTGGCCGAATGGTCAGCGTACTGGCCTTCGGTTCAGAGGGTCCCGGGTTCGATTCCCGGCCGGGTCGGGGATTTTAACCTTAATTGGTTAATTCTAATGGTCCGGGGGCTGGGTGTTCGTGCTGTCCCCAACATCCCTGCAACTCA
Organism: Anabrus simplex; assembly: GCF_040414725.1. Lineage (NCBI taxonomy): Eukaryota > Metazoa > Arthropoda > Insecta > Orthoptera > Tettigoniidae > Anabrus > Anabrus simplex. Next base: position 422,692,039 of record NC_090265.1, on the reverse strand, counting down.
CACACCACACATAACACTATCCTCCACCACAATAACACGCAGTTACCTACAAATGGCAGATGCCGCCCACCCTCATCGGAGGGTCTGCCTTACAAGGGCTGCACTCGGCTAGAAATAGCCACACGAAATTAAAAAATTAAAAATTTATTATAGACTGTTATGCCTTTCAGCGTTCAGTCTGCAAGCCTCTGAGAATTTACTAAACGTCGCCAAAATCCTCGATTTGCAACTAGTGTTGTGGCCTCATTTAGTTCTATACCTCTTATCTTTAAATCGTTAGAAACCGAGTCTAACCATCGTCGTCTTGGTCTCCCTCTGCTTCTCTTACCCTCCATAGCAGAGTCTATTATTCTCCTAGGTAACCTATCCTCCTCCATTCGCCTCACATGACCCCACCACCGAAGCCGGTTTATGCGTACAGCTTCATCCATCGAGTTCATTCCTAAATTATCCTTTATCTCCTCTCACTATATTTGAAGTACGGCAGGAGTAATCTGGCACATGCTAAAGCAAAATCGGACTCAACTGAGGCCCCGAGGTCACCACACACACGTTTCACGAAGTGAGCCAGTAGGGCAAGAGTAGGGTAGAGAGCGGTGGCACCGAAGGCGATTCTGATATCTGCTTTTCAATATTTCACAGTCCTAGTCCCATTTAATTACATTATATAGATTGAGGCGTCATACTGCAGTGGCACACTGTATTTTCACCAAGATGACCGCCATTCTAATCTCTGCTGATACATGTAGGATATTTCCTTGAGGTTGGGATTCCACATAAAACTGGTAGTCCCCTGAATATCACGTGACACTAAAAGCTTGCTTGTTTTTCATTATACATATACTGTAGGAGTCTAGATTATTAAGGATGTATCTGTGTAACCAATAGAGATATAAAACTAGAGATATACGAAGTTCTGCACCCTTGAAACTGAATACTGGGACATGTTGTAGCGAAGTGTTGCTGCACTGAGGGTCATGAGTTCACATAACGACACCACAAGCCTCCCATTCCCCTGTCAGCAGTAATGTTGTCACCTACGGACAATACGAGCGGATCTTGTCAGGAGTAATGCCAGTGTGGGCACCGCAGCGGTAATATAGCTAACAGCAGAGAATATGACCATCGTATTTCCTTCTATGGCCTACAGGAATGTGCGTTAACACAGAGTGAGAATGTTGAAACAGTGTAATTAAATATATATTGATCCAACGAGCAGAAATGTTAAAATTTCGCTATTTCCATATTTTCATAGTATGGAAATTCCTAGATGTGCTTTAATCGTTATTTTCTTTGCATGTATAATTGTTTCTTATTTCTCTTCTTCTTTCTCGTTTTTCTTCAACTTGCTTTACGTCGCACGGGATAGGAGTGGGAAGGATGTGACCGTGGTCTTATTTTGCATGGTGTGAAAATGAGAAACCACGGAAAACCATTTTCAGGGCTGCCCACAGTACTGATCCCACTACCTCCCGGATTCAATCTCACAGCTGCGCGCCCCTAACCGCACGGTAGACTCACCCGGTTGTTTTATATTGTATTACTTGTACATACATCGTATTATATCTTCTGGTGAGTTAAAGTAAACTCGTGTCCTCATCCCGAGGTGGTGCAGCTCTTATCAGGCACCCCCCACCCCAATGGATGTGAGCTGCATGTACCATTTCAACCACATACCAGCCATCCTGCCACTCTTAAATTTCTGGCAATACCGGGAATCGAACCTGGACCTCCGAGGACGTTATCTAATAACACTAACCGTTACGCTGTGGGGGCGGACTCTGGTGTGTTAAAAAGGTAGTACATTGGGTCTATTGCCTGTGTACTTTCAAATAAATAAATAAATAAATAAATAAATAAATAAATAAATAAATAAATAAATAAATAAATAAATAAATAAATAAATAAATAAATAAATAAATAAATAAATCAAATATAGTGTGGAACATTCTTGACCTTTTTTTATATTAAATTTCAGTTTGAACTAGCTGTAGTACCCGGCTCTGCCCGGGCAATTTATTTGAGTGTTTAATTTTAGGCTTTGTATTAACTGTTTGAAGTGATTTCTTTATAGATGTCTTTATTGTTAAGTTGACTGATAGTTTATGAATTCTTTTGAAAATTTTGAGTTATATGTTTACTTTTAAGTTTTAGTTTGAGATTATAATTTCGCGTTAAACTATTTCCTTGTGGCAGCCCAGATTGTCAGGGAAGTGCTGATTCTTTCAAACAACTAACAAAAGTAAATTTAAATGTATGTATTTACGCCTCGTGCTATAGATATGATGAACATTATTATTTCAAGCCTATCCAATCAAGCTAGGGACTCCGAAAATTGTGGACTCAACACAAATATCTGTCATTTTAGACATAGGTCTATTCTCTTTCGCCGGCCCCGTGGCGTAGGGGTAGCGGGCCTGCCTCTTACCCGGAAGCCTCGGGTTCGATTCCCGGCCAGATCAGGGATTTTTACCTGGACCTGAGTGCTAGTTCGAAGTCCACTCAGCCTACGTGATTAGAATTGAGGAGCTATCTGACGGTGGGATAGCGGCCCCGGTCTAGAAAGCCAAGAATAACGGCTGAGGGGATTCGTCGTGCCGACGTTACGACACCTCGTAATCTGCAGACCTTCGGGATGAGCAGCGGTCGCTTGGTAGGCTAAGGCCCTTCAAGGGCTGTAGTGCCATGAGGTTTGGTTTGGTCCTATTCTTTTAAGGGATGGCTTTTACCCCCAGAGTATGATAGTACCGTAAGTCAAAGTGTACCAAGTTTCGTTGAAATTGCACCAGTGGTTTAGGAGGAGATGTGGAAAGGTACTTCATGAAATATGGTGGCGTGTTCCCATCCTCCTGTATACAGCATTTCTTACCAGCCTATCATGATATAGCGTAAGTCGTTGTCGCCTAGCAACAGTCTGTCCAAGTCGATCCAATCTTGGTGTGGCTTTGCGATTAAATTATTAAATTAATTACATCAAATTTCTCATTATAATAAAACTACCCATCGAATTTCGCTGAAACGTCTTTCTAAACCCTCTCATAAGTAACAAGAACAATTTGTGAAATTTTCAGCGAAATCGGTCCAGTAGTTTTTAAGTCCAGTCGAGACGAACAAACAGATATTCATTTTTATATATTAGAAGATAAGATTTTTCCTGCTTCATTTACAAGGAGTAAGTTACCTTGTAGAAGAGTTCTGTATTTTAAGGAAGTAAACATTCATGTCATAGATTGTAAAGTTTAAGGTGAAACGTATGAGGAACATTGGGGTAATCACATAAATATGATTGTAAATAAAGGGTACAGATCTCTGCACATGATTATGAACGTATTTAGGGGTTGTAGTAAGTATGTAAAGGAGAGGGCATATAAGTCTCTGGTAAGACCCCAACTAGAGTATGTTTTTAGTGTATGGGACCCTCACCAGGATTACTTGATTCAAGAACTGGAAAAAATCCAAAGAAAAGCAGCTCGATTTCTTCTGGGTGATTTCCGACAAAAGAGTAGCGTTACAAAAATGTTGCAAAGTTTGGGCTGGGAAAACTTGGGAGAAAGGAGAGCTGTCAGTGGAGAGATGGCGTGAAATGACATCAGCAGACGAATAAGTTTGAGTGGTGTCTTTAAAAGCAGGAAAGATCACAATATGAAGATAAAGTTGGAATTCAAGAGGACTAATTGGGGCAAATATTCGTTTATAGGAAGGAGAGTTGGGGATTGGTATAACTTACCAAGGGAAATGTTCAATAAATTTCCAATGCCCATGGCCAGTAGGCAGTAATGTTGAATGTGCATGACGAAATGAGACTTCCAGTATTTTTTGAAGTGAAAAGTCCACGCTTCAAAACAAATTGGAATGTATGAGCTAAACACGACAGGTGGGTACAGTTTCCTAACTTCACAGCATTTACAACATTGCGACCGTTATTATGAATCACGATCGTTATCAATTAGACCTCAAGTTTCTAAAGTTTTCTTTAAAAAATTGGCTATATTTTCACCAGTGTGACTCACTTCTTCAAATGGCATCACTTCAATGCATTATGTTTAAGATTATAGACCAGGTCCACAAAATGAACGGTGACACTTCAATAATCGTCGCAGGCTGATGATGTCCACATATCCGTCGTAACAGCTACGCTGTTCACATTTTGGAACTCTTTTCTTATTCTTCTTTCCACTTGTTCGTAAAGTTCTGGAATTATTTGATTATATATTTGTTTACGAGAAGGCATAGCATATTTAGGTTCAAGATAGTTTATGAACTCCTTAAATCCTTCATCCTCAACAATGCTGAATGGTTTGTTATCTTTGCATACCATTGTAGCGATTTTTCTGGCAATTGTCTTCGACTTTCACCTCGTTTAAATGCAGATTTCTTGTCCGTAAATGATTGAAGTGTAGGTTGAGACTGTTGAGAGAATGATGGTGATGATGATGCTGACGTCGTCGATGACCTTGAAAGAACAGTCACAGGCTCATCTACTATTACTTCTTCAGAAAAATTTCCACTTCCGCAATATTATATTAAGATGTTCTGAAAAAGCAATTTTGTGCAGTGATGTGACATTTTGGTTACTAGTATTGTGAGATTTTTCCACCACGCGATAAATGCTTTTTACAAATGCGACAAATAGCGCGATCATCACAATGGAGGTCTATTTGAAAATAGTTCCACACTTCACTCATATTGAACGAAATAGGATACGGATGGTACGGTACCACGAAACGAAACACACATTCTTCTGTCACGTAGAGGTAGTAACTGAAGAATAAATAATCAGTTTGGCGAGTGGCCGGGCGGGGGGATGGGGAGAACTAATGCTCACAGCAGGAGGTCAACCTCATTAGGCCTTACCTTACATTTGGTTTTCACGAAGAAGTTGTCTGTTTACCTGCGTTGACATTCCTAGTTAGCTCCAGACAAGCAAGTGGGAAAATCCAGAAATTAAGGTGATGAGGACCAACCCCTCCCGCGGGAAAATTTCTAGCAGCTGCAGCAGAGCTCCTGCGCATGATGCTCCCCTTCAAACATGACAATTAGGAACATACCAAAATAGATCGCTTTATGATTCGATAATATTATCAAGATATGTACTTTCACCAGAAAGCTCTAACTGTAAGTTGATCTGTCAAATATTTCTTTTAGGAGGAGTTTCATTTTCCCCACAACACAACGAAGGTAATTTCTCTATTGTTAGAAAACCACAAAGAAGCACTTCCTAGAAAATTCAACTCGACATGTAATTAGTCCGGTTCTTGCTTGACTTACAGTGAGGTAATTACATGTTTGGGTTTGCACTGAATAAGTAGGAGTTGAAGGAAGAGTCTTCCTGACCGTATCTCTGTCTTCGTCTCCGCTGTTTACGTGGTCATTACCACCACTTCAAAATGCTCTACTTGCGGCAATAATATTTTGTGACTTTAAACTAAAATAGAAGTTGCAGAATTACCACCTAAGTATCGAAAAAGTATCGAACGAATTTTCTGAAGTATCGTTCGATGTTGATACCATGGAAGTATCTAAAGTATCGAAGACCCATCCCTGATACATATATACATACATATGGAGCGAGAAGGTCACATTGTACAGATGATGTAGCTTGCATTCAGGACCATCGATAGCCCTGAAGATGTTTTTCGATGCTTTCCTATCTTATCACCCGCAAATGACGTTTCTGTGCATTAATTAAGGCCACGGTTGCTCCGTCCGATTCAATCCCTCCCTATCCCGTCGTCACAGAGAACCTATATGAGTTAGCGGAACGATGAACATATACGTACACATACTATATGCTTCTCCCCTCGTCTTCGCAGTGTGGAAATTAATTTTATTACCATTAACAGAAACTGTATAAAACACGTTCATTATCCTTCCAGTAATGTTAGAATTGGAACATGCTGATTTGTGTTGATTGGTTAGATTTTAATTGTTCAAGAAAGAAGATAGTTGTCCTTAATTATAAATGCCATAGAAAATGGGTACACAACACCACAATCAGGAAGAAACACTAGTACTGGCGCCTATTTGTTTATCTTCACGACCTAGTAACATGCGAGAGTTCATTTGAACCCACTGCGATAACGCTCTGTGAAGAAATGATCAGAGATTTCACGTCATTGGTATTGCTGTTAGCCCTGATGTAACGTGGTGTGAAGCATAAAAATATCATGGAAATTAAGGTACAGGCAGTAAGGAACTTACTCATCTCATGTACTACTGTACATGTCTGGTTATTCCTTGCTGGTTGCATCCGGGAGATAGTAGGTTCGAATCCCACTATCGGCAGCCCTGAAGATGGTTTTCCGTGGTTTCCCATTTTCACACCAGGCAAATGCTGGGGCTGTACCTTAATTAAGGCCACGGCCGCTTCCTTTCAACTCCTAGGCCTTTCCTATCCCATCGTCGCCATAAGACCTATCTGTGTCGGTGCGACGTAAAGCCCCTAGCAAAAAAAAAAAAAAAATCCTTGCTGGTGATACTGACAAACGTATTTCCACCAGTTCCTCCAGACTGTGGCACCATAGCTAAAGAAATTGACCGGTGTTGACCTTGAGACGTGGTCATAGCTAAGGTACAGTCCAGGCACTTGCCTGGTGTGAAAACGTGAAATCACGGCAAACTATCGCTAGTGACTTTACGTCGCACCGACACAGACAGGTCTTATGGTGACGATGGGATAGGAAAGACCTAGGAGTTGGAAGGAAGCGGTCGTGGCCTTAATTAAGATACAGCCCCACCATTTGCCTGGTGTGAAAATGGGAAACCACGGAAAACCATCTTCAGAGCTGCCAACAGTGGGATTCGAACCCACTATCTCCCGGATGCAAGCTCACAGCCGCGTGCCCCTAACCGCCCGGCCAACTCGCCCGGTCGGCAAACTATCAAAAAGATGGAGTTCAGATCTACAGTCTCCGCATATTGACTTAGAATAAGCCTATCGCTTCATTCCAGGCCAGCAAAAGTCTGTGCGACCCCCCAAAAAGTGTAGACTTCCTTCAATGCTGCAGAAGCTAGCAAAATATAGTTTAAGAGATAATTATAAACAGCACTACCAAATGCTCCGGTCAAATGATTTCGTCTATTTCATGTGACAAACCCATTATTAAATCACTTGTGCAAACAACTTTATCTAACTAAAAATCAACAGTAGTCGCGCATCATGAGGGGATCCCATCTTCCTTTGTACCTCCGATACATCTGCTGAATCTTCTGGTGGAATCTTTCTCCTTGTTCATCACACAGAGCTCCTAAATTCTTGGGGTGAAAATCCAATGTGAATGGAGAACGTGAATTTTTAGAGACACCCTACAGCCTAGATTTTGGTAGCTGTCAATGAGTTCCTGAACTATCAGTCTGTAATTTTCTGCTTTATTATTTCCCAGAAGTCCGCTCACTACTTCTCGAAACGCCTTCCAAGCCACTAGTTCCTTAGCACTTAACTTTCTTTCAAAGTTCTTATCTTGTAAAAGCTTCCGAATTTGAGGGCCAACGAATTTCCCTTCTTTTACCTTTGCACCGGCTAAGTTTTGAAACTGGTTTCTGAGGTAAACAAAGGCTTCTCCATTCTTATCCATATCCTTAACTAATACCTTCATCAGGCCTAATTTTATATGCAATGGAGGTAGCAACACCTTGATTGGTTTTACTAATGAAACATACTTGACATTGTGTTGTCTTGGCATAAGACTTTCCCCTAGAGGCCACTCTTTTACAGTGTCCCTTACTGTCCTATAAGCAACAGTACTTCGTAAATCTCCACTGCAGTCTAATAAAATGGCAATTGCCTTTAAATCTCCACGTATTTGCCAGCATGTACTTTCTGTAACTAATCATATCTACTGTAACAGAACTATCATACATTCATTTCTACTGAATGTGCCACTGGTACTGATGGTCTAGTATTTCAGTTGTGGAGCAATACAGCTTTGAAACTTAGCTTAAGAGAGTCAATAAACAACCTCCATTCTTCTGGGATGTATTGAAATCCTACGTCATTGAATAAACCATATATACCTTTACATGCACGAAGGGAATTGTTCAAAGGGTAACTGGAAAACTGTTCATGCATTTTTCTTTTTAAAAAATGAAATTCTGGTGTTGGGAGCAAGTAAATTCCATTGTTTCAGTCACGATCCCAGCGATCTGCTGTTATGTGAGATTCATATCGCTCACTAACTCATTTAGTCTGGACTTATTGACCAGAAGGGGTACATTTTCAGATTCTGGGTTGTAATCTGGATCAAAGGAAGTGGATGGTTCGGGCTCATTAACTTGTTCATTTAATGAAAGGGGTTTTTATTCAAATGTGGAGGTGGGCTAGGAATTAGGAGCTCAGCCCAATGTGGAACGAGTTTTCTACAGAGGGATCATTAAGATATTCAACAATGGGTTTTGTTTTCTTTGAATGCCCCCAATTTGTATTAGACAAAAACAACCGTCATTTACATGGTTTGTTGGTTCGCACCAAACCATTGGCACCGCGAAAGGCATAGTGTGAGTTTTGTCACCATCTATCCGCTTAGTAAGATTAGAAACAACTGTTCAGCTGCATCATCAGCAGGACAGCCAAAAGAACTGAAATATGCTCGTTTTAAAGTTTTTGTCAAAGATCGACGTGGATTTTTTATAGTGAGCTGCCCACACATGTAACAGAAATTATTTGGCGAATTTACACAGGCATGCTAAGATTTCCTCATTGCAGGGAAAATACAATAAAACATCACAACAGCCACTTGAAACCAAACCACTTTTCATGTGCAAAATAAAACTTAAACTCGAACTAAAATGTGAATATTTATAAAGGAAGCGGACCATCTTGGCCACTTCCTGTTGGTCTGGTGTCTAGAGCGCTACAGCAATAAATCACTCATCCCTTGACCCTTAGCATGGTTACACATATTGTAAACTAGGGTTTTATATTAAACTCTGAATACTAAGTAACTGAAAAGAGATGAACTGTTTGTGAAAATTGGTTTTAGAGAACATCTAGAGAATGTATAAAGGTCCATGTTTCAATGACTTGATTTTACTATTTTTAAACATATTTTCATGATTTACAAGAAAGTGGTGGGCGATGGAACATTTTCATATTCATATATGTTAATAGCTCATAAATCCTGACTTAATATGCCCATTTTCACCTGTGGCAAAAACCTTGTTGACTAGTATAATAATAATAATAATAATAATAATAATAATAATAATAATAATAATAATAATAATAATAATAATAATAGTAATAATAATAATTGTACCGGCTGGTACACCTCTACGCCGCACATTTGAATTTTCCGCCTTAAAGTACTCCTCTACGGGAGAAACTCTGAACTTTAACAACTGTATCAACTCATAAGTTTTCTCAGAAGATGTCACTACCGTAAATTTTGTGATTACGAAGTTGTCAATACTGTGTGGAGTTATCAAGAAGTGTGGACATTCTCTGATAGATGTCTCTACAAAAAACTATGACCATGCACCCTGGTGCGAAGTGGAAGAACTTTATTCGAAGAAATTTTGTATTCATAAGTTTGTTCTTTACTAAATTTCGTTCTTTCATTTGTGGGTTGGCAATATAAATCTTTTCTTTCCGCCAGTTTTGAACTTAGCCAATCAATGATTTCTGCAATTAATTTTTGACCAATCGTGTCTTTCTTCTTCAATTTTGATGTGTAACTTTTAGCCAGCCAATAAACGACTGTGGGTGTGTCTTAATTATTCATGGAAAATCTCGAATCTTCCCCGAGAGTATAAAAACTGCTGATTTTCCTGTCTCTCCGCCACTCGAACAACATCTAGCTAGTGTATGGAAGTGTAGCAGGAGGCGGGAAGCGCCTCTTTCATCCGGCAACAGCTCTTCAACAAGGTAATGGCCACTTAACCATCTTTATTTCTTCCTAGCTCAGCAGTTTAAACCCCGGGGAAGGTCCGAAACCTTTATTATGTAACCTATCTCGAAAACATGTAATTTGCCGTCGCTTTATTTATTTATTTATTTATTTATTTATTTATTTATTTATTTATTTATTTATTTATTTATTTATTTATTCACGAAGCACAAGATACAGCTACACTGAGCAAATTTCACTTGCACTGTCAACAGACTATTTAACAAACGTAAACTTTCATAATAAAACATAACAGACATAACAAAATATAACAAGATCAGGTACACAGCCTACTAATAACAACTGTCCAAATCGAAAACCATGAGAATGTCCATGTTCATAGCCAAGTCGTCGTGGGTCAAGATGGCGGTATAATCCCTTCACATCTACTTATATTTAAGATACTATTTACACACCTCTCGAATACACTTTTATTTTATACTAGATCAAGCTCTTGTCTCCTATTAATATTGTTAATGAGTGTTGGGAGGCGGATTAGGAAAGATCGTTGAAGTATTGAGTGCTGAGTGTGGGGAATGTGGAGAAGGTCTTTGGTTCTGGTGGAGCGGGAAGGAACACGGAGAGAGAAGAGTGAGACAAGATGTTCCGAGCGGTAATGTCCATTTAAGATCCCGTGAAGGAAACTCCAGGTCAGCTACCTGTCGCCTGATGTGCAGCGGTGACATATTAATTGCCATTAATATCTGCTGCGTAGACAGATTTCTGAGCTTGGGGTTTCTGTTCCTGACAATTGCAGCAAAGAAGAACACAGCTCTGTCTAACTGCTTAGTATTGGAGGGGGAGGCTGTTGTCCAAATCGGAGAGCAGTAGTTTAAGAGAGGCTGAATGATCATGAGAAAGAAGTGACGAAGAGCAATGGGGTCAGAAATTTCTGTGAAGCGATAGAGAATGCCTAATAATTTCATAGCCTTGGTTGTATATGTTTCTATATGGGTCTTAAATTGTAATTTTGTATCGAATATTACACCTAGGTCACGCTGTTGCGTAACCACGGCGATGGACTTGTCGAATGGGTAATATGATGTCGGTAGAGGAGATTTACGTAGTGTTATGGTCATGTGGCTGCATTTTTGTGGATTGGGGATAAGTTTCCAAGTAAAACTTCACATATCTTTAACTGTAAATCGGGTTTAGAGTGTGCTTTACCCTCTCGAGCTCCTCTTCATTTTTGCCTTGAGGTGACTACGTTTTGGTAACTTTTTCTTCCTTAATGTATTAAATTTTCTTATTCGAGTCACCTCCATAGTTTGGGAATAGCACCTGGTTCATCGGCTTAGTGCCTCTGAGCTTTTAAAAGATTTCATGTAGGAGTGCAAGTACTCGCCTCCATTCTACTTGGTATTGAGGGCCATTAACTTAACCTATTATTTTTCTACTAAGGCCCATTAGGTTGGATACAAGGTACCCCTGTTTCTTTGTAAGTGTGCCTTGAGGGAAGTTAATTAGTAAAGTCCATTGTGGCCTTTGATAGGCTTGAAATATTGAGAGCGGATCAGCTCTTTCTTGTATTTGGATATGTGCCTCTAGGAGGCCTGACAGTGCTTGGTGGGAGCAAGTACTCCAGCTTATTAGGGGTTTTCTTCCCTTTGATAAATATGTGGTTGTGAGCTGAGAGCTCAGGAGTTGTAAAAAGTGGGGCTAGAAGCCCAGATCGTTAAAGTGTCTCTAAATCTTGGCTTTCCTGGTCTTGTACCTGATTTGTTAACTTCTTGTTATTTGTTGAATGTTCAAATTCTATGTCAAAATTGTTATGTTTTGCTAATTTCGAAAACATAACCTTTAATGAAATTTTAATCAATATCTCAGCTTTGTAGTTAGACCCATTCCAGCCCGCATCTTCTTTCACCTCTGCATTCCACGGGTAACCCCGTAATAATAATAATAATAATAATAATAATAATAATAATAATAATAATAATAATAATAATAATAAATTCAGTCCATTATCTTACTTCACGATGGCCAAGAGGATTCGTCGAGCCAACCACACAATACTTCGTAACCTGTAGGCCTTCGGGCTTAGCAGAGGTCGCTTGGTAGGCTAAAGCTCGTAGGGTCTGTTGCGCCATGGAGTTGGTTTGGGTATTATTATTATTATTATTATTATTATTATTATTATTATTATTATTATTATTATTATTATTATACTATTTGATTTACATCACACCGATACAGATAGGTCTTATAGTGACGATGGGATAGGAATGGGTTAGAAGTGGGAATGAAGCGTCCATGGCGTTGATTAAGATACAGCCCCAGCGTTTGGCTGATGTGAACATGGGAAAGCACGGAAAATCATTTTCAGGGCTGATGACAGTGGTGTTCGAACCCACTATCTCCCGAATGAAAGCTGACAACTACGTGACCCAATCCGCGCAGCCACTCGGTATTGTTGTTGTTACATACGAAACAGAGGGAATTTTGTACCATAACGCGTGCCATTCTCTAAGGTGAAATAAAATCTGCAAAACTGAAGTACAGTTGCCAAACACCCGTTGATGGTGAAGTCTGTTTCACCTTAAGTAAGGCACTTGGTGTCTGTGGTCTGCGCCTCGCCAAGAATATACAGTATACCTGAGCAGGCGGACTGCTGGGTAATGAAGGGGTGGAGTAGCAACGAACGTGGCGGGCCGCCGACCCGGATCCGAACACCCAATTTACACGACAGCTAAATTGCTCTGAAATAAAAGTAAGTCTGTGTTTACTTCTTGACGGGGTTCATCAAACCTCAGCTCCATCGCTTACAAGTCTGTAATATGGACTGTGTTTCCTACTTTTCTGAGTGTAGTTAGCCAAGGGCCTCAGAATGTGCGTGTTGATATGTCTTTAGAAACTGCCTTATTCGTGTCATGATACTTGATGCTAGATTTTACTTTACTAATAATTTTCTTCTTTGCCCTTTTCCAACTTAAACACTTATTGGTGTAGATGTGACCCAATTTTACGGTCGAATACCCCTCCTGGACCTAAAAATGTGGATATTTATAAAAGGACCGGGCCATCTTGGCCACTTCCTGCTGGTCTGTTTCATTGTTTACGTCTCACCGACACACACAGGTCTTATGGCATCTATAGAATTGGCCAGGACTAGGAAGGAAGTGACCGGACCTTAATTAAGGTACAGCCTCAGCATTTGCCTGGCGTGAAAGTTTGAAATTACGGAAAACCATCTTCAGGGCTGCCAACAAAGGAGTTCGAACCCGCCCTCTTGAATGAATGCTCACAGCTACGTAACCTGTACCGCGTAGCAAACTCGCTCGGTACCAAGTTTATGTGGACGGATGTATTCACTTCGGCGTGTTTCCTAGGTGGTCGATAGTGTGATATGTTGTGTGTACATGGAGAAAAGTGTTTAAGGCGATCAGAAACACTCAGTGTCACTGACAGAGGAATTAACCATACGAAGTTAGAATTCCCGACCCGGACGTTGATCGAACCCGGGACCAGAGAATGGCAGACCAGTACGATGACCATTCAGCCAAGGAGCAAGATGTTATATTTTACTAGAATTACTGTCGAAAAATCTGGGAACTTGGAATCGAAAGATCCACTTGATCATTCAGCTATGAGGTAGCTGGCAAAAATAGCCTACAGACTATCACAATCAGTTATCAAATTATAACTAACATATTCTGAAATTCATGACCTTCGATCTTCGGTTCAGAGCGATTCGGGTTCTATTCCCGGCTGGGTTGGGGATTTTAACCGCTTTTAGTTAATTCCCCTGTCTCGAAGACTGTTTGTCAGTGTTTTTCTCAATCTTCACTTCTACGCACACACACACACACACACACACACACAACAAATTACTAATCATCACAGAAAGGTGCAATAGGGGATGAATCCTTCCCATGGGGTTTTCGTCAAGAAGTGTATCTGGTCGTATTGTGACCGTACGCTTTCAGCCACGATCACATAAGATCAGACATTGATAATAATTCACGAATAGATATAAAATAAGCTTGGAATAAAGACAGCAGAGGCTGAAGAAAGAACTCTGTAGCCAGAATATTCCCAAACGGAGACTGGGATTTGCCCACACATACCAATGCAGATTACCCCTTTATGTTCAGAAGTTGGGATTGGCGAAGGTAAAGAGGAGAGACGCCTCCACCACATGCATAACAGCAGCTGTTATCTTGCGCAGTAGCCTCTAAGCTAGCTTTCTTCATAAGAGTAGCCGCCATCTTGTGCGAGCGCCCCTAGGCCGTCTCATAAGGAGCTATGTATAGTCACCATTTTGTGTCTGCCATCTTGCGTAAGCATCCCTAGGACGTCTCAAGGCATCTTGTTTCTCATAAGAGCAGCCACCATCTTGTGGAAATAGATAGCTGCGAATGCCAAAGGGCTTAAGTAGGAATCGAACCGTTGATCTCATCATTAGACTATGTTTTTTCTTGTTCCTGATACTACGAACCTACGTATTAGGCGGAAAAATTTTGTCCGTTTTGCTCTACGATGCAACGTTTTCGAGATATTTAACATTTTGCATTTAAGCCCCAAATTTAATGAATCGAACCTGCACGGCACGTTATACTCTCTACCATAGCTAAACCTGATCATGTTACGAAGACTCGCTTCAATACAAGCTAAAACAGAGTGAATGCCAAAGGGCCTAAGTAGGAACCGAACCGTTGATCTCATCATTAGACTATGTTTTTCTTGTTCCTCATACTGCGAACCGAGGTATTAGGCAGAAAAATTTTGTCCGTTTTGCTCTACGGTGCACCGTTTTCGATATATTTAACATTTTGCATTTAAGCCCCAAATTTAATGAATCGAACTAGCATGACACGTTAGCCTCTAAGCTAAGAGTAGCAACTATCTTGCGCAAGCACCCTTAAAGCGTCTCATAAGGAGTTATGTATAGCTGCCATCTTGTGTCCGCCATCTTGCGCAAGCATCCTTAGGGCGTCTCAAGCCATCTTGTCCAAGGACCCTTAAGCCGTCCCATAAGATCAGCCGCTATCTTGCGCAAGCATCCCTAGGGTATCTCATAAGGAGCCATGTATAACTGCCATCTTGCGCAAGCATCCCAAGGGCGTCTCATAAGAACCTGTGTATAGCAGCCATCTTGCGTAAGCACCCTTAAGGAGTCATGTATAGCCGCCATCTTATGCAATTAGCGTCGAGAGAGGGCTGCTGTAGAATTTTTCTTTTTAAATTATCCGCCACCACATTTCAAAGGTATCTAGCTAAAGATGGCAGCACTGCGGATGACAGGTGACGAATTTACATCTACTACGATAAAGAGGGCAGCACGGTGCTCTCTGTATTAAAGATGGCGGATGACAGCTGTCAAAAAAGCACATGGCTATGTTTACCAAACAAGAGCACGTGGAATTTGCCGCCATCACATTTCAAACTAAAGAGGGCAGCACTATGCTCTGTTGATTAAAGATGGCGGATGGTAGCTGTCGAAAAAGCACGTGAGTTTGTTTCCAAACAAGAGCACGTGGAATTTTTCAATTTGCCGCCACCACATTTCAAAGGTATCTAGCTAAAGATGGCAGCACGGTGCTCTCTTGATTAAAGATGGCGGATGATAGCTAACAGAACTTTTCAAATTGTCCGCTACTACGTGCTTAAGGTAGTAGCCATAAAGAGGGCAGCACGGTGTTCTGTGGATTAAAGATGGCGGATGACAGGTGATGAAATTGCCCGCATGATAGTAGCACAGTGCTCTGTTGATTAAAGATGGCGGATGACAGCTGCACGTGGCTTTGTTTCCAAACAAGAGCACGTGGAATTTACCACCACCACATTTCAAACTAAAGAGGGCAGCACTGTGCTCTATTGATTAAAGATGGCAGATGACAGCTGTCAAAAAAGCACGTGAGTTTGTTTTCAAACAAGAGCATGTGGAATTTTTCAATTTGCCGCCACCACATAGAGGGCAGCACTGTTCTCTCTGGATTAAAGATGGCTGCTTGTCGAAAAGCATTTTTCAAATTATCCGCCACCACATTTCAAAGGTAAGTAGCTAAAGAGGGCAGCACTGTACTCTATAGATTAAAGATGGCGGATGACAGCTATCAAAAAAGCACGTAGCTGTCAAAAAGCACGTGGATTTGTTTATCTCGAGCTAGTGAGGTTAAGTTGGTAGCACTAAGGTTTAGGCCCGTCAAGATGGCAGCACTGCCGATGACAGGTGACGAAAGAGGGCAGCACGGTGCTCTGTAGTTTAAAGATGGCGGATGACAGCTGTCAAAAAAGCACGTGGCTGTCAAAAAGCACGTGGCTTTGTTTATCTCGCGCTAGTTAGGTTAAGTTGGTACTACTGAGGTTTATTCCCGTCAAGATGGTAGTACTGAGGTTAGCGATGCGTTGTTGTCTGTCAAAAAGCACGTGGCTGTCAAAAAGCACGTGGCTGTCAAAAAACACGTGGCTTTGTTTACCTCATGCTAGTTAGGTTAAGTTGGCACTACTGAGGTTTAGGCCCGTCAAGATGGTAGTACTGAGGTTTGCGATGCGTTGTTGTCGATGAGAGCTGTCAAAAAGCACGTGGCTTTGTTTACAAATCTGTCAAAAAGCACGTGGCTGTCAAAAAACACGTGGCTTTGTTTATCTCGAGCTAGTTAGGTTAAGTTGGCACTACTGAGGTTTAGGCCCGTCAAGATGGCAGTACTGAGGTTAGCGATGCGTTGTTGTCGATGACAGCTGTCAAAAAGCACGTGGCTTTGTTTACAAATTCAAATTTCCAGCGGGAGGTGGAGGAGGCATCTGGGAGGCCTCTGGCTGAGGTGGAGGTGGAGGTGGCCACTGGGAGGCCTCTGGCTGAGGTGGAGGTGGAGGTGGCCACTGGGAGCCTGAGGTGGAGGTGGCGGCCGAACTCTCCCATTATACTACTCCTTCCCATGGGGTTTTCGTCAAGAAGTGTATCTGGTCGTATTGTGACCGTACGCTTTCAGCCACGATCACATAAGATCAGACATTGATAATAATTCACGAATAGATATAAAATAAGCTTGGAATAAAGACAGCAGAGGCTGAAGAAAGAACTCTGTAGCCAGAATATTCCCAAACGGAGACTGGGATTTGCCCACACATACCAATGCAGATTACCCCTTTATGTTCAGAAGTTGGGATTGGCGAAGGTAAAGAGGAGAGACGCGTGTGTCTATGTTAAAATAAGCCACTGGGTGAAGACAAGGAAGAGTCGGAATTAGAGGTTGACAAGTAACTTATGTGTAAAAGAAGCCAATAATGATCAACTGACGTGAACAATTGACGTGGAATTTAAGAAAGGCTAGAAGGACGTGTGAGATTGAGTGGCCCTGTCATTTTGAAAATTATTTTTAAAGATATTTTAGAATCATAGACATTACTTTCACACCATGCAGTAAGAGAAAGCGTCACCCGTATGTTTCTAACCGATTGATTATGAAGTGATAATAGGCCCTGAACGAGGATAATATTGTTGAAAATTCGGAAATGAATAAAACAGGAAGACACAGACAATAGTTAATGTCCAGTTTTCAGAAGTAGATCAGAGTTTGTGAGTGCAGTTTTATATCAGATTGCGTGGGGGCAGTTTTAATTCAGATTTTTCTGAACAATGTATTTCAGAGTTACATTCGCAATTCGTACCGTACTTGGTGTTTAAAATTCACAATTGTCGTAGAATTTTAACTCGATGATTGTAATTTAGGTGTTAGTAAACGGAACTATGTGCTGTAAACATTAAAATATTATGTTCACGATTGTACATACCGTGTTAGCAAATACTTCAGGTTGATGGTTATATGGGACAAATAACGCAATTAAATTAAAAAATGTTTCATCAGCAAATGAGAGGCAAAATAGATAAACATTTTACCGCTAGGTATACATATCGTAGCGGGACTGAGTGAGATACTCTACATGCTGAAATAATAGTAGACTCAGGGATCATTGAAATCGAGCACTTTGTGTCAATTAATAGTTGAGGTACTACCCGTTCGTCTAAGAAGATAGAAGACTGGTTTGTTCCGGACTGAACGAGATGTTCAACCATAGTTGTAACCAGTAACCCGAGAATGACGAACCAAGGACCACTAATGACTGATTCCCTGCATATCAACGCCACGGAGGAGTAAAGGAATGGGACTGGCCGATTCTCAAGTCCATTTCCAGAGGCAGTAAGACGAGTAAATTTTTGTTTCAAAAATGTAGAACATGGTTAACCAAGGGAATTTAAAATTTAATAAAGTACGTAACCTTTTAACTATGTAGATAGAGCAGCAACTTTTAGGTTGGTAGTGATTCTTGTAATTAGATAGGCCGAGTGGGTATTTTCCTTCGTATTAGATTTATTGTCATTGCCATTTAATTTAAATTATAATATTTTTAAGTTAACGTAATGTGTGCCAACAGTAAGCCCCCTCCCTAGTGGTAGGCAACAACTAAAACGCCTGAGTATGGTAAAGTCTCGTAGGTACATGAACAACTTTCAGAAAACTACTTACCTTTCAAGATTTTAACAGATGTCACAAATTTGGAATGAACTCTCTTTAGTGGGGTATTGTAACTGTTAGGGGTTGGCATTCGCTAGCTTATGTCTTCTGTTTCTAAGATTCCGCAACTGGAATTTCAAATGAAGTCAACCAATCGTCACCCAGCTCGCCCTTATAAACACGACCGATCTTGGACCTTATGTATCTATCTTCATCAATGCATCGACCGGTGAGATCCTCCTCGCATTAGGCTATGGGTGAGGTGGGGCAACATGTAAGCTAGGTAGCTAAAAACTTATCACATGATGTGAATTTACTTGCGTATGGCGACAGGAAGATACCAACGTTCCCCACTAGCAAGTAACGGTTAGGTTTGAACCGCGGTTACCTTGTTTTAATGTAGGGTTTTCGTCATTTAACCTAGTTTGTCTAATGTAAGTTTCTGAGTTTTATGGCTGCGAGTGAAATCACCCGTGCGAGTATAATGTCATAAGGAGGTACTGTATAAGGATACACACTCGCATCTCTTGTTCATCTTGTGTTATTGTGACTAAGCTTTTTAAAAATGTAATTTATTCCTTCTTGCTTTCGGTCATTAACTTTCCCGGTCTTCGTCGCAATGTAGTATGGCTTATCCGCTGTGTCATCGGGCCTTCTGCCCCATTAGGTTTTATTGCAGTCATGTCACGGGATTGCTTGAGTGGGTTAAGCAATCCGTTCTAATTTCTGTTTGGCCTTTTCTATCAAACATTCTATTTAAGTTATCCTTGGCTGTGGTGTATGAGCTACTGCTCCTGCTTTTTCTGGATCCTCCTGATCCAAATGTTGTTTTGTTGCTTCCCTCTTAAATAAGGGGAACCATTCTTCAATGGTGTAAAAGCTGACAAGCTTTTGAGGTTCATTATTTCCCTCTAGGAATGTATTAAGGAGGTACCTCGACGAGGGATCGAGGCCCTAAGGGTCTTCAAGTTTGGGAGATTGATCTCCCTTCGGAGTGAAACCTTATTCTTGGAAGCTGATGCTTCTTGCGCTACATTCCAAAGATTGTCTTACCATGGTAAAGACCGATAAGTCTTGTGAATTGGGAGTTTGTTCTCCCCGATAATTACGAAGCTCTAAAGGTAGTTTGTAAAAAGTTGTTAGTCTCTTTTCTAAAGCCCTTTCTTAAGTATGTATCTTTGTTGTTAATTGCTATTTTTGTTGTTGTTAATGTTCTTGTTGCTGTTTTAAAAGAGAAACATAAAATAAAGAGCAAAACATGTTGGGGAAATACATTCAATTTAAGTCTGTGTGTGGTATTTCTGCCCAGGATCCTTTGCCTTACCGCTTCTTCCCCTCTACTGCCGTTGTGCCGTAGTATAATGGATACTGAGATAATAAAGTTACTGTTATTATGTCAGTAATTAGTGTTTAATTTTGGATTGACTCAACGTGTTATCTAAAGCCAGCAGAGGTAGAAGGAACGAGTTGTCTTCTGCATTTTTTCTCATTGATGGACCCAGTTTGATGCTAGACGAAGGATCTGAGTATTCTGGGCGCAAATATTTTCTGTATAGAGAATGTGTGTCCAATGTTATTTCAGTAGGTGATGGTAATTCGTCAGACTATGACATTTTGTGTGAAAATAATTGAGAGTCATCAGTTCAACATTATATTTCAGAAGGTTCAATGTTGTTAATGAATATGTATCATTTAACATAGGTTTTTATTGTGTTCATTTCTTCTTGAAATCCGATAGTGATCATTTTTAAGTAACTAACAGACAGGATCTCAATTTGAGACCACATTATAACAAATTATATTGTATGGTAAATTTTAATGTTTCTTCACATTTATAAATTCACTAATATTAATTTAGCGAGTGTAAGATTTCCGCGATAGGAATGTCCTGGTATAGTTCGAGTAAAGCGTACGCTCTCGGTGGTGTATTCAGAATCATCAAAATGTATTTTATATTCCATTGTGAAACTTTTCAGGGAATTTATGTCTAAATTCGTGTTTTAAGCTAGTGGTGGTAATGGTGGTGATGGAATGAAATGTCGTATGGCTTTTAGTGCCGGGATATCCCAGGACGGGTTCGGCTCGCCAGGTGCAGGTCTTTCTATTTGACTCACGTAGGCGACCTGCGCGTCGTGATAAGGATGAAATGATGATGAAGACAACACATACACCCAGCCCCCGTGCCATTGGAATTAACCAATTAAGGTTAAAATCCCCGACCCGGCCGGGAATCGAACACGGGTCCCTCTGAACCGAAGGCCAAGACGCTGACCGTTCAGCCAACGAGTCGGACATGGTGGTGATAAAGTGAATATTTCTTGAGAACTTATTGCAGAGGTGATGTCATACGGTAGGAGTAATTTCAGATAGATAAAGTCGTAATCACGCGAGTAGAAATGTCAATAGGGCGTGTAGATCTTCGCGCTATAGTGTTAAAATAGGAACCATCAGACAAAGACCAGTGAATATTGTTTTACAGAGCCTTGGTAGTTGATTGAGGAATTAGCAAGTAGCTAATGTCCAATTGTATTAAAGTAGCCCCAGCGTGGCCTTAGGACCTAGACTTGAATAGGCCAGTGTTTTCATTTCTATTTGGTTACGAATTAATTGAGGAACGTGAAATCTCCCTATTATTAAGTTGTTCCGTCTAGGAATTTTCCGAAGTGTCACATATTATGTATAATGCGAAGAGTGTCTCATGTCGCAAAGTATAGGCCTGTGTTGTTATTATTATCATCCACGACCATGGTTATTGTCTGTGTATGCCTTAGTGTTATCGTAAAATAATTCCTACTGCAGTGAAGTGAACTTTTTCTGATATATAAGTGACGTTGGTATATAGTCACTTGTGTTTTTTCCTCAGGAGAGATAAATCGGGTATTTCTTTCCTGATTTTGTTATTTGGATTGTGATCACAACGTAGGTAGAGTTTTCAGATCCTAGCAGTTGTTATTTTAGAATACTTGTGGAATAGTTATTGCATTATTTGGTTTTAAATGTCATCACCGTTTTTGTAGCTGATGTAGCCGAGGTCGTTGTTGTGACAGCTATCAGCTATTCTGATGTCTGTGTGCTCTCAGCATGAAGTGTACATATTTGATGACATGTTCCAGCAATTGCT
Source organism: Anabrus simplex (assembly GCF_040414725.1). NCBI lineage: Eukaryota > Metazoa > Arthropoda > Insecta > Orthoptera > Tettigoniidae > Anabrus > Anabrus simplex. Next base: position 422,670,578 of record NC_090265.1, on the reverse strand, counting down.
TTGTGTTATGAATGTAAGTGTAAATCTCTGGTAAGGCCCCAACTAGAGTATGGTTCCAGTGTATGGGACCCTCACCAGGATTACTTGATTCAAGAACTGGAAAAAATCCAAAGAAAAGCAGCTCGATTTGTTCTGGGTGATTTCCGACAAAAGAGTAGCGTTGCAAAGTTTGGGCTGGGAAGATTTGGGAAAAAGGAGACGAGCTGCTCGATTAAATGGTATGTTCCGAGTTGTCAGAGGAGAGATGGCGCGGGGGAACATCAGTAGACGAATAAGTTTGAGTGGTGTCTTTAAAAGTAGGAAAGATCACAATATGAAGATAAAGTTGGAATTCAAGAGGACAAATTGGGGCAAATATTCGTTTATAGGATGGGGAGTTGGGGATTGGAATAACTTACCAAGGGAAATGTTCAATAATTTTCCAATTTCTTTGAGATCATTTAAGAAAAGGCTAGGAAAACAACAGATAGGGAATGTGCCACCTGGGCGACTGCCCTAAATGCAGATCAGTAGTGATTGACTGTTTTTATCTGCAGATGTGTTTTTTAATTCAAGTGTAAAGTAAGTGATTCAAATCCACCAGCATTAGATTTGATATTTATTCTTTGATTAGAGTTTATATTGTGTTAAAATGAATTATCGACCCACTCAGTTTGATAGGAATTTTAGTCTAAGTAATCTCCTGGATGGCGTATTCAGAATCATCAGTACTGTATTAGTAAATTTTAGAGACATACAGGAACAATATGTGCGACAGAGTTCGCACACGCGACCGTACCAGTGTGTAGGAAAAGAGGAAGTAAAATATGTGTGCTTTCCAACACCGCCTTAAAACAAATGATAGATATCAAGTCCCGGTGCCTTCAATCCAAACCTAGATGTAGTTAACCCTACAAATACCACAGGTTTTACTCCGTTGAGCCAAAGGAGGATTTGAAAATTGAGTTCCGTTTAATCAGTGCTATTATTATTGTCTATGGTAAATAATATTGTCATTTAATGTTTGGATTTAAGTTCGGCTCCTTGACTGACTGGTCACCGCCCTGGCCTTCGGTTCAGAGGTCCCCGGGTTCGATTCCTAGCTAGTTCGAGAATGTTTACTGCGCATAGTCAATTCATCTGGGTTGGGGACTGGGTGTTTGTGTTCGTCTTAGCACACGTATCTTCATATAACACACCGCACAACCAACCACCACAGTAACACGCAATAGTGGATATATCCATCGATGTGAGGTTAGCGTCAGGAAGGGCATCCAGCCTTAAACACTCCGTCAAAACCAAAATGACCTAGGTGAGTCCAGTGATCGCAGAATTACCTGGGATAATCTGAAGGAAGTATTAAGGCCGAAGGCTCTTTCCGGTACTATGCCATTTTTCAGATTAAGAATCGAATCCAGGAACCCCACCCCCGGATTCAAACTGTGTCTCTTGGTGAGAGGCCATTGATGATATCACTCAGCTATCACGACTCTGACACTCCTTACTCCAAGTTCAAATTATTTTCAGTTTTATACCAATACGAACTAACTTTGGCTTTGTAATACCGTCGAGGCTAAATATTTTCTCACTGGCAGACGTTAACATAGGGACACTTCAATAAATGAGGTAACGATGTCTCTCGCTTTGTAAATTTACACAACTTCGAGAGTATATACTGGTATACTATATTACTACCTATTTTTAAAGTCAGCAGATTTGTTTAGCGGTATTACACGGCATTAATCGTAGCATAGTATAAATAGATAAGATAGAGTACAGGAGTCAAACTTATTTCTTCCTTTTAAATGTATCTCTTGCTACCACAGTTGTAACATACTTTCTGTGTTCAAAGAATTTTATGGCTCATGACTTACGACGTGTACTTAGTTTAGCAACCAGTCGTCAGCACACATCATTTCCTAATGCAGTAATAACCCGCTGCTTCAGAGCCTGATATGCCAATATTTCGGCTAGCTCAAGTACAAAACCACAACATACCCATGGCTCATTTAACCCTCGAGAAGTTCTTGCCTGTTGCCTAACGAGCTGGACTGCAGGTACTTAAGTGTTACGTGATCACCTTGATGAATTCTAAGCCGTATTTGTTGGTTTCTGGTCAGGGCAATTCGATTTTCTCACAAAGATAAATAAGGAACAGTCGGTTATGAAGGTAAGTGGCTAGTGACAAGGCATGTTTTTTTTTTTTGCCTTACGTCGCACTGACACAGATAGGTCTTATGGCAACGATAGGACAAGGAAAGCCTAGGAATGGGACGGAGCGGCCGTGGCCTGAATTAAGGCACAGCCCCAGCATTTGCCTGGTGTGAAAATGGGAGACCACGGAAAGCCATCTTCAGGGCTGCCGAAGTGGGATTCGAACCCACTATCTACCGGAGGCGAGCTCACAGCTGCGCGCCCCTAACAGCACGGCCAGCTCGCCCGGTCGACAAGGCATCTAAACATTTACCGTAAATGAATCATTTCTGAATTGAGTCCGTTTACAGTTCGTTGCAGCTGGAGCCAATTTGCTTTCCTATCACATTGGGCAGAGTTACTCGCCACAAAGGAGATGGGCAGCCCTGAAGAGATCATCAAACGTTTGCTGACTTACGTCTGTACCGGACGTCTTGAAGAAAGGCGAGAGAATTAATTTCGTGCCCTGTTCTCCACTCCGCGTCTCGCCCTTTTAACAGCAGGGATCCTTCGGTGTAATCATGACGTTAGCCAGATGACAGTGATGCTATCTGCAAACAGCTTGTCTTGTCTTCAGCAGTAATGAGGGTAGGAGGGAATAGTTTGTCTCGTCACAGTTTTAATGTAAACGGTGAAGTTTGAACAGCTGGGAATTGGACTGCCAGTTCGACAAAAAAACAAGACGTTTGTTAATTAGATTTATTTCGTTGCGAATAACGAGGGTCGTCTCAACAACGAGTACAGTGTGACAAGTTCCAGCCCCACCTACAAATAAACTCGTATAATTCAAGAGGGCATTAATATTTTTAAATTCACACATGCAGAAGATTATCGTACTATGTCACATTCAGTGTCGGAGTTGTGCGGGAATAACATGAGTGCGCTGTAAAAAATTCACTAATTATACATTTTGGTGAAAACTCAAATTATTTCGGTTTTTACTTCTTTCAATGTTAGCGCTCCCAGTTTTTTTACAGTAGGTACTGACATTTTCATTTTTCTCCTTGTCGTTACAAGGAAACTAAAGTACAAAAGAAGCCTCTCGTCAGCTACAATCGCGCATTGTAAAGAGGGTTTCCGGACGTACTGAGAACGAACAAAATGGAAAAGTCTTCGGGTGTGATGGACATCCAATATACCGGTGTAATAATAATAATAATAATAATAATAATAATAATAATAATAATAATAATAATAATAATAATAATAATAATAATAATAATAATAATAATGTTAAAATATCCAAACTCTTTAGCCCTTTGTCAATCGTAAAATTAACAATACTTCGCAGCGAGCTCATCAGTTGGATAGCCACAGTATTCCAAGACGCTGTCGGTTAGTGCGCCTCTGGTAATTTAACATTGAAAAGTCCTAGAGAGCATTAATACATTCTTCTTATTTTCCACCGCTTTTCCCACACCTGTGGGATCGCGGGTGTGAACCGGGTCGTACATGTGGATTTAGCCCTGTTTTACGGCCGGATGCCCTTCCTGACACAACCCTATGCGGAGGAATTTAATAACTATTGCGTGTTTTTGTGGTGGTTGGTATGGTAGTGTGGTGTGTTGCCTGAATATGGAGAGGAAAGTGTTGGGACATACACAAACACCTAGTACCTGGACCAGAAGAATTAATAAACCCGGCCGGGAATCGAACCCGGGATCCTCTGAACCGAAGGGCAGTACGCTGACCATTCAGCCAACGAGTCGGACGAGCATTAATACACTGCCTGACAAAAAAATTTAAGCACCCATGAGTGGTTAAAAGTGAATGGAAGTACATTATGCTAAACGACCATGTGCCTTTATTGAACTGATTACAATTTGGGATGAAAGAGACAAGGCCGTTGGCAGTTACAGGTGGAATGTTGGCGCCAGGTCAGTAGGGTGTCGCACCCACACTGGCTGCAATGTATGCCCTTCTGCTGTTCGGAATGGTTTCAAACAGCCTTTGGATCCTCTCCTGAGGCAAGTTCGTCCCCAATCGTTGCAGCTGTCCCTCCAGATTCCGCAGTCACCTTCCAATGTCATCCCACAGGTGTTCAATGACGGAGAGGTCCGGGGATCTCGCTGGCTACAGAAGGGCCTCGTCATGCTCTAGGCAGTCCATAGACACACGTGCTGTGTGTGGACGTGCATTATCTTGTTGGAACACTGTCCCAGGGTGCTGAGCCATAAGGGATAGGACGTGCGGACGCAGAATGTCTGTGACGTATCGCTGTGCCGTCGAAGTCTGCCGAAGCACTATTAGAGGCGACCTGAACGCATATCCTATGGCTTCCCACACCATGATGCCAGGGATTACGCCTGTGTGTCTTTCCGCAATATGGGCAGGATCTGCCCTCTGCCCTCGACGCCGCCAATCCCGCGCACGGTGGTCATCGGAGGTTATGGAGAAGCGGAACTTATCAACCGAACATGATGCGACGCCTCTACCTCACTTGTTCCGTAGTGCTCCAAATCCGAGCCGAGTTAAGCCGAGCTTAGCCGAGTAACCCAGAGACGAAGCATTGGTCCGAGCCGAGCCGAGTGGGACCGATGCATTGTGCACAGGAACTCTGCGCCTTATTTTGCACGCGTGAGATTTTGGGCGTTTGAGAGACCCTGCTGTAGATCATCCATTACCAAACTGTGGTCCGCGGACCCCGACGGGGTGATAATCCAAAAGGTCCGTAATAATAATGTAAGTATTTGAAGAGTGAAACTGTATTGTACACACACAATGAATAGATCATTATACTACATTTGGGAACTATGTCTTCACTGTTGTATAACTCAGATACAGTATTTGTAACTCTTTACTTGGCCGATGGATGGTACAAGTTAGCAGCTGAAAAAGAAGAAATACTACAAGGCAGTGTAAGTGATGTAGTTATGAGACACCAGTATCCACACTCACTCCATATTTTCCGCCAACCCGTTCTTCGAAACTGAACACGAACTGCGCTTCCTTGAGGAAGATGAACCAGCAGATCTCTTGGCCGAGAGAAAGTGAAAACAAATTGATGTATGATATGGGTGGAGATTCAAATGGAGTGGCATGTTTAGCTCCAATAAATTCTATGTATATATCACAACTCTACGTTTCTGATCGACTTCTAGGTCCATGACTTCTCCTATACCCTATTAGGCCTATTTCTAGAAAGGAAATACTGCATTTAATGACTTTCATGACCACATACCTGGATGAGTGTAATTTTTCTGCTCTCCCACAAATGGAAAGTAAGTACATAAACAGAGCTAATGTAGTGGCTGATCTTCGGTTCGAGTGACTACGCTTGTAAAACGCCTGATCTTTGGAAAATAGCACTATCCGTCCCATAGATCCAACAACCGCAACACGTGAATTCTTTCAAGTAAGTTTTCAGGTCCAACCTCTTGTAATTATTAGGCAAGTGTCACATTGTTTTATAATTTCTGTGTATTTATATTTATGATGATGATGATGATGATTGTTGTTTAAAGGGGCCTAACATCGAGGTCATCGGCCCATAATGGTAAGAAATGAGACGAAATGGAATGACAAATTAAAAGTCTAAAATTTTCCACTGACCAGAATTCAAAGCGTGAGAACGAAGAATGAATGGATGGACATGAATTTAAAACAATCAGTGGCTGCAACCCGCAATGCTTTACATTCACACAAACTGACGTAAAATAATAGAATTACTGACCAAGGGACTGCTGCTATAGCATAACACTGATACGATAATGCTTGCAGTCTAAAGGGGGTCCAAAATCCAAGTTATCGGCCCTCATAACGGTACTGATCGCTAGGAAAGTAGAACCATGGTATTTGTCAATTTGCGGTACTAATCAAAAGTAGCAGAGACTTGCGGTATTCCACACATTATGTTACTACTCACATGTTATGAAATTCGATATATAATACAGACCTATGTTTTTCTCACATTGCGGCGCCATTTACAGGCAACGCAAACCTATGGTGTTCATCACATAAGAGTACTAACCACAGGGACCTTCCCCTATCCCGTGGTGTTCCTCATATAGTGGGTACTAATCATAGGAAAGGCAGAACCATGGTAGCTATCATCCCATGGTCCTGCTCATATGGTTGTACTAATCACAGGTACTGCAAAAGCCGACCGCGCGGTGCTCCTGTGTGCTACTAATCACAAACCTATTTGGTACCTAATATAGTGGTACTACGCGCAAGTAAAAGCGACCCATGATGTTACCCGCATTGTGGTACTAATGACAAGTAGTTTCATGGTCCTAAGACAATCATCCCTTTGTCACCCCTTTTAGTCGCCTCTTACGACAGGCAGGGGATACCGTGGGTGTATTCTTCGTCGGCGTCCCCCACCCACAGGGGGTTGTGTGTTTGGTCCGCGAGAGATATTTTATTTCCCTCAAGTCCGCCGGTAAGCCAGTTAGGACCCCCCTATCTGCCACCTGGGACGCGCCACGTGGGAGTATCACCTCTTCCCCTGCTATGCCAGCGTAGCAGGTTCGTGGTATTTATATTTATGTAAATGAAGTTAAATTAAACATTCAAATAAAGTAAATATTGGTCTTAAATTATACGAATAAAGTCAAATATGACATCATTACATAATTCTGTTTTTTTATTTCCTGAATGCAATATTATGCTTTGTGGCTAAGGGGTCCTTGGACAACATGCAATATGCTCCGGGGCCTCAGAGACAAAAAGTTCGGGAAACCCTTCTCTAGAGAACTGATGATTTCATTCACGGCAGTTTCATAGGCCTTGAGTCAGTCTTCCTCCCTCATTTCGTTGCAATGAATCCCACTCTTGTCTGCTCCAAATTCCATGCACATGTCTATCGAAAATGATTCGTTAAATGCAAATAAATTAATCGTTATCTGTTTGAGCTTCATTGATTGAAAGACATATTTATGATCATTTGCTTTTCCCAAACGGAAATTTGACACCATTTTTGCTCAAATGAATTATTAGAAATAAATATTTTTTTTCGCTAGGGGTTTTACGTCGCACCGACACAGATACGTCTTATGGCGACGATGGGATAGGAAAGGTCTAGGAGTTGGAAGGAAGCGGCCGTGGCCTTAATTAAGGTACAGCCCCAGCATTTGCCTGGTGTGAAAATGGGAAACCACGGAAAATCATCTTCAGGGCTGCCGATAGTGGGATTCGAACCTACTATCTCCCGGATGCTAGCTCACAGCCGCGCGCCTCTACGCGCACGGCCAACTCGCCCGGTAGAAATAAATATAGAATAGGTATCACATCACACAATAGAATACTTCTTTTATGGCAGGCATTTGCAACTAATTAGTCTAACACAGAAAAACGCTGCATTTGAATGAAATCAGCTACGTCGTCTTCCATTTTACTTCTTAGGGATAATTACTAATAGTATAAGGAATTAAACTAACGTGACTAAAATACTCGGCGCGGCCCTAATGTAAAAGGTCTATTTTATCACTGTGCGACTGTCTAAGGGATGAACAAAGTATTCGCAGCTGTTATGACCGGCTGTTTTATTCAGATGTTTGTGAAATGTTAACTGGCGGTGCGAGGTGACCGCTTAAAGGGGGGAATATCAACGCGGGCTTTATGAGAATAATGGGTCCAGAGAAAAGTGACCTTTTCTTGAGGTTACCGCTAAGTGAAAGTGGCTGTTTAGGCAGGTTTTACCATACCTACGTATATATCGTACGTAGTAACATGTCGATTGTGAAACGCATATTTATCTAAGGTGTAGCATTTTGGTAACTGGCAAAATAATATCTTTAAACTAACGACATGGAATGTTTAAAATATGTTTTTCCTTGTAATAAACCTTCTAGGAAAACAAAAAGTAATGTTTAAGTGTCAACATTTCCCAATGCCTGTCTTATCAACCACATGGTGTTGTCTAAGTCCTACTTCTATGACAATCCTTTCTATCATACTTAACTATGACAAAACAGTTTCATGATCACTTATACCAACTATCACCTTAGTATCTCTATAGAGATCATCGGGTTTTATTAGCTGCACATCTAAAATATTTTCCCCTCTAGTTGGTTCCATCACTTTGTGATTCAACTTTCCTTCCCATATTAAATTATTCACCATTTGTTGGTTATGCCCTCCGTCATTCGGATTCCCTTCCCAGTTTACATTTGGTAAGTTCATATCACCCGCAACAATAACGTTCCTTTCGGTGTCGTTCCTCACATAGCAGATTATCTTATCAAATTATTCCCCATCACCGTCAGCTCCAGCCTTGCCAGATCTGTACACCCTAAAAACATCAAGTTGCCTATTATCTTTAGAGATAAGTCTTATACCTAGAATTTCATGATTCTAATCCCTAACTTTTACGTAGCTTATACATTCTTTCACTAGAATGAACACCCCTGCTTCTATCTTTCTTAACCTGTCTCTACGATAAACACTCCAGTTTCCAGCCATCTTTCAATTTCTATTACAATACCTGGTAAATATACCAAATTAAAGTCTATTGCTTTCTTTACAGCCCTTCTACAGTTTAACACTAACAATTTTATGTATATAATCTGTACTTGACTTCACCTCTCCTTCCAGTACATCTGAACTGCACACACCAGAGTCTCAGGCAGTGATGCAGTTCTAAAAAAATGTCCTGGCGCTCTAAATGTAAAGCTCTAACTATACGCAAAACTTGGTTGGGGGTCACTTGCTCTTCCCCACATGTTTCGAATTTATATTATTATTATTATTATTATTATTATTATTATTATTATTATTATTGATGATGATGATGATGATGATGATGATGTTTGTTGTTTAAAGGGGCCTAACATCGAGGTCATCGGCCCCTAATGGTACGAAATGAAATAACAAAAAGTACAAATTCATCCACTCACCAAAATAAAATAAAAAATGTCATGAAGAATGAATGGATGACATGAACCCAACAAAAAAAACAGTGGATAAGACTCAAAAAAGATCGTAAATAATAGGATTACTGACCAAGGGACCACTTATAAAGCACAATGATGCTTGATGTCTAAAGGGGTGTAAAATCCATGTCTAAGGCCCCACAGAATGGTACATTTCGCGAGTAAAGTAGAACCATGGTATTTGTTATGTTGGGGTACTAATCAAAAGTAGCGAAGACTCACGGTGTTCCACACAAGATGGTATCTCACAACTATTGTACTTCGTACAGGGAACGCAGACCTATGGTGTTTCTCACACAATGGCGCCATTCACAGCCAACGCAAACCGATGAGGCTCCTCCCCTAGGTGTACTAATCACGGGCGCCGGTATTCCTGTGGTATTCCTCACATAGTGGGCGCCAATCACAGGCAACGAAGACCGACGGTGTCGCTCATATAGCGGTACAACTCACAGGCTACGCCCAGACGCGCGGTGTTGCTCACATGGGTACAATGCACGGGTACTGGAAACCCCCAGGCCAGCCTCTTAACTGCTACGAATCACAAACCTATTTCATACCGAATGTAGTGGTACTACTCGCAAGTACAGGCAACCCATGGTGTTCCCCGCATGATGGTACGAATCAAAAGTAGTTTCATGGTTTTAATTCAATCATCCCTTGGACGCCCCTTTTAGTCGCCTCTTACGACAGGCAGGGGATATCGCTGGTGTGTTCTACATGTGCGTTCCCCACCCGCAGGGGTTAGTGTGTTTGGTCCGCGAGAGGTATTTTATTTCCCTCAAGTCCGCTGGCAAGCCGGTTAGGACCCCCCTATCCGCCACCTGGTACGCGCCACGTAGGAGTATCACCTCTCCCCCTGTTACGCCAGCGTAATAGGTTCGTGGATTATTATTATTATTATTATTATTATTATTATTATTATTATTATTATTATTATTATTATTATTATTATTATTATTAGGCTATCTGAAACATTAAAATATTAAAAATCTCGACTAGCCCAGATAAAGAAGTATTATGAACTTCTTTAGGCCATGGAAGCCTCAACGCGAATATGGTGTTTTGTTACAGATAAGAAAATAAAATACTGTATCATTTAATAACTGACGACGGCAGCCCTGAAAATGGTTTTCCGTGGTTTCCCATTTTCACACCAGGCAAATGCTGGGGCTGTACCTTCATTAAGGCCACGGCCGCTTCCTTCCCACTCCTAGCCCTTTCCTGTCCCATCGTAGCCATAAGACCTATCTGTGTCGGTGCGACGTAAAGCAACTAGCAAAAAAATAAAAAATAACTGACGAGAAAATCTGAATATGTACTGACAGATAATATGTATAGTGTACAGTATATATATTGCGAAATATATGCGAGAATGTGGATAGGATAATCATGTTAGAGAAGGATTAGGTAGAACATTTCAGAATTCAATGCATTAATAAGTTAATATTTAATCAAACTAATCCATTGAAAAATAAGTTCCATATTTCTTCCTTATATGCACTACAATCCTCGGTAAAAGCGACCTATTTCCCTTTAGTTAATGGGCCTGCACGATTCTCCCAAAGTCAATATGTTACGGGAGCGCGTTCTACTTAGGTAAAGTGGGTCTGTTTAATATAATGAACATCAAAGATGACAGATGCAAAGATGTAATTCTGTTCCTTTTATCTGTTATGATGGTGTTCATTGAACTAAATCCGCGCTCGCATTTGGAGAATCTACACGGAAGTGAAATGATTCAGTCCATCACTATTTTTAATTGAGTAGGGTATTTATTTCTACCATTCTCTAAATAGTCTTGGAAACCACATACGACCTGCTGTTTGTTCTCCAGTCTGAACCAATCTGTGAGTTAAAACTGAGTCTCTTCCATCACTTGGCCACGAGTCAGGGTTTAAAATATCCATATCCATCAAGAGTTGGGTGTACTTTTATCATGTATATCCGCACTCTCTACATTTGAAGACTTTTTTTTTTTTTTGCTATTTTGCTTTACGTCGCACTGACACGGATAGGTCTTATGGCGACGATGGGATAGGAAAGGCCCAGGAATGGGAAGGAAGCGGCCGTGGCCTTAATTAAGGTACAGCCCCAGCATTTGCCTGGTGTGAAAATGGGAAACCACGGAGAACCATCCTCAGGGCTGCCGACAGTGGGATTCGAACCCACGATCTCCCGGATGCAAGCTCACAGCCGCGCGCCTCTACGCGCACGGCCAACTCGCCCGGTCATTTGAAGACTGGGTTGTAAAACCCCTACATTTCAAGCTGTCAGTAACGCTACTTAGAAACTGCAACCTGTTAACCCGTCGTAATTCTCAATCGATCATTAATGATCTGCATTTAGGGCTGTCACCCAGGTGACCTATCGTTTTCTTAAAACATTTTCAGATAACTTGGACATTTATTGAATATTTTCCTTGAGAATTTATTCCAATTCCTTACTCCTCGTCCTATAAATGAATATTTGTCCCAATTTGTTATCTTGAATTCAAATTTTACCTTCATAGTGTTGTTACTCATCAAAGCAACCCTTTTAAGCTTCTCTTCTGATACCGCTTGCCGTGCTATCTTTGTGTGGTCTCCTAAATCACTTATTTTTCGTACAATCTATGACAAGAAGGGTCCTATGAATAACTTTGTCTGTTCGAAAAGTATTGAACTGTCAGTGTTGAAGTCACGACGAAAGATTTGCTACTTCGGCGAGTACATCATAAAACAAAGCTAAATTATCTAGAAATGGACTAGATTCAAGCCTATTCAGCAAACCACTGAAACTATTAGCTATTGCTGAGCCCAGGCACAACTCATTGCTGAATGGTAATGTCTGTGTCTTGGTAAGGGTTATAACCTAAGATGATTCTCCAACAAGTAGCCGGTCGGGTGTTTATTGCTACAAGACTACAAAAATAGATACCCTGCCTACACAGGGAAAGCAACCTGAAATATCCGCATTCCTCTTCAGTTCGAGGTAACGAGAATTATATAAGATTACGTCACTTAAGTGAACGTGTCTGAACAGAAATTATATTTTCTATTGTTATCTAAAACCAGTGCCCTTGAACTTGCCCGGCCAAGACCTGCCAGGGTAAAACACATCACTGGTCGTAGGGTAAAGTCGAGAAAACCCTCCTGGTTACTGTGCGTTGAACGATTGATTGGAGAACAATTTTAATTTGAGTAACGCCTGTCTCGGGGAACGGTATATTTCTGATTCCGATACTCTTGGTTTGATCTTGGATCCAGTTAATCTTTCATCTAGTTTCGACATACCCAGGAAGTTGCGGACATCGCTGAATCGAGTAAGAACGCAATATGATAGATACCAGTACTGGACACATACTTGAAAGCTATCTGAGAACCCTTACAGCGATTGTGGTAACGTGCCTCAAACCATGGACTACCCATTTCCAAAATGTAATGGGAATATGCTGAACATCCATGAGGCCAGGGACGAAGCAGCGCAGTGGTTAAAAATGCTGGATATTGATCTGTGAGAGTTTGTAGTTGTTATTGATCATGAACCTTCTCTGGACTTTTATGCTTACCTGGGCTTACATATGTTTGTAAATAATATCTAAAATAATGTTTATCCCCATGTTATAATAATAATAATAATATGGTTGCTGACCACGACGTCTCCAGCCAGTAAAATGAAATGATAGTATCATCAAGAGAAACAGGGAGACAAGCACACGAGGATGATGTCCAATGATATCAACAGTATATGAGATGAGCCAACAGCTTCATCCGTACGGCTCGCCTGCTCGTAGCAGTAACTGCTGAATAAAGAAGGTTACTTCGAGCGTGCAAATTCGTTTTTCAACAGAAGACTGAGCAACTAAAAGTTTGCGCGTAGCTGCTAAACCCATAATGGAGTTAAAATGGGGACTTCCACAAAGAAATTTAAAACATAAGAGAAGGAAACTTCACAGATACTATTGGAAAGAGAAGAAGAGAAAATGGAAAAGAGAAAAGAGAAGAGAAGAAAAGAGAAGAGGAAGTGCATTGAAAGGAAAGACATTCCACTTCCACAAACCGCACAGTGCTGCTTTTCTTCAAAAGTTGTGGTGGTGTCCATGTTTTTTTGGGAGAGACATGTGGGATAGAAGATGCCCCAAACACTAAACGGGCCATAAATTCTTCCATCCAGGCAGGAGCTGGCTCTAGAGGAGGAAATTTGAAACGAATTCCCCGGAGGGAGAAAGAATAAGTAATGGTTTAACGTGACAAACTAGAGCATGTATAAACATATTTATCTTCGTCCGTACCACGGAATACATCTCACGGACTTTGTACGGGACAGAAGAAAACTGAATATTCTTTGCAAAAGAGGCCTAATGCGCAAAATAGAGGCTCTGGGACGTTGAAGAAACAATATATGGTTAATCACTTAGTCAATCAATTGAGATAGATGGGAATTAAGGCTTTCACAGTCAGAGATCAAGAAATCACAGCAATAGAACCAGTTTTTCGATTAATACGGTTATTAGGCAATGTGTGTGTGTGTGTGTGTGTGTGTGTGTGTGTGTGTGTGTGTGTGTGTGTGTGTGTGTGTGTGTGTGTGTGTGTGTGTGTGTGTGTGTGTGTTTCGCCCATAGCGTGCCATTGGGCTCATCTATTGGAGTGATACGCCTTTCCAAGACGCAGCCTAGCAGTAGCAGACTATCTGCACAGTATCGCCTAGTTAACAAATAAGGAATGGAGGGATATGTCTAAAGTATGTACATAACAATCAGTAATAAGTCCAAGGACTGGTCAGTTGCCAGTTCCTCCATGTTCGATGGTCCTTCGTAGTCGTCGTCATTGTCGCCTAGCTCTCCGCGCCTCTGCCATTCACTGTTCGTTTAATCGCAGTCATCTACGTGGTCTCTTTCCTTCTCCGCCTGTTAGTGGAAGCGGTATCCTCTGTCTGTCCTAAGAGGCAAATAAACGGGAGACCTCCAGAGGCTCTTAGCCAGGGAGCGTGGTTTGCCAACTACGGAGCCCCTTGCTGAGCCTGGCATCGTTTTCGCTTAATTGTGCCAGTCTGTTCTGACCGACCTTGCTTAGTGAACTCTCATACACGTCCATTCCTGACGAAATTAGGTTTTTCACGCCCTTTGTGATCTTTCCCCTTTCTTTAAAATTCTATTTGTTCGGGGCGTCGACCTAGAACGATCTTTTGCCCCTACTTGCACCGTATATGTGAGGGACCTGCGTGTAAATGGCGGAAGTGTAAAGAGTTGAATGTGAGGAAAGGAAAGTTCAGGACGACACAAACACCCAGTCCCTAAATATTAATAATTTACTATTAAAAACCACTGACCCGACCGGAAATCGAACCCGGCACCTCGGGGTGACAGGCGGACGCGTTGCCCCCTTCACTGCGGGACTGGAAAGATCCCTTCCTCACTTATGAAGATACCTTCATTCTTTGAAGTATCGGAACTGTTCCTTCTTTCCTCTGATTAATGTTAAGAGGATGGTCATCCACCACCACCACCACCACCACCACCACCACCACCACCTTCAATGAAACCTTTTGCACTGCTTGTATAAACTCTAAATGGCGCATCGCATCTCCCCACCAGCGTTCGTTTCTGCATAAAATGTAGCGTTGCCTTGTGCAATGTGGCACTTAACTTCTATAGTCCCCTTCCTACCATCAGCGATCTTGTGGCCAAGTTTAGTAAACGCTTTTACTTGATGACGATGATGATGATTGTTGTTTGAAGGAGCCTAACATCTAGGTCATCGGCCCCTAATGCTACGATATGTAATGACAATTTAAAAGTTCAAAATCATCCACTGACCAGAATAAAAAATATGATTAAGAATGAATGGACGGATATGAATTTAAAACAATCACTGGATCCAACCAAGAAAATATCCTAAACAATAGTATTACTGACTAAGGGACCACTTCTAAAGCACAATCTTGTTGAATCGAGGATACTTATTTTTTAAGGGGGCCCAAAATCCACGTCAACGGCCCCTCATAATAGTACTTATCGCTAGTAAAGTAGAACCATTGTATTTGTCATGTTGCGGTACTAATAAAAAGTAGCGCAGACTCACAGTGTTCCACACATTATGGTACTACTCACAAGTATTGTCGCACAGGTAACGCAGACCTATGGTGTTTCTCACATAATGGCGCCACTCATATGCAACGCAAACCCATGGTGTTCCTCACCTAGGTGTACTAATCACGGACGCCGGTATTCCCGTGGTGTTCCTCATATAGTGGGTACTAATGACAGGCAACGCAGGCCCACGGTGTCGCTTTAATTTAATTTCGTGTGGCTATTTCTAGCCAGGTGCAGCCCTTGTAAGGCAGACCCTCCGATGAGGGTGGGTGGCATCTGCCATGTGTCGGTAACTGCGTGTTATTGTGGCAGAGGATAGTGTTATGTGCGGTGTGAGAGTTACAGGGATGTTGAGAACAGCACAAACAACCAGCTCCCGAGTCACTGAAATTAACCAATGAAGGTTAAAATCCCTGACCCGGCCGGGAATCGAACCCAGGACCCTCTGACCGAAGGCCAGTACGTTGACCATTCAGCCAACGAGTCGGACACGGTGGTATTAAACACAGGCAACGCCCAGACCAGTGGTGTTTCTCACATTAGTACAAATCATGGGCACTGGTAACCCACAGTGAACCACGCTCTGCTGCTAATAATCAGAAACCTATTTGTACCTATCATAGTGGTACTACTCGCAAGTAAAGGCGACCCCGCGTGATGCTACTAATCACAAGTAGTTTCATGGTTCTAATACAATCATCCCTTGGTTGCTCCTTTTAGTCGCCTCTTACGACAGGCAGGGGATACCGTGGGTGTATTCTTCGTCTGCGTCCCCCACCCGCAGGGGGTAACTTTTACTTGTTAATGGACGGTATCGCTATTGACCTATCCAAGCCTTTTGGTAGGGTAGATCATGGGAGACTAGTAACAAATATGAGGGCAATTGGGCTAAACAAAAGAGTAAATTGGTGGCTGGCTACATTTCTAGAAAATAGAACTCAGAAATTTAGACGATCCTATAATGATTAACAGGGAGCTCAAAAGTAGCGGCGATTGGTGGACAATACTTGTGAGTAGTACCATAATGTGTGGAACACCGTGAGTCTACGCTACTTTTGATTAGTACCGCATCATGACAAATATTTGGCTCTACTTTACTAACGATATGAGGGGCCACTGACCTGGATTTTGGACCCCCTTAGACAACAAGCATCCTTGTGGATAAAAGCATTACATTTTTATTCCATTTTAGTCGGCTGAAACTAGGAATTATAGGAATAATTAAGAAAAGCAGTTTGTACAAGCCCTGTTGTCTTATCAGCTAATTATTTCCCTTCTTTTACTTTTACCAAAATTATTAGCGGAAATACGCACAAAATGTCATTCGCCATGGCTAACCGATTTGTATAGCGCCACAGCAAGTAGTTGTGACTTTGCATGTTCTGTGAGGAAGGGTCATGGACACTGAGGTATGATTCAACCGCTTGCCGCGCGCATCCGTCAGTCTGGCGGTCTCTTTAGTTTGTGTTAGTTTCATTGTGTGGGTAGTCAAATACTAAATAATTTTTAATTGAATAATCACGCCGAACTTCTATTTAATTGTAATGTATGTGTAATACTTTTCCTTTGGTGAAAGTTTTATTGTATAGTGAAAATGAAAACCTACAACCTGTTTTCCAGTCATAGACTGGGTCAGGGGTGGAATGAATGAAGCAGATATAGGCTGTTAGTACGATGGGGTCGCCACTCCCAAAGTGATTTATTAATGAATGATAGATGCTATGAAATGAGAATGGAGAGTGTTGCTGGAATGAATGATGGCAGGGAAAACCGGAGTACCCGGAGAAAAACCTGTCCCGCCTCCGCTTTGTCCAGCACAAATCTCACATGGAGTGACCGGGATTTGAACCACGGTATCCAGCGGTGAGAGGCCGACGCGCTGCCGTCTGAGCCACGGATGCTCTTATTGTATAGTATTGAATCAAAACTAAAAAAGCAGTATTACCCCTTTAAGTTGGTAGACTCTCGACCTTTACCTCTGACAAAATTCGCTCAGAGAGCTCAAAACTTACAATTTTGTACTCTTTTTCTCTTTCAGATTTGATGGACATACCCCATCGCTCGCCCCCCCCCCCTCGCCGCTATATCCCCACAAAACCGGAGACTTTTTATATTCTGTCCATTTATTGACCCCCCTCCCCACTTCCGATTCTCAATCGTCGAAGGCAGTTTTATTAGACCTTTATGTTTCCTGGTATAAATTTATATACAGAAGTCAAATACAACTCACTGATCACGAAATCTCCAGATCCAAAAGACCTAGAAAGCTGAAATTAACAACATAGGTTCATATATTGTCCGAAAGGTGCACTGAGAAAGGATTTTTAATACTAAATTCAGCTTCTTCCATAATTTTGACTAGGGCCCGGATGTTTATGCAGTAATAGGTTCTGAAGCGAGTAAGAAGTAGAGTCTACCTGCACGACGGTAATGCTATGAGGTTTGCTGTTTCTAATGGGCCGAACCCCTAATGTTTATGCAAACCTTATAGCATTACCGTCGTGCAGGTAGACTTTACTTGTTACTCGCTTCAGTAAGTTTGCATTCTAACCTATTACTGCATAAACATCCGGGCCCTAATTTTGACCCTTTGCCACATTAGCATAGGATAATATAAATAACATCATAAGCCTCCTTGGCTCAGGCGTCAGCACATCGCCCTCTCACTGCTGGGTTCCATAGGTCAAATCCCGGTTACTCCATGTGAGATTTTTGCTGGAGAAAGCGGAGGCGGGTCAGGTTTTTCCCCGCGTACTCCGGTTTTCCCTGTCATAATTCATACAGCAACACTCCCCAATATCATTTCATTTCATCTATCATTCATTAATCATTGCCCCGGAGGAATGCGACTGGTTTCGGCAGCCGGCACAATTCCTATCCTCGCCGCTAGACTGAGGCTTCATTCATTCCATTCCTGACCCGGTCGAATGACTAGGAACAGGCTGTGGATTTTCAATAGAGATAACATTGAAATTGTCGTAAAAAGACGAGACAAAGCTCATTTTAAATCTAACGACGCGAGGAACAAATCTCGACGAATCCTTTCGGGCCACTGAAAGACACGCTTTAGGCTCTAAAACCAACTGTTTCCGCGATGTTGGCATTACACAGCCACCGCTAATCGGTCAAAGTGTTGGAGGGCAGATTGTTGACAGACTCACTCGCAAGGCGATCGAAGCATTACAACTTCCAGTTGGGCAGATTGGGCAAGACGTGCAGAAATACTGCACGAAAAAGATATTGGTCTGTGAGAGAATTCTACCTTCACTATTCTCACTGTCATTTCTCAGTTGCCTCGTTTACAGCAATGCGTTTAGATGTGTTTCTGCGTTGCTGTTGTCTCAATTTACGGCAATACGAGCAGATTCATGTTCAATATAATTTTATTCCAATCCAGTTTTCATAATTTTTATAATTATATTGGTCCCTCGTGGTGTTTCTCGTTTAGGGCTAAGAGCAATGCAATCTAATAAATGTATACTCTAATGTGTGTAGTATATTACCTGGAATTCAACATAAAATTAGGGCGTTTATGCTAATGTTCCATAGTTCCACATATAGAACTGTGGCAATACGTAGGTTAAATACAGAGGAGATAAATGCAATAAAATTCAAAAGAACTATGGCTAAAATACTGAGCTTATTTGTGTATTTATGTATAAACCATTCTCCCGTAAACAAAACAATATTTGAGCTATTTATATATTTGGAATGTTTGTCACTTTTAGACTGGGAAATTTTCCGTTAAGCTGGGAAACACATTCGTTATCTCTGAATGTGTTCTGTTTGTTTGAGCTCACAATACAATACCCATGATAGTAGCCTACACTGAGTGACTAAAGATCGGCTACCCTATTAATTTACTTGTCTGGATGGCTGCATAAGCGAACCTTCTCAGGAGGAAGCCGTGAAAAGTTCGTTGCAAATCTATTAACAGTCGTAAAAGTACCGCAGTAAGCCGTAAAACAACCCTAATGAAAGCACAGACTACGGTATTTTTCCTTGTAGAATTGGTAGAGTAAGATGGAGCCTTAGTTGCCAGAATGCTCAGCTTGCTGCCTGCACATTGAAACACTATCCCACTGATCTATTAGAAATAATATTTTTTTTCTTCTTCCAGTTAATCCCAGTTTACTGCGTCTGACAACTAATATGAATTTCGCACAGTTTTTCGGCCAGATGTCCTACCTGGTGTCAATATATTGATTGTATTATGGACGTTTCAAAATCAATAGCATACTCGATTTTTCGCGAAACCGGAAACGTGTAAAGTTCTAGAAGCTGAGTGAGGTTGTATAAACGATTGATCAGCTTACGGAACATAAGTATTCAAGCACAGTTCTTCAGAATGCGTCCTATTTCACCAGTCATACAGAGTGTATCAAGATTCAATACTCCAACTTCTAGAGATGATTATTAATACTGCAAGGAATTAACCAAACACGACTAAAATCCTCACCCTGGCCCTATGAACCGAAGGCCACTAAGCTGATCATTCAGTCAAGGAACCTGACGAATAATAATAATAATAATAATAATAATAATAATAATAATAATAATAATAATAATAATAATACGAAAATTAATCATTTGCTGTAAATGCATGTGAAATGAACTTTAATCACAACCAATTATTTTCGTCAACAAAAGCACAGAAGTCCTGTAGAAACAATTTTGTAACTACAGTATATACATCTTTTAACATACATAAATAGACTGGTTTTGAACCGAAGTGCAGCTGTAACTAATATATATCTATATATATAAAAGCAAGTCGGGCTGGAACGATGTATATATAAATATTTAAAAATGAAAAAAGACGTGAATTAATGAGGCACTTCCAGAAATCTCAGAAATTTGAAACTTTGTACGGGAGAAGCTGATGACCCCAGGATCCCTAGAAAAATCGGAAATTCTCAAAATTTCCTGAAGGGGGCACGCTGGGAAGGGGCTCAAATTTTGGGCTCAGCATAAGAACGCAGTTGTATAATATACCCGAAACGACAACCTATAGGTTTCGTGGGCTTAAAAATTTTCGGGAATTTCCTAATTTTTATCCCCTGTCCCCCCAAATGAAGATGGCGGCACAACCTGCCAGACGAGGTAGACAAATGAAATTTGGTGAATTTATAGCTTTTGGTCCCTAACCGACGGGAAAATTCCAAGATGTTCAAATTTTTCACTTTTTACCCCCAAAGATATCGAAATATGGAGGCAATTTTAATGACTGTGCAGACATTCCTTTTGAGCTATTTTTTGGCTAAACGGTAAGTCGTATCACAAAACGGATGGCACAATATCCCTTCAATTCGGAGTGATCTACAACTTTGGTCCTGTGACATTTTGTCGTATCTCTCTCCCTTGTACGTTAAATTTGACCGTATTTCTGGACTGTTCGTAAATTTGGAGATTTTTACAAGTATATTTCATTGTTTGACACACCTATAAGAATTATAGGATCATCGCGGTGGGTGCACACATTGGCACGATTAGGAGCCATATGTGGACCAAATGTCATGATTCTAGCTTATACATAAGTAGGCAAAAAGTAATGTAAAATGTTAAAAATGTACCCAAATTTCACCCTATTCAAAATTTGAACTCAATTTACCCCCATATTATGGGAGATACGAGGAAATGGTTCAGAAACAAACGTTTAGAGCGATAAATGAGTCGTCTGATGGCGCAAACCGTTTCTTAATATCATGCACCGTTTAGGAGATATGAATCTCGAAGTGGAAGTCTGCACTTTTCAACGTGCTCGTGCTTATCCGTCATCTGTATATATAAAAGCAAGTCGGGCTGGAGCGATGTATATATAAATATTTAAAAATGAAAAAAGACGTGAATTAATGGGGCACTACGAGAAATCTCAGAAATTTGAAACTTGTACGGGAGTAGCTGATGACCCCAAGATATGGCCAGAAAGCGCGTCTATCGTACAATCCGTTTTTCATTTGATGTACCGTTTAGCAGCAGTTATTCTGTAAATGATGGTTAACATCCTTATACTTCCGTATGACGACTATATTCTTTCATTGACGTCGATTTGTAGCAATCCAGGAAGGGTTTGTCTGCCATTGGTATTAAATTCATTGCAAATCGATAGCGACTGTCAGAAGGAGGGCTTCTGCTATTCTTTTCAGTCCTCCCCACATCGACTTTGACAGGCATTAAGAATAGGGTCGTCCTCCATCTCTTGTGCACTATTTTAATGTATAATTCCCTTCTCGATTCGACTAGCAGAACTCTAGGGAGCGTGCAATTTTTTTTCAAAACTATTTTACCCGATTCTGTTTGTCAGTAGGCAAGGGTGTCTTCCATTATAAACAAATTGACCCATCCAAAATATGACTGACGATAGGCATAGTGGCCTGCTATTATAATGGAATCTCACCAACTCGTTGTGACTGGCAGGAAGCTGACTGGCATTAGGAAATGCGTCTGCCATTATAAAGATAAGAACGCAACTCACTTTCGACTGGCAGTAAGGAAGGTCCTTGCAAATATAATAAAAATTCCTCAACTGTAATCTATCTGAAAGTAGGAATTGGGGTCTGCCATTGTAATGAAACCTTCCCAAATCGATTTTGGCCGCGCACTAGGCAATGGGGTCTGCCGTTAAATGAAAATTACCTTCTTCGTTGTGAATTGCAGTAAACAAGTGGACTTGCCGTTATCATCGCAATTCCGCAAATCACACTTTCATTGGAAACAACGTCTGTGGATTTCACAATACTGATTCTCGGATAAAGGCAAGACAAACCCAATTTAAAAATCTTATTCACTTCATGTGCAGTAATTTACTTCGATATCCGTAGCGAAGCACGGGTACATTTGCTAGTATATATATATATGGTCAGTTCCTATTTCCTATCCTACAAATGCATTTGCGTTCCTCTTCCAACCAATACAACCAATATTACCACCAATTATACCATTTACTGCCCTATTTCTGTATTCTATTTACAAAGCCTATAGAATTCATCTTTTGGTGGGCTGCTTCTCCTACCTTCAATATTATGCCTGAAAAATATACTTTTTTTTAATGAAATGAAATATTTAAGAAGTGCTACAGCCTCTGTATGCGCTGAGATTTGAAGGAGAAATAAATGTAATACAGGGCCGTAAAACGTGTTCCGATACTTCTTGTGGATTTACTTACAATGTTTTTAATAGTCGTATGGAGTGTCAATCTAACATTTGAAGAGTGATTTGTATAATGAGACGCAAACGTCGTCACGATGTTGCACCTCATTATTTCCAAAGACTGGTATTGATCAACTCCAACTCATTTTCGTTGTGCGTTGTTCGAGGTTCGAACATTTCTCGTGAATAAGTTTGTATCTATCACCGTAGAGGATCACAACTTGTGGGATGTGTGTTGAAATGACGAAGATTTGAAATGTGATAGTAAACTTTCTTGTGCCTCAGCTTTCAGTCACATCTTCAGTTCACTAAGGCCACCTTCCCAGTCCTAGCTCTTTCCCATCCCTCCGTCGCCGAATGCCTTCCATGTGTTAGTGCGGCGTTAAACAAGTATATCAAACATCAGTTAAGTGCGTAGTATCAGATGTGGATCTGTTGCTCAAGATATTAAAATCGTCTTGGATGAAGTTACAAGAGAAACACAATAGCGGTACGAGTTAGTTTCATTAGTTTGATAATAATAATAATAATAATAATAATAATAATAATAATAATAATAATAATAATAATAATAATTGGCTCCGGCCAGTTAAACTGCGCGCCTTCTATAAGGCCATCTATATAAACAAACATGAACTGGTGTACAACAAAATACTTTGGTATTCAACTGTTAGTAGACGACTATCATCGTTTTAATTGCTCCCTCTGGCGGGACGAACTCTAATTATTGTATAAAGGAATGTTTACTTCTTGCAGTTGGCAAACCTTAGATTCAGAGGATTGTTTTGTTTATGTATCAAAGTTGTCAACACTTCAGCTGGTCCCTTCTTCAATAGTTATCAACCTATCAGAAACTTGTAAATATTTTCTCTAGCCAATTAAAACTGGGGGTATGTACATGAATCCAACCTATCAGTGAAGGGTTCTGGATGCTTCCCCTCAAAAATACTATAAAAGCTGGGCGCTTTAGGGCAGTACAGTCTGGATTGCTCCAGTGTGAGGAGGGTGTATTGACGTGAACCAGAAGGCAGGGGCGCGGGCGGCGTTAGGAAGGCGCAGCAACTCAAGGTAATGGCCGAAGTTTCATAGCTATGTGATAGCTCCTGCGGATAGCTTGAGGGGAAGGTTTCAACATATTTTATTTATGTAAATTTCTAAATTTGGTGGTTTAAACGTAGAATTTTCGGCAGGTCTGAGGACTATCCTATTCCCTACCGGGAAATTTGTAATGTAAGGGAACAAGGAGTGATTACCCTCTGTCGGTTCCCATTCAACTTGGCTTGGGGTGACTACAGTTTTCAAAACCTCTCAATTCCTTTAATCATATTTGGCTTTAATATTTCTTACTTAGTCTCTATATCATTGGGCCATAAGCCCACTTAGGGTTTTAACTAATTCTGTAAGGAGGGCAAGTGTTTCGCCTCCTAGCCTGTTTATTATGGCCAGTCTTGTTCACCCTTTTCTTTGTACATTAAGGCCATTTAGTATGAGCGATCATGCCCCTGTTTATTCGGTAATTAGTTCTGTTGTTAGTTCCCTTAAGGAACAGTGAGTATAAACTGTTGAGCAATAGATTAACCCACGTCGGGGCTACTAGATGTAAGTACTTTAATTGAAGACAACCGATAGGTTGTCAGGTGTAACTTAAGTGCGCCGTAAGAAATTGATAACTGTGCGAGGCTGGACTATGGTACCTCTTCGAGCTCAGACTCCTATGTCGTATGAATGATCGGAGCAAAACATACTCTTTGTAAAACGGTGTTCCTGTCAAGAGCAATAATTCTCTTTTCTATTTAAATTAACCACATTATTAACAATTAATTGTAAATTTTTAACCTGATTTTTGGACTTTCAAGTTCTTGTTGCTGCTAGAGCTGACGAGCACATTAATATGGTTATTCATTCATATTTTTTATTTATCAATTTTTGAAATAGAAAAAAGGAAAGAAATATAATTTCAACATTTGTTGTGTTAAGTTCTGTTCTAGTTAATTCCTTGTCCACCCATTCACCCCAGCCGCTTCTTATACCTCTGCAATTCACGGAAACTCCGGTACAAGTGGTAGCAGAGCGTGGTTGAATGGCACTGGACAAAGCCCCTTTTACGGTTTTCTCTAAAATTTGGATTTGGACACTAGAAATTTTTCGGTTTTCTGATTTATCAAAATTTCGCCAAAAATGGATTTCATTGTGTCTGGTCCTAGAGAGGTCCTTGGTCCTTGGTATTTCCGCAAGGAAGATATCATTTATGAACTAGCTATTAGAAATGTTCAGTCAGGTGGCACGGTTGCGACAGATGCGTACAGATTCAAAGATTCTTTAGTTACCCATTTTATTACTGCAGCCTCAGCGATATATTCGTCCCACGAATCGTTTTTCTTCTCTCGTTGCTTTAATGTTTGAAGCGCTGAGTCCACAGTTAAATAACTGTCCATCACTATCAAAAGCCCTTTTCTTGAATCGCGGATCTAAAAATACCGCTTGAAAAACCAGTTCATTTTTTCCAGCTTCTGAAACAATTATTTGACCCATCCATCATTTTTTCTACCATTACCTTAACTTCTGATCTGAGTTCTGGATTACATGCCTGTTTTTCCAGCCGTCTTTTTCTTTCATTATACTGATGAGAACCAAGGTTTTAGACAATGCCAGTCACTTTTCAGCACTTCTTCAGTGACATTTTAAAATACTTGTAATACATCCACAGCCTGTTGGATCACTGTCCATTCATTGGCATTGAAAACAAGGTGAGGGTCTAATTGTAGTTGCCAAGGTAACAGGATTTTTATTCTTGAAAATCCTATCCAGCATATCGAAAGTCGAATTCGATCGTGTGGGGAACTTCTTGTTTCAATTTCAATAGAGACATGTTCATTTGGTTCTGGATTTTGTGAAGCTTTTCCGTGTCCTTAGAGCTATGTTTGAAGTGTTGCACTAAAGTCTTGGCTTTAACAAGGATGCTGACAATTGTTTCTAACCACATCTAACAATGAGACTCAAAGTATGTGCGAAACAACCCAAGTCCTGAAAACCTGCGTCAGCAATTGCTAATTTCATATTCGCAGCATTATCACTGACTACAGAAGTAACTTTGTTTTTAATACCCCATACCACGCACAAATCTACTATTTTTTAAATATTGTCAGCTGTATGAGGGCTTGGAAAATATTCACACGATAGGAGGTAAGATTTCAAAACAGTTGATGGCTGAACAATGGAATGTGCAGTTACTACAAGAAAATTAGTATTCTCCACGGAAGTCCAGCAATATGTTCTAAGATACTGCAGTGGCTTCACGCAGATCACATTTGACTCTATCCTGTACTTCTTAATAAATGACGGGCACCGTGTTTCTTTTCAAGGTTTTCCTATTTGGCAGTTTATACCCCGGACAAAGCATATGTACAAATCGGATAAATTCATCTTCTTCAATAATACTGAAAGGGTAATATCTCCCTTTACAATTAATTTTAGTAACTGTTCATTCAGTTTTAGTCACTGGAAGTGGTTTAATTACATCGACGAATTGCAGTGATATGTTCTTGAAAGTGGAATTGTTGTACAGATTTATTGAAAGTACTGGGTCCAGGCTGAGGTTCACTTGACTGAGACTGGAGATGAGTGGAATGTGGATCTGGGTGGGAAAAGGATGCAATAGAGGCAGTGTAAATGTCACATGATGCACTGTTGAGGTTTTGAGCGCGAACATTATTTGTGATATGTGCACTGTTGTGGATTGTTGGGTGTTTATTTTTGAGGTGTCTTGACATGTTACTAATATTTCCTCCTTTCGCACTAATTCCCGTTTTACAGTATCGACATATGCCTTTATTTTCTGTATAGTTGAAATGAAGCCACACAGCACTTATTCGGTTGGATATCTTTACCTGTGACAAAGAAATAAAGATCTAAGCTTTGAAACATATGAGAAGGTTAGACCCCTAATTATTTATTTTGCGCGATGTCTGTCTATTATGTCATCAGCCCAGAGGCTGGTTGGATCCTCAAATAGCACCACCAAGGGTTATGCTGTTATAAGGAAACCGCAAAAACCAATGGTAGCACCAAAATGAGGCGTACTAGGCAAGATGAGGAGTGAGGTAGTTTGCCACTGCTTTCCTCAATGGGCCAGAAAGTACTATTGCAGCAAGACTGACCCTATGAGCAACACCTTTCATAACACTCATATGCACTAGTCGTGCTCTGAATGTCAGTACTCAGCACTACCCATACCCTAGCAGCTTCCATATTGTCACAGCCACGGATGTTGCCTGGGACTTCGGTGGAAGCTATACTTTACTGTGGCCTGTGCCAAGAGATGAATGCAAAAGTACTGTATCCATCAAGAAATAACAGCAGGCAGTGTTCGCGATAAACTGCGAAAAAATGGAGATCTATTTGTAGAGTCCACTCATTCTTATCGGTAATTTTTCCCCAAGTGGGAGTTTGGAAAAAGGATTTGGAAGGAATCAGCCATGGTACTGTCCTAGCATGTTCCTGGAGGAAAAAATGGAAAACTACGGAACACCCTTTAAAGAACAGCTGATGGAGAGATTCGAGCCCATAGCGCCTCCCGAGTCCGGGTTACAAGCAAGCAGTGTTTATCGTCACGCTACATCGGTCGGTGATAAACTGTGAGGTCGGTGAGTCCACATTATTAATATATTGATTATGAAATTTGGGCTATGATTTCAAACCCTCTAAATATCGCATAAAGTGCGTTTGCATTAGGCCTATTCTAGCTTTGAATACTTTACATCACGAACACAAAGAAGTAAAAAATTGTGTCGATACTTACATAACTTTAGGCCAAGTTTTATAGTTTCCCTACTAGTGCTTCGTATTGCAATCAATCTACACAAGTAAATTTACATTTCAATAATCACTGACCAACCTTATGTTCTGATGAGTCTTTCTCTTCCTCTTAGTTCCGCTATGTCCCGCTCATATCGCATGTAAGCTTCTCATTGGTCGATTGGAACTTGAAGAACTACAACTCCGTAGCTAGTCCTTCTTTGAAGAGTTACTCATTTCGAAGAGCAGTTCTTTAGGAGCAGTTCAGTCAGGAACGACACATCTCTACATTCTACCTGAGTGATCGCAAATGGGACGACACCCTAATCGCACGGAATGTACTACTCACAGGTAACGCAGACCTATGGTGTTCCTCACATAATGGCACCACTCATAGGTTACGTTACCCATGGTGTTCCTCACACAGTGGTACTAATCACTGGAGCCGCCCAGAACCGTAATGTTCCTCACATAGTGGTACTAATCACAGGCAACTCATATGGTGGTACTGATCCCAGGCAACTTAAACCCATGGTTTTCCTCATACAGTGGTACTAATCACAGGCAACGCCCAGACCTGTGGTGTTACATAGTGGTACTGACCCGAGGCAACGTAAACCCATGGTGTTCTGCATATAGTGGTACTAATCACGGGTGCTGTAAGCCCATAGTGTTCCTCACATAGTGGTACTAATCGCAAGTAAAGTCGACCCATGGTGTTCCTCGCGTGATGGTTTTAATGACAGGTAATCTCATAGTTCCAAATCCATCATCTCTTGGTCGCCCCTTTTCTTCGCCAATTACGACAGGCAGGGGATACCGTGCGTGTATTCTTCGTGTGTGCCCTCCACCCACAGGGTGTGCTGCCCCTTTTAGTCTCCTCTTACGAGAGGCAGGGGTTACCGTAGGCGTATTCTTCGTTTGCGCCCCTACTCACAGGGGTTGTATCTTAATTAAGGACAGCGCCGCTATCTTCCCAATTCTAGCACTTTCCCACCCTTCCTCGCCGAAAACCTTGGATGAGTTAGTGTGACGTTAAAACAGTCGCAATGAAAAAAAGCACATGTATGTTGATAGTTAGTGTATAGTGAGAATTGATGGTAGAATGATTTCAAGGTATGGTGCTTACAGCAGTTACACAAGTCTGTAATCTTTCACCTTTGTTATTCATAGTACGCACGGATAACTTACTGAAAGGTATCCGGCAAGGAAGGCTTCAGTTAGATGGAAATGTGGTAAGTAGTTTGGCATACGCCGACGACTTTGTCTTAATGGCAGACTGTATTGAAAGTCTGCACGCAAATATCTTGAATCTTGAAAATAGTTGCAGCGAGTTATGATATGAAAATGCCAGTTGTGCAGACGAAAGGTCACTGTAATATTTGTCCCAAATGGAATATAATAATTCATTTTACTCAAATAACGTGTAAAATCTGCTGTAAATTAAGAAATAATACGAAATATTTTACTTGCAGGGAATAATATGGATATATACTTTACTACCTTACAAATATTTTTTCTGCTACGTCGCAGCCCTTCCGTATGTGTTTTGTGTTTCGTGTGTGATGTCTTTGCTCACCGAAGTTGTTTGAATTAATTAGGTATCATTTTCTTCATGTTGCTCATTCGTTTTGTGGCCTAACTCATTCATTAAGTGATATATTCATTGGTCCAGGGATCATGCTATTTTCCTTTCAACAAACAAGTAATATATTTATTGGTTTAGGGATCATGCTATTTTCCTTTCAACAAACAAGTAATGTATTTATTGGTTTAGGGATCATGCTATTTTCCTTTCAACAAACAAGTAATATATGTATTGGTTTAGGGATCATGCTATTTTCCTTTCAACAAACAAGTAATATATTTATTGGTTTAGGGATCATGCTATTTTCCTTTCAACAAACAAGTAATGTATTTATTGGTTTAGGGATCATGCTATTTTCCTTTCAACAAACAAGTAATATATGTATTGGTTTAGGGATCATGCTATTTTCCTTTCAACAAACAAGTAATATATTTATTGGTTTAGGGATCATGCTATTTTCCTTTCAACAAACAAGTAATATATTTATTGGTTTAGGGATCATGCTATTTTGCTGTTTAAACTGCCCGCGCTAGTCAAATGGACAAGGATAATGACAATTCACAGACATAGCACTGCCTTTCGTGTGTGCAAGCCCTGGACCTCAAGAAAGAAACAAAAGACGGCACGAGCAGCGGAATACAACATAAAGGAGTCCCGTCTACGGCCCGTAAGTACGTATGAATATTCCTTTAGATATTTCTTTAGTAAGGACGTTATTTCTTAATTTACCGCGGAATTTTGGTGTAAAAGCAATTATTACGTTCCATTTGGGACAAATATTACAGTGACATTTCGTCTATACCTTTGCTCTACATAACCAAAAATGCCCATTTCTAAGACTAAAGTGATGTCAGTAGGGAGAACCCTGTGAGAACTGAATGTTAGGTTGGGAATACAAACTGGAACAAGTTTGAACTATTCAGGATGTGGGTTTTTTTTTTTTTTTTTTTTTTTTTTCAGGATCGTAGTGTAGTAAATGAGATTGAATCAAGATGCAGCAAAGCCAATGCAGTGAGCACGCAATGGCGATGAAGAGTATTCTGTAAGAAAGAAATCAGCTCCCGGACGAAACTATATTTACACCGCTCTGTTTTCAGACTAAATTTGCTGTACGGAAGTGAGAGCTGAGTGGACGCAAGATATCTCATTGATAAGTTAGAAGTAACAGACACGAAAGTAGCGAGAATGATCGCTGCTGAAAACAGATGGAAACAATGGCAAGACAGTACTCGAAAGGAGTAATGAAGATGATAGGAATGAACTCTATGGGTGAAGCTGTACGCACAAACCGGTTTTGGTGGTGGGATCATGTGAGGCGAATGGAAAAGGATAAGTTGCCTAGAAGAACAATGGATACGGCGATGGAGGGTAAGAGAAGTAGAGGAAGACCAAAGCAACGATTGTTAGACTATTCCTAATACGAGGGTTGGAACTTAAATAGTGGCAACACTGGTGTGGAGGCGCTATGCAACGGAATCTAGTATTGTCGCTGATAGCACGCGTTGGTTCCATACCTACCTTACCTCAGAGCAAATGGACTCGCCCTTCCCACATCACCTGCGTGCGCACAAGCGAGAGATACACAATCACATGTGAGCTAGTGGTCTAACGTAACGTTGTCACTACGTTTTCCAAACAGAAACAACGGAGTTGTGCCAGAGGTCGTACAGCACGACAATGTCATCAAGGGCTTCAAAAGAGGCTTGCGGGGAATCTGCATTGCCTTACAGAACAGTGGCACATTGGGTAAAAGCCTCAACGATGGTCGGCAAACTGGCGGACATTCATCGGGCAGGTCGTCCTACGAGTGAAGAAGTGCATGATCTTGCCGCGTTACTGGACAGTGATCGGAACCAGACGATTCGTGAGCATTCGCTTCAGAACTGTTGCAGAGATTCAACAGGCAGTAGACCGCTCCATTCGCACCATCAACAGAACAGACTCTGCTAAAGGTATAGTACGACTTCCACATCGCTGGCAACGGGTTATACACAACGCTGGTGACTGCACAGTAAAGGTTGCTAACATGTAACTCTGTTGTAACTGTTGTAAATGAATAGTTGCCACTATTTAAGTTCCAACCTTCGTATAAAGCTGAGTATGGAACTAAACGAGGACACACAACTAGTTACAAATATAGAATTGTGGAGGCGTATAGTAAATTCACAGAAGCTTGCAGAATGTACTCTGAAAGGCATTACAGTTGTATAATGAAGGTGTGTGTGTGTGTGTGTGTGTGTGTGTGTGTGTGTGTGTGTGCGTGTGCGTTTACCTTTCTGATGAATTATTTTACTCGCTTTATAATCTTGTATGTGCATTAGTAATTGAGTACCGGGCGAGTTGGCCGTGCGCGTAGAGGCGCGCGGCTGTGAGCTTGCATCCGGGAGATAGTAGGTTCGAATCCCACTATCGGCAGCCCTGAAGATGGTTTTCCGTGGTTTCCCATTTTCACACCAGGAAAATGCTGGGGCTGTACCTTAATTAAGGCCACGGCCGCTTCCTTCCAAATCCTAGGCCTTTCCTATCCCATCGTCGCCATAAGACCTATCTGAGTCGGTGCGACGTAAAGCCCCTAACAAAAAAAAAAAAAAAAGTAATTGAGTGATAAGAGCAGTGGGGAAGAACCTATTGTAGAAGATGATGTTTGTTGTTTAAACGGGCCTAACAGCTAGGTCATGGGCCCCTAATGATAAGAGGTGCAAGGAAATGAAACAATAATTGAAACCTCAAAATGTATTCACTGACTAGAATCTAAAACAAATCATGTTGAATAAATGACAACGAATCCAAAACAATTAGTGGATCTGAGTCACAATGCCTGATTTTCTGGGATGATGCTTGTTGTCCAAAATCCAGGTCACCGGCCCGTCATAATAATAATCACTGGCGCCGTGGTGTAGGGGTAGCGTGCGTGCCTCTTACCTGGAGGCTCCGGGTTCGAATCCCGGCCAGGTCAGGGATTTTTCTCCTGGACCTAAGGGCGGGTTCGAGGTCCACTCAGCTTATGTGATTAGAATTGAGGAGCTACTTGACGGTGAAATAGCGGCCCCGGTCTAGTAAACCAAGAATAACGGCCGAGAGGATTCGTCGTGCTGATCACACAACACCTCGTAATCTGCAGGCCTTCGGGCTGAGCAGCGGTCGCTTGGTAGGCCAAGGGCCTTCAAGGGCTGCAATACCATGGGGTATGGTTTGGTTGGTAAAGCAGAACCATTATGTTTCTCCCATAGTTGTACCAATCACAGGTAACGAAGACTCATGTTGTTCCTCGCATGGTGGTACTAATCACAGGTAATGTAGACCCAAGGTATGTCACACATAATGACACTATTCACAGGCAACAGTACAGACCCATGGAGTTCCTCACATAAGGGTTCTACTCACAAGCTAAGTAGATCCGTGGTGTTCCTCATATTGTGGTACGCATCACAGTCTACGTATACTCATGGTATTGCTCACATAGTGGTACCAATCATAGGCGATGTAGACCGACGGTGGATCATGCATTATGGCACCATCCACTGGCAACACAGGCCCACAATGTCCGTCATATAATGGTACTGCACCCATAGTAATCTTCCCCCGATGATACTAATCACAGAACCAGCTTGAAGCATTAGCGATATGTGATTATAATCAGAATTATTGCTCTAACAAGGGGACATACCCTACTCGTCACCACCGATTTCTCTCAAATTTATAGAACATGCAGGGCTTGGCTAGAAATGAAAGTACCCGAAGTGGGAACTCCAGATGGCCAATCGTACAGAAAATAAAAATAAAAATATAAATGTTGACGCGGCTCTCGCAACTTATAAGCGAAGCCACTTACGTTAGTGCGTTCGCCGAGCAGTAGTTCGCGTGGCGGTGAGAGCTCGTACAGGTAATCCGATGGTCGTGGGTTCGACTCGCCGTGTGGAGACTGGTTTTTTTTCTGTCAACTTTTATATTATTCATGTTCCAATTAAGCATGGAGGTGAATAATTCATTTCATTTATTTATTCGCAAAAGGCATAGAAAAGATAAAAAATTGGGATTTCATTGTCAGACTTTTTTCTTTCTGCGTCAAGAAGCTACTGTTTGTGTACAGCCGCCAGGAGCAACCTTCACTTGTCAGGTGGAAACGAATCTTACAGCGAAACGACTAGATAGCCAATAAAGGAGAGGGAAAAAAAAATTCTGTTTGAACACGTCGGGAAAGTTTGCAACTCCAAATGTTCTACAATTGTGCGCTCATTAAAAAAATGACGTCCTATATGCCTTTTGCATATAAATAAATAAAATAAAATAAAATAAAATAAATGAATAATATAAAAACTGAGAAAAATATTCTCGACACGTGGAGTCGAACTCACGGCCATCGAAGTACTAGTCCAAGCTCTTACCGCTACGCCAACTACTACTCGGCGTGTGCTGTAACGTGTGTGGCTTATGCGGTGCGAGAGCCACGTCAACATTTTTATTTTTATTTTCTATTGCTTCAAAGATACAAAAAATTGAAAAATGAAATAATTTGAGGAAGGTGGAAGTTAAGTAATTTATAGTACCTGATGACAAATTTGTGCACGAATACCTTTCAGTTAAAAAAATGAAGGAAATTGACCGGATAGAATGGCCGGACAGACTGACTTTAGTTTTCATCAATTTTTTTAATGTATAGAAGATTAGCAGTTTCCCGCTGGCTCCGCCCGCAATGTACAAAGTATGGTGTTGTTCGTTACCCTCCTCACGGATGTATTTGCAAAGTTCCGACTTAATGAAGTAAAGCACATGATCTGCTGCGGTAATAGACTGTAATATTATGTCAACAAAACACTTGAAAATACATCACACAAAGAAATTGAATTAAACGTTCCTTGGAACAACACTACGCGCTGAATTGTTGAAAAGTCCTTGAAAGATCTTCGCAATGGAGATAAATGTACTCATAACTTTTCTCAGAATCTAGCAATTTAAGTAGTTATTATCTTAAAAGAAAGTGCTTGATCCACTGAGTGTTTTTAGACCAAAACGAACTGCGTACCTCAATTAGAACGAAAGATTTAATTGCTACAATGAGAAAAAAAATGTTGAAGAAATGGGACGTCAAATTGAATGTGCACTCATAACTTTCCTCAGAATCAACCAATTTGAATAGGTAAGAACTGAAATGAAAGATCTTGATCCACTGAGTGTTCTTAGGTCAAAACAAACTCCGTACGTCTATTGGAGCCAAAGATATGATAGCTTCAAAGAGACAAAAAATTGAAAAAATCAAATAATTTGAGGAAGGCGAAAGTTAAGTGATTTATAGTGCCTGATGACAAATCTGTGCATGAATACCTTTCAGTTAAAAGAATGAAGGAAATTGACCGGATAGAATGGCCATACTGACTGACTAGTTTTCATCAATTTTTTAATATATAGATACGCTTGGCCATCTGGAGTTCCCACTTTGGGTACTTTCATTTCTAGCCAAGCCCTGCATGTTCTATAAATTTGAGCGAAATCGGTGGTGACGAGTAGGGAATGCCCCCTTGTAAGAGGGAGCACAACCAGACAATTGTAGTAGTACTAATCGCAAGTTAAGTCGACCCATGGTGTTCATCGCGTAATGGTACCAATCACAGATTGTCCCATGGTTCCAAAAGTATCATTCCTTGGTCGCTCCTTTTATTCTCCTCTTGCGACAAGCGGGATATACCGCGGGTGTATTCTTCATCTGCGTCCCCCGCCACAGGGGTTAAGAAAAAAGGATCCGACCCTTCGAAAACTGAAGTACCGGACAAAGAAAGACAGTAGCCACGAAGTGCATGAAAATGAAAGACTACCCAGGACTCGAATGCTGTAATACCGTCAGGGTCGGAAAAGAACAATAGTTGACCATGGGAAGTTGGACAGGATAGATTAAAGTGAGGAGCCTGGCACAAGTAAGTGGAAGCAATGCCAGGACTCAGCTAAGGACCCCGTGGTAGGCAACCCATTCTCCCTAATTGTGAGCTCCTGGGGCCCCTTTTAGTCGCTCTTACGACAGGCAGGGGATATCGTGGGTGTATTCTTCGCCTGCGTCCTCCACCCACAGGAGCTAACTATTGCAGATTTCCTGAAGATTCCAGCACAGGATTAACTTGGAATTGAAATGGGGAAGAAATACGGAATACCACTTGGATTTATACGAGAAAATATCTTTATAATTGAGCGACCTGGCTGAATATAGCTGTTAGCTTGCGGTCCGGATATGGTGGGTTCGAACCCTAGCATCAGCAGCCCTGAAGATGGTTTCCCATTTTTACAGCAGACAAATGCTTGGGCTGTACCTTAAATGACGTCACGGTCGCTTCCTTTCGGCGCTAGCCCTTACCCTTTCGTACGTTCGCCGCCGAGAACCTCAGTTGTGTGACGGTGAAACACTAGCAAAATATATCTTTATATATCTTTATATCTTTATATCTTTATACAAACATACAGATATAAAACGTATGTTATGAAGGAATACTCTCGCGCTCGATAACGAACAAAGAATTATTGTAGTATGTCTGTAAAACCTCTGTAAAAGTATTGCAACTGAAAGTCATCGTTGAGAAAAATTATATCCAAAAAGCCCACAGAGACTTGCAGATTGTCATGATTTATCATATATCAAAGGGAAATCTACCAATTCTGGAAACGTCGATATTTTAATGCCAATCACCTTTCAAACCTACATCAGCTCTCCACTGAATAGCCAATATATATCGAGCAGAATAATAGGGTTGATATTTCGGTGGCCATTATTAGCAGAGAAAACATTCAGAGCTAATATCAATTTTAGTCAGGATCCATTAAGCTCGTTTCGTTGATAAATTTTCGATTTTGGTCGCTATTTTAATAGGAATACCTTTTAAAAGATGATGTGATACGGAACGCCTAGGACTGGAAAGGTAGCGAATATGGCTTTGATTGAGGTACAACCTGGTGTGAAAATGACAAACCACATAAAATCGTCTTCAAATTTGCCAACTGTAGGATTCTGATTAACAATTTCCTTAATGCAAATCCCGTACTCAAATCGTGAATCGAACTCGGTCGACGTATAAAGCTTCAGAACTGAAAAAAAAATATTCTTGCGAAATGCGAATTTCTTATCCATAAATAAAAAATATTTGCACGTTTACACAGTATAACCCCAAGTTCCTCTCCTGCAGCCTACTGAGTTCATGTTCATTGAACTAATGAGGTGGAGTGTGAAAGAAGCGGGATTTAAAAAAAAATCGTGAAGAATTGTACGCACACATGTGAGTGGGACGAAACAGACTATTATGGGTTGATAACATCAAGCACCGTCTTGACAGGACCCCTAGTTGCCTGGAGGGAAGACTCCCTGAGAGATCTCCTTTACCCTACCACATGTGGTGCTGCAGAACATAGGAATCACCCCGGCTACGCAACAATAGTGAATAGCTGCAGGGTGGAAGGGGCTGTGAATAACAGAACATCAGATGCTGGGAGCACATAGCCTTGGGAATAGAAGTCAGTTTCCAAACGTGTTCGTACGTGTTCAGATTTCCACTCTTAACGCCAGCAGTATTCCTACAAAGAGTATCTCTACAGTTACAGTTAGTAACAAGTGATGCATACAGTAGATACGTAGTACAACAAAATCTACGGTACTATACAGTAGCCTTGGCCTACCAAGTGACCGCTCTCAACCCGAAGGCCTGCAGATTACGCGGTGACGCGTGGTCAGGACGACAAAACTTTCCAGTCGTTATTTTTTGTATCATAGACCGGGGCTCCTGTCTCACCGTCAGATAGCTCCTCAGTTTTAATCAGGCTGAGTAGACGTGGAACCAAACCTCAAGTGCAGGTAAAAATCCCAGACCTGGCGGGGAATAAAACCCAGGACTTCCATGTACGAGGCAAGCACATTACCCTTAAATCGCTGGGCCGGCAAATGTGTAGTAAATAAGTGGACATTTTTCTCAAAAACCAACTTCAATAATAAAAATCATCATCATCATCATCATCATCATCGATGTCCCACTCCAGTCGCCCGGGTGTGGTTAACAAGCCTCCTCCGCTCCTTTCTGTCCTTCCACTTTTCCTGCTCCATTACTTCTGCCACATCCAATCCAGCTTCTCTAATGTCCTTCCAAATCTCATCCATCCACCTTCTTCTCGGTCTCCCAACTGGTCTCTTTCCCTTAACTTCTCTTTCCAATTCCCTTCTTGCTACACGTTCCTTTCCCATTCTTTATACATGTCCAAACTACCTCAGTCTTGCTGTCTGTATGTTCTGTACTAAGTTATATATTTGTCTCTTCTCTCATTTTAATATTTTCGATATTATCTCTTCTTGTCTTTTTAACCGATGTTCTTAAAAATTTCATTTCTACTGCTTGGATCTTACTATCTTGTCTCTTATTAGTTACCAGCGTTTCTAGTCCTTATGTTACATCCCATAAAAGCTCCCTGACTTCAAAATAAAATGTTGTATCTTTACTTAGTCTGTTAATTTCAGGATTGACTTCATTACTTCCATTAATAGTGCTACCCAGATATGTACGTCATGTTCACTTGGCTTCTCTTTTTCTCTTTTCCCCAGTGCATGACTACAGTTTTCTTTTTACTAACTACCACTCCAAACTCCTTCAGATTTTCATTCGAAATTCCAGTCTCTTTTGTACTTCCTTTTCTCCCTTTTCACTACTGGTACTCTGTTTTACACGTTTTATGATTGCATCCAACAATGTAATAAACAATAACAGATGGAGAAAAACAAGAGAACCCGATAACATGGTTGGAACTTGAAAGGGCAGTGAAAGCAATGACCAAAGGTAAAGCAAGTGGAAAAGACGAATTCAATGCTGATATGATTAAGGCGCCAACGGCCGTAGCCGTGTTGAAACACCGGATCCCGTCAGATCTCCGAAGTTAAGCAACATTGGGCGTGGTCAGGAGTTGGATGTGTTGCCACGCGCTGTTGGTGGGGGGTAAGGGAATGGAGGAGCGGAAAGGAACTGGCCACCCTACCGCACTTAAACTCCGGCTCAGGAACACCTCTGCGGAGGTTCGGACCTGCCTTCGGCAGAATAACCCTTACCTGATTAAGGCAACAGGAAGCAGTGGACTACAGTGACTATACCGAGTCCTCAATGCCATATGGAAGGATGAAAGGATACCTGAAGATTTGCGACAAGGAAGCATTGCACCATTGTTCAAAAATGGAAATAGGAAGAAATGTAAAAATTGTAGAGGTATAACCCTATCATGATATGGGCTGAAGTAATGGAGAAAGTCATAGACAAAAGACAGGGATATAATAGGAACACAGTTAGAGGAAGAACAATATGGCTTTACACCGAATAATCAACAATAGCCTTGATATTTACAGTGCGAACGATATTAACAAAACATCTGGAAAGGAACAAGGAAATCATCTTCGTATTTTTGGATTTGAAAACATCTTATGATACAGTTAAGAGAAAACATGTATGGGGTTGCCTACGGAAAAGGAATGCACCAAAATCATTAATTAACAAGATAACAATGTTGTATCATGAGAGTAAAAGGAGTGTACAAGTGGGGAGTGATGAACTGAAACATTTTATACAAAAAATGTCTCGAGCAAGGAAGTGCACTGTCGCCATGAGAAGTACGCAGGGAATTGCAGTTGAATAAATATTGCATACTAGGCCACACTAGCTTTTAATACTATTGGCAAATGTAAATAAGTTTCCTATGATGTGATGAAATCCTGGTTAATTGGAACTTACATGCCATCAAAATATGATATTTGGAAGCAAACAAAGTTCATTCTTGAAGTTTGAATTCTGCTGGTGATTGATACTTAGTTATAGTCAAATGGCCAAAGTTCATTCTTGAAGTTTGAATTCTGCTGGTGATTGATACTTAGTTATAGTCAAATGACCAAAGTTCATTCTTGAAGTTTGAATTCTGCTGGTGATTGATACTTAGTTATAGTAAAATGGCCAAAGTTCATTCTTGAAGTTTGAATCAAACGCTCAATTTAAATCTATAACGAAATAAAGTTCCCTCTTGGAAAAATGAATTCATTTTACTTATTATGAAAATAAATAAATTTTACTCTTGATGTTCTAAATTGAATGCACAATTAAAAAATTATCGTCAATTAATTAGAGTTCACTATTGAAATAATAGTAAAATTGATATTACTCAAGTTCTAATTCACTGCAAAAATATCTAACGAAATGGCTGTCTCGACTGCATTCTATAAATGTCCTTCCAAGTTCTTTCCACTCGCTAGCAAGTTCGCTTGAGCTTAAAAGTATTATCCGCGCACTTTTTAGTGATAGATTTTTGTACTCGTTGGAGAAGTAAGAAGGGTTCCGTCAAAACTGCCAACTGAATGGAAATGAAATCTGAATTGAATCGATAATATGATCGATCGATATGAATTTTATAAACCTTTATTATTTTAAGCAAACAACTGTATCACACACACAATTTTTTATACTATATAACATTTCCCGTTGCGAAACTTGTTCCTAGCATGAATTCTATGGTTTGGCTTTGCTGTGTAAACAACAACAGTACGAGTACTTAAAGTGTACGCCAGATGGCGCACAGCGATGATAAGCGATTCCTAGTTTGTGTTTCAAAGGTTGCCAATACGAATCTCGAAGATGACCAAAGTCGACCGCTTCAGCACTAGGGTGTAAATCTATCACTAAAAAGTGCGCGGATAATAATTCTGGTAAGACGTTTACACTGGCTTTATATGTAAAATTGAAAGTTATTTGAAAAATTGAAAGTCACTTGAGAAATTGAGTTACTTGTGAAACTGAAAGTAACTTATGAACTTGGAAATTTAATCAGAAGTCACAGTTCATGCAGTTCGAACTGACTGTTCTTTAAACAATACAGATGCATATCACCTGTAAGTTGTTTTGGATCTTGAAGTTGCTGGTTCCGTCTGACTGCGTACTCACAGCTCCAGATTACGACGTATCCACTGGCGACCAGGAACACCATTACCATATGTTCCCCGACGATCCGGAACACCATCACCACGTATCCCCCGAAGCTACCACGTCCCACGATGGAAGTTTCACACGATGATACGGGTGGTTAAGTCTATGCTTGTGGCGTCAAATTGCTCACGCCACTTGGTGTGTTATAGCACTATCGTAGGGAGGTTTCACTTATGATATTTTGAACCAAGGTTCCACTTAATAATGCGATCGAACCGTCACTGTTCAACTGCACAAGTTCGATACGTTGAATGCACTGCGTTCTTGACTGTAAGTTGGAAGTCTAAACAGAGTCTGTACATTCTATCTCGTACACGATAATCTCATAATGTTCAACACAGTCTATGTTCCCTCACAAGCAATAATGGGCACGTGATATTCAAGAAACGGTCTACTGTATATCCAGCACACCATAAAGTTTCAGTTTCACAGTCTATGTTTCCTTAAGTGAAATATTGGGCACGTAATTTTAAGAAACAGGGTCATAAATAGCTGATCACTTGCAAAAGGACAAATACGTAAACCTGTGTCATCAAATTGTAAGTTATGTTATTTACTGCTAGTTCTGTAGCACACCGCACAAAATAATATGTCCCATTGAACGAAGTTGCAGACGTTCGGAACTTGGCACTCCACGCACTCGCCGGTACTACGTCATGCAGCAGACGTTCGGAACTTGGCACTCCACGCACTCGCCGGTACTACGTCATGCAGCAGACCTCCACCGGTCTCTGCTGTCGGTCGTTGTGTGTGTCGTTGAGCCTGAGCCTGCCCATAAATATTTCTCGCTAGCTTCTTGTATGCCAAGTCCTTAGCCCAGAAGCTGGTGTTATCCCCAACAGACGTCATAAATGCTCTAGGCATCGCTGAAGATGTGTACTAGGAGAATGATGAGCGTATGTTAGCGGACCCAGAAGATCTATTGCCTATCAGCTTGCCAAGTCGTCTGAAATGCATAATCCAACCGACACTAAGAGCGACAACTTCACACTATTCATCACAAGAACTGGTTCCATATGAAATGCGTTACCAGCATCTCCCATACTTCAGTCATTCTCATCTTGACAAAGCCAAAGATGAGACTGAAAGCAAGACACTTGCTCCAGCCCTTACCAGATGCACAGTATAAATAAATAAATAAATACATAAATAAATACATAAATAAATAAATAAATAAATAAATAAATAAATAAATAAATAAATAAATAAATAAATAAATAAATAAATAAATAAATAAATAAATAAATAAATAAATAAATAAATAAATAAATAAATAAATAAATAAATAAATAAATAAATAAATAAATAAATAAATAAATAAATAAATAAATAAATAAATAAATAAATAAATAAATAAATAAATAAATAAATAAATAAATAAATAAATAAATAAATAAATAAATAAATAAATAAATAAATAAATAAATAAATAAATAAATAAATAAATAAATAAATAAATAAATAAATAAATAAATAAATAAATAAATAAATAAATAAATAAATAAATAAATAAATAAATAAATAAATAAATAAATAAATAAATAAATAAATAAATAAATAAATAAATAAATAAATAAATAAATAAATAAATAAATAAATAAATAAATAAATAAATAAATAAATAAATAAATAAATAAATAAATAAATAAATAAATAAATAAATAAATAAATAAATAAATAAATAAATAAATAAATAAATAAATAAATAAATAAATAAATAAATAAATAAATAAATAAATAAATAAATAAATAAATAAATAAATAAATAAATAAATAAATAAATAAATAAATAAATAAATAAATAAATAAATAAATAAATAAATAAATAAATAAATAAATAAATAAATAAATAAATAAATAAATAAATAAATAAATAAATAAATAAATAAATAAATAAATAAATAAATAAATAAATAAATAAATAAATAAATAAATAAATAAATAAATAAATAAATAAATAAATAAATAAATAAATAAATAAATAAATAAATAAATAAATAGCATGTCTAATCTCATATTACTTAGTATACAGAATGTACAATGAACGAATAAAACGCGCTTTTTGAGAATAAAGGAAGTGGAGAAAGTTTTCTTGCCTTCACTACTCAGTTCGTGCACATTAATATAACAAAATTCCGCAAACACGTAAAATATATTATTACATATATCTTAATGTCGTAGAACTTAAACATCA
This sequence comes from Anabrus simplex, assembly GCF_040414725.1. NCBI lineage: Eukaryota > Metazoa > Arthropoda > Insecta > Orthoptera > Tettigoniidae > Anabrus > Anabrus simplex. Next base: position 422,628,760 of record NC_090265.1, on the reverse strand, counting down.
GTGAGCAAGCTCATTCAGAAAAGTAATAAAAATCAGTCCATAAACCATTACAGTACAGTAATTCAAAGAGTAGGGAAGTCTCACTGGGGAGTATTCTGTGGGGCAACATCTGAATACATCCGGAGGCTTCAAAGGGCTGTCTTCACCCTCCCCCTCTCCCTGACCTATATAGCCAGACAAGCTGACTCATCTCCACGTGCCGAGGAGCGGGGTTCGATAGCAAACCCATTTCTAGGGGACTAAGTACAGAGTCTGTATACATAATCGGAGATGGTAACATGAGATTCACATATAATGTTACATGTAGCATCCAGAACTACTGGGTAAAATTCATTCAGCTTTGTCGATCATAGTATACATGTGTAGTGGCCAGTTTGGCCTACGATGACGACTTTTTTTTTAAATGGCACACTTTGCTGAAGACCTGCTATGTAATATTTTAGATTTCAAATGAAAATTAAATTGCGTATGGCTTTTAGTGCCGGGAGTGTCCGAGGACATGTTCGGCTCGCCAGGTGCTGATCTTTCAATTTAACTCCCGTAGACGACCTATGCGTCGTGATCAGGATGAAATGATGATGAAGACAACACATACACTCAGCCCCCGTGCCAGAGAAATCAACCAATGATGGTTAAAATTCCCGACCCTCCCGGGAATCGAACCCGGGACCCTTGTAACCAAAGACCAGCACGCTAACCATTTAGCCATGAAGCCGGAAGATTTCAAATGAGGTGTGTCGAATATAATATGAAAATCAGCATGTCCAAGAGTAAAGTGATGTTGGTAGGGAGGAGGCGTGGGAGGGTTGAATACCAAGTGGGAAAGACTAAACTGGAACGTGTGAACGGGAATGAAAGTGGAGAGAATAATTTCAAGGACAAACAACTAAGAACAATGACACAAAAGTATTCAGAATGAGGAAAGAAAGGCTGAATTAGGAAAGAAATCGATGGATGAAGCTGGACGTATAAACCGCTTTCGGTGGTGGGATCATGTGAGGCGAATGGAGGATAGGTTATATTATCTAAATTGTGGCGGGTTGTCAAACTTCTTGTAACTAAATTGACTATTCGGAGCGGAAACGTGTTCTTAAGGCCCGGAAGGAATACGCGGAGAGAGGAACTTCCGAGAAGAATTTCTCCTGTGTGTGCTCATACCTATCGGAAGCGCGGACAGCTGATCGTCAAAACTTGTCTTGCAGTTGTGTGTGAAGCGTTGGTCCAGCCGAACGCAACTGATGGATCACGTGTTAGCTCTTAGCTCTCTTAGTAATGAAATGGCGTGTGGTTTTTAGTGCCGGGATGTGTTCGCGGACTTCGGCTCGCCAAGAGCAGGTCTTTTTATTTGGCACCCGTAGGCGACTTGCGCGTCCTGATGAGGATGAAATGATGATGAAGACAACACATACATCCAGCCCCTGTGCCAGCGAAATTAACGAATGATGGTTAAAATTCCCGACCCTGCCGGGAATCGAACCCAGGACCACTGTGACCAAAGGCCAGCACGCTAACCATTTAGCCATGGAGCCGAACACTCTTGGTTGAAGATGATGAAAGGAAGGAAGAAAGGACGACATTAATTTATCTAGAAATTTAAATGGTGAATTGTCTAATTTCAACCGTTGTTACGCCCTCATGATAAATTCAAAGTGCATTTTCAAATGAGCATTGTGAAATTTCAACTGCTAATTCAGTGGTATTGCTATATAACTTATGGTATTTATCATATAGAAAAGTATACTTTTCAAATAAATGAATAACTTTTTCGCAGCCCATTTTCAACACAGCCCAGGGGAAGCAAACACTATGTACGGTATGGACTCCACGCGATTGCGAAACACCCGAATACTGTACGAAAGTTACCAAAATAAAATTCTGGCTGGAGAAACGGAAGAAATATTCTCGCCAAACAACTTCCTCTCCTTCGGCGCGGCACGTTTCCTCTGCAGCAGTGTAAGTGTGAGCCATCACATTTATTACGCAGCGAAAGTATATTTTTCTGCCTTCGCGCCGCGTCTCCCTTCCGCTAGGTGTGAGCTTGCCTTTAGTCGACTACATTCATCAAACTACTATTTACCTAGTATAGTTGCATTCGAGTGTTCCATTCACAGTTTGTACTCACAAACGTGGACGAACACTCAGCTCTGTCACCCGTCGAACTTCTGCTCTACAGCATGGTTTCTTACACCACACTTCGATCAAGCCCAGTAGCTCGCCATGCGACTGTCTCGTAACTTACTCGCGATTGACTCACGATTCGCTTTTTACAATTTCCTTTTTACGTCGCACTGACACAGACCTCCGACTCGTTGGCTGAATGGTCAGCGTACTGGCCTTCGGTTCAGAGGGTCCCGGGTTCGATTCCCGGCCGGATCGGGGATTTTAACCTTCATTGGTTAATTCCAGTGACCCGGGGGCTGGGTGTTTGTGCTGTCCCCAACATCCCTGCAACTCGCACACCACACAAAACACTATCCTCCACCACAATAACACGCAGTTACCTCCCCATGGCAGATGCCCCCCACCCTCATCGGAGAGTCTGCCTTACAAGGGCTGCACTCGGCTAGAAATAGCCACACGAAATTATTATACTGACACAGACAGCACTTATGGCGACGATGGGATAGGAAGGAGTGGGAAGAAAGCTTTTTTTTTTCTTCTGCTATTTGCTTTACGTCGCACTGACACAGATATGTCTTATGGCGACGATGGGATGGGAAAGGCCTAGGAAGTGGAAGGAAGCGGCCGTGGCCTTAATTAAGGTACAGCCCCGGCATTTGCCTGGTGTGAAAATGGGAAACCACGGAAAACCATCTTCAGGGCTGCGGACAGTAGGGCTCGAACCCACGATCTCCCGATTACTGGATACTGGCCGCACTTAAGCGACTGCAGCTATCGAGCTCGGTGGGGAAGAAAGCGGCCATGACCTTAATTAAGGTACAGCCCCAGTATATGCCTGGCGTTAAAATGCTACCGACTGTGGGGTTCGAACCCACTATCTCCCGCATGCAAGCTCACGGCTGCGCGCCCCTAACCGCACGGAAAACTCGTTCGGTAAAATCGACTTACTCCAGCTGGCTTCGCTCCTTACATAGGTCTCTATCACGTGCAAACCTCAATACCCTACCCAAACCCCCACCACTTCTCCCCACCCCCACACCGCCCTCAAACAACCAAGTTAACAATACCCCACTGTTATTACTCCTTAACCTCCGTTATAACCAATCTACAGTACCTCTCCTCAGGACCACCTCGGTGGATCGAGTAGCTGAGGCTCCTGAGAAACCCCAACCCAACTATCAACCATCCCCCCACCCACCCTCCACGAGCGTGTAAAGTGCTCACTTCCTCAAACATACCAATACCCGGTCTTCTAACACAAACGGCCTCCTAGCACTAAAGATGAAGCACTGGTCCCCGGAGAAGAGGCGGTGCACACAACATTCATGCTGCATATTAACGATGCTATCCTATTCAAAACGAATATCCGCATACCCACGCCAAAATAAACTCACCGTTTAACTAAAGTGGTCGTCACTGCGTAACATTATCAGTAACAGTCTCACTGTTCACAGACTAGCAACATTGGGCGTGGTCAGCATTTGGATAGGTAACCATCCAGTACTACCACTAACCGACACATGTAAACTGCTGTGCTAGTCATGTTCACTGAATGTAAATAGTGTCCCCAGGCACACACATGCTGAAGCACAACACACACAAACACTCAAAGCACACACATAAAGCCAAAATAAAACACATACGGAACTAAGCAACATCGGGAGTGGTCACCCACTGAATGGGTGGCCAAGCTTCCGCAGACTTACTGTTCAAAATTATTAACAAATTACTACCAAAAACTGTTTAAAAATTTACATACAACGTATATCATTCAGATCGATGAATCACTCAATTGACTACACTCACTACAGACCGACAGAGGAGCTCCGATGGGAGGACCGGCATCGGTACCACACAACCCACCTATCTCTGGGACATACAGACCCTAGGGCCTTACATAGGTCCACAGCTTCCAGCTTCTTCTGGGGAGCTTCCTTAACAGGAGCCTCAACAATTCACTGAAGTATTATTTTACTCTCAGACGGCCCCAAAATTCGCCGCATCGCCGGTATTGCCGCCTACCTTCATTGTCACAATATATGATCGACTTTCATTTTACGGGTATTCTTTCTTACATCTCATCAGCATTACTTATGACGGGCTGAGTGGCTCAGACGGTTGAGCCGCTTGTATTCTGACCCCAACTTATCAAGTTCGATCCTGACTCAGTCCGGTGGTATTTGAATGTGCTCAAATACGTCAGCCTCGTACCAGTAGATTTAATTGCACGTAAAAGAACTGCTGCGGGACTAAATTCCAGCACTTCGGCGTATCCGAAAACCGCAAAAGTAGTCAGTGGGAGGTAAGGGCAGTAGCATTATTATTATTATTATTATTATTATTATTATTATTATTATTATTATTATTATTATTATTATTATTATTATTATTATTATTATTATTCCTGGCATATTTCCGAATTATCTGACATCAGCACTAATGTGGATTACCCGGTTTTGTGGCCGGATGCCCTACTGACACCAACCCCCAGGTGTCATACACCTCACCATACATAGAATTCTCGTTTCTAAATATTTAGACTTCCTGCAGACAGGAATGCAAAAGCAAGAGAATCGCAATGAAAGTACTTAGTTGGTAATGTGGCATTTCGAACATAGAATTATCATTAATTGTGTGGCAGATCAGTATCGTGTATAGCCACCTCGTGCCCTGAGGTAGTTGGCAGTGTGACGTATTGTATGCAAATGAAGATGTGTATTAAGACAATCGTAAACACCCGGTTCCCAAGTTAGAGGAATTACCCAAACGCCGTTAAAACGCCATGCCCAGCCGAACTCAGAATCCTATGAACCGAATGTCACTAAGAAGGCCATTCATTCGGACCTTCATACAGACTTTACCTAACCTAAAATAAAAGAGATTAAAGGACAATAATGCTTATGAGGGAACTTGAAGAAGCTACTAAGGATAACAATGGACTTTGCCATAGAAGGTGGAGAAAATCAAAGAGAAATCCAAAATGTGATTATTAGACTCGGTATTTAATGACAAAAGGAGTTTTACATGGCTGTTGATAGCGTGATCACAGCCACAAAACTTTCAGGTTTAGACGGATAACAAACCACAGTGATATAATTTCATTTCAACATTCCATACTCATTGGGTGGTGTCGAGCCACGGCTGTCTTGGTGAGAATTTAATGACAAGGTTCATTATTTGCTATTGGCTTAAACAGTTACTACAGCGATCCTAAGTCTAAGTGAACGAATTTTATTACTTTTGTACACAGGCATGAACTATTTTAAAGCCCTTTACAGCACTCTATATGACATATGACATTCTTGCCTTTCTTCTCATTCAGTCGCTATGAATCATCTGACACTTTCAGTCTGCCACTGTTTAATATAAAAATTTACAGTAAAACAATCCCTTACCCGGCCGGATATCGAACCCGGGGCCCTCTGAACTGAAGGGAACTACGCTGACCATTCGGATAAGGAACCAAACTATTGATTAAAATAATTTTATTTAAAAGAAAATCTCCGTACACGTCATGAAAGCCTCTGTGGGGTAGTTATTCCACCATCCGTAACCTCGGTTGTAAGTGAGATAGAGTGCTTAGCACTATAACCAGCCATCTTTACCCCAAGGAAGTAATCTACTACTCATTTCTGCTGTAGGCTGATTGAACCTCAGGGCCATATGCCTCACCATAGTAGTGTTCTCGTTTCAAAAAAATTCGACTTCCTGCAGACAGGAATGCAAAAGCAAGATAAACGCAATGAAAGTACTTAGTTAGTAATTGGATTTTCAACATAAAATTGTCATTAATTGTGTGGCAGATCAGTATTGTGTATGGCCACCTCGTGCCCTGGGGCATCTTCGAGTACAACAAGATACTCATGCCAAATATATATATATATATATATACACACATTTTTTTTTTTTTTTTTTTTTTTTTTTTTTGTGGCAGATTATCCCACTCTTGAAGAGCAACTTCAGCCAGTTGTTGAATATTAGTGGGCGAATTATACGGTGGACAGTTGATCTATTCCGTTCATGCCATGCATGTTCAATATACTGTAGTCCATATCCTCAGAATATTCTAGTCACACCATTCGCTGTATGTCATGCGTCTAAAGGAACTGATTGATTACTCTAACTCGATGGGCACGAGCATTATCCACTAGTGTGAAGGCCTCACCCATAGTGGGAGCAAACCCTGAAAATACAGGTTGAAGGATGTTGCCTCTGTACACCACACCAGTCATCTTACACTGGATAAGAATTTAGAGGCGTATTTCGACCAAACATGATCTCACCCTAAAATTCTTACTGCTGATGAATGGCGCTCCAGGATGAAGGACTCGTTCCATCTCTAACCAGATCGTCCCCAGACTTTGATGCTCCTGTCGTATGGATCAAGCCTACGGTAACCCCATCAGAATAGAGTATTCGCTTCCACTGTTCCCAATGCCAAGGACTATGAGTTGTTGCCCGTCACACGAGTTGCTCTATGCTGTGAGGAGCTTTTGACACAAGCTTCCCTGATATCAGTCCCCCGTCGTGCTGCCGATTCGCACTGTGTGATCTGACACATTCACTCCAGTAGTCCTTCGAAATTTCTGGCGTTACGAGATGGCACTAACAGTGGGCTTACGATGTGCTGAAAGCAACAAACAAAAATACCGATCATCCCTGTAAGTTATTTTGCGTGGGCCTTCCGTTCTTTGTCGATTAGCAACCGTTTGTGTCTCCTTGAACTTTTTTTCAAACTCTGGAAACCTCAGTTTCACTCAAACATGAGCAGCGACATCCATTAGACGCTGGCCTTTTTGCAGCATCGAATTCGGTCAGGAGCAGAAATGGACACCGTTGCCATATTTACCTCAGGGTTACGTGCTGTCTATACACCACCGACCTTAAACTGACAGACTCGAGAAATCCCTCCTATTGGACAAATATCGAGCCTGATCTGGGTTTTACATCACTATGTGTCTCAGATAGTGCATACTATAAACATATTTGAGGCACCGTGACATATACCGTGTGAAATACCTAATCATAATGTGCAAAACTTTTTTGAACACTACTGTAAGTCTAGAGCAGGGTCTCTCAGGGTGCATGCACTGTGCACGGTGCAAAAGACGACTTCGCTTGGTTGCCCAGAGTGCAGACCCCCACTCCTCGATTTGGAGCAATAGAGCTGTCTCTCTCTTTCCCCACGACTGTCTCGCTCGCTTCCCCTGTCTCCCTCTTCCTCACTTGCTCCGTAGCGCTCCAAATCCGAGCCGAGTTAAGTCGAGCTTAGCCGAGCCCAGTGGAACCGATGCACTGTGCACAGGAACTGCGCCGCTGTTTGCACGCGTGAGATTTTGGGCGTTTGAGAGGCCCTGGTCTAGAGCGTGATGATAGCGTTGACCACGAAGTGCGTTCAAGAGTGAATGCAGCATGGCTTTTATAAATCTGTTAACCTTAAATCAAAGATGGATCACAGTACAGTCCGTCCAGTGGCGTTATGCAAACCTGAGAGCTGCCCAGTCAGCAAAATTGCCGAGCGTCTTCCATAAACTACGGATATGTGATATTACGCTGGTGTAGGGCTATTAGATGTAATTCTCGAGACCGAGCACATCTAAGACTGAATACTAGGACAAATTAGGACATCGAGATTAATAAAATGTGCCGTGCGGTATAAAAATATTGAATTACTACTGCGAGTAATTATATAGCACGTGGTTGCTTGCTGAATCAACACCAAGAAAATCAGTCTTTTAAGTAGTTCATTACAATATCTATCCGACTCGATGGCTGAATGGTCAGCGTACTGGCCTTCGGTTCAGAGGGACCCGGTTTCGATTCCCGGCCGGGTCGGGGATTTTAACCTTCATTGGTTAATTCCAATGGCCCGGGGGATGAACTTAGTAGAGAAAGTTGAGCACTGCAAATATCATGTCACAAACTACTCCATCCATCCAGCACCAAGAATCTCAAGCAACTCCAAACACACAAGATAAATCTCACCAAACATATCCTGCAGCCTCAGACATCCAATCACAAAGTATACCTGTCCCTCCCCACCTACCCCCCCCCCATAGAACTGATAAATCAATCCAATCAACCAGTACCACCATCCACTCACAAAATAAACAAACCTCAGCCCGCGCACATCAGCCCTCAAATCAAAATCAAACAAACCGTACCAATACGCCTCTTCCTCCTGCACCACATTTCAAATCCAAACCCAACCTCGCCCACCTCATCCTTCCCTAACCATTCTCTGCTATAACTGTCTAAAACTTAACCATCATGCAGCCACATGCAAAAACAAGACTAGATGCAACCGCTGTGGTGGTCCTCACCATCACCGTGACTGCAAAGTACCACGCGACCAGGCGACCTGCGCTAACTGCCACGGAAACCACGCAGCATCTTTCCCTGGTTGCCCATACTTCAAAACAACCATAAAACAGAAACATTACAAAAACATGCATACAAAACCTCAGCCAGTTTCATCAAAACAGAAAACCATTCGCCCACCTTTACTTACTACCACCACCTCCCAAGCTAATACACACAACAATAGCCTACTCCTCCTTATACTCAACCTACTCCAAAACCACCTCCAAGAAACTCAGGGCCCCCTCGGTGGACTGAGTAGCCGAGACCCTGAAAAACCAAACCAGTAACCTCCCCCCCCCCTCCCCCCCGCCAAGTAAAGCAAGAAACACCAAGTACGTCCTCACTTCCTTACTCTATCAGCCTTCTAAAATCTACTGCCTTCACACATCTTGAAAACGCCATTTAAGATGAAGCGCTGGTTCTCGGAGACGAGGCGGTGCACATAACGACATGCTGCCCATTAAAAAATGCTGTTTTTCTAAATTACACCCCCAAACTCACATAAACGCAAGCGTCACAGTTTGCAAATGTGTAGTCACTGCATATTATTACCAGATAAATGCCCATTACCTCACTAAAAGGTACATTCTGGGCGTGGTTGGTGTTTGGATGGGTGACCGTCCAACCCCGGCCGCGTATCTGAAACACCAACTACTGTGTCAGCCATACTCTAAGTGAATAGGCAGACGGCCTTCTCAACCACCATTAAAACTCTACAATTGTAGAATATTCATTAGTGACAGTTAAGCAACATGAGGCATGGTCAACCCCTGGATGGGTGACCAATGACTGCAAGTTCATTCACTCCAAAAATACTTCTCTAATTACTTCATTTCACTAAAACAATCATTACTATACTAAATTCAACGATTGGATTATTTTACCTTATAAATTATTCCCCCTCAACAGCTAGGTGAGGAGCGTAATAACGCACCGGTACTAGCACAAACTAACCGAACTCCTTCTCCCGGCGGGAGGAGGGGGCTTAAATTCAGAGATGGGTCCCGGGGGATGGATGTTTGTGCTGTCCCCAACATCCCTGCAACTCACACATCACACATAACACTATCCTCCACCACAATAACACGCAGATACCTACACATGGCAGATGCCGCCCACCCTCATCGGAGGGTCTGCCTTACAAGGGCTGCACTCGGCTAGTAATAGCCACACGAAATTATTATTATTATTACAATATCTACACAGAATGTGGTCCAAGCTCACTATTCGCAATAGCATCAGTTTAGTACGGGTGTTCGTTTATAGTGTTCACTATCAGTGGTTTATACTTGGTATCTTATATTTTATATCTTATCAGTCTAACAACAAAAACAACAACAACAATACTTTGGCGTTTAGCCCTATCAGGCATACAGCCAGCAAAATATTAAATATTTGCAAGTCAAACAATAATGTATATATATATATATATACGTATAACAGAAACCTGAAAGAAATTACATTTCTGTAATAAGAGCGTTGAAGGAAGTAAATAGAAAGCATCACCTAAGACAGTCTCTTTTAAAACACGCATTCCCTGGATGCTCCGACATTCGCAGTTCATGAATTGTACTTTCTCATGTCATAAAATCAATACAATTTTTTATTAAATAAGGAAATTACAATTTTAAAAACAATTGTATACTTAAATCACTATTTTTTAGGAATTAGGCTAAAACTATATACACATACTGAATGACAGGAGAAAGTAGAACTGGCACGCTTTTATTAAATGGAGTTCCAATTTTAATCAGTTTTGAGAGCATTACTGTTCGTGCTGCATTGTACTTTGTACAAACAAATACAACATGGTTCAAATCTACGACACACGGAGATCATATCCGTACTTTAATACGGTAAGTCTTCGAAGAATGAACAAAAGATAGAGAATGACCACGAGGGCCGTGAAAATGAGAGACACGCTGGCTGCGCAAACCTAATACCGTCGGGATCAGAAAAGAAAAAGAGTTGACGAAGGGAAATCTGATAGAAAAGGAAACCCGTCGATTATCTTATTTTCCTGTATGTAAACAACTACTTCGTGTTTCACATGTAGCATAAATCGAACATGGCAGTCCACAGCTGGCAAATGAAGCACGTTTGAATACATTACATTTTCTCTAGAAGCACTTGTTCGATTTTCAAAATAATCACGGTGCTGAATTTGTAATATTTGTACGTTTAAGTCTAGGTGTGGAAAACAGACTAGTTCTATTAAAAAAACAGAATGGCAATATATTTAACTGTTCACGATTTATTCGAGGTGGACAACTTAGCTGAATAACCCTGTATACTTTACTGTCAGTTTTAACATCATCATCTTACCTTTAGCCGCCAGCTGTTCCGTTTATTTTTAATATGGGTATTGTCCATTTCCAGTTTACTGTTCCGTAAATATTCTACGGCATCTCGCCAACGTTATACTGGAACTTGCCTGCTTCGCGACTGCTGTCTGCGCAACATCACCGCACCTCGCTCTCAATTCAACTGAGTGCGTGCCTTGTAACACTGGAATTGTGACGTCACCTGACTGACATCCCTCGGCTCTCGAAACTTCGAGTTTCCCCAACATCCTGCCTTAGCACTGGACCGCTTCGACATTAAAAGGTCGGCGGAATCAAAGTGGGCTTATATATATCCATCCTATTCGCTGAACCATTGTATCTATATGTAATAAATATATAAATTCATGCTTTTATACTAGTTATGGGTTGCGACTGGAATCGCGAATAATCGATTCCATATGCCTGGGGGAATCGGGTACCTGAGGAACTAGTAGCACCATCGATGATGCAGATACGTAAACACATGCAGCATGAATGTGTTCTGTAATGCGAGTTCGTTTTGGTTTATAATCAGGTCACTCTACAAGCCATGCCTGCTCTCATTATAGTGTCCTGGAGTTATATAGACTGTAATTTGAACAGAAAATGATTCTCTGTTTGAAACTAATCAAATTGTATGGATTGCCAATAAATCAAAACTTGTACGGGGATTATGACATAATATAATACTATTTCATCAAAATGCAATTGTACTAAAGAGACAACATTGGCTAGGGTTAAGCTGTGAAGAAAACAAAAATAATAATTCTAACCGTTTCTCATAATAATATTTAGTAGCAGTATGAAATGTTCATTCCTATCTGTGTCAGTGCGACGTAAGGCAGAACTGTAAAAAAAAAAAAAAAAAATCATTGCAAGTTGAATGTAACGAAAGACAGGTACGCCACCAAACAAGTTGTGTACTTATTAGAAATGCGACTTAATTCCACACACTTTATACGTCTATACTAGCGATATTTGAAAATCACATTAGGAGCAGAACACAGTATGAGTATAATTAACAATGTCGATCGCTACACCCAGTGTCGAAAAGTGTAAAGTGAGTTCCGGACTACCAGGCTAAATCGTTATTTCATTATTACGTGACATAATTCATCCATGACAACCAATAAGACATTTAATTTAAATGGGTGTTATGTCATACTATACTGTATACAAAAGAAATGGTAAATATTGCACGTTCAGATTGGCCTCACTTATGTACAGACAACTCACTCTAAGGAGCACGCCCAGCACACTCTAGTGACGTCATCGCGGAACCGATTCCTCGCATGCGCAATCGAGTGCGACCTCGGAGTCGTAGGAACCGAATCTCGCGATTGCAGGCGTCATTCGCGCACATCACTATTTTATACATCCTATGAAAATTTAGAAAAAATGTCACATTCCTCTCTCCACTTTTTATACACTTCAGGGTGGGGAATGAAAACGAAAAGAAAAAAAAAGTGGGCTTAGTCCTATAGGTGGCTACGGCTTATCCTTGGTTCGAAGACTCTGCACTCCGATTGACCAACCGAACAGAGGAGGGATGGTCACGGCTCTACCGTGCTTCTACGCCTCTGTATTCGGGAGACGGAGAGGAGCTGGTTCCCAGCGTCGGCTGTCCCGAGAACAGTTTTCCGTGGTTTTCCATTCTCTTGTAATAAGACGACTACCGGGACAGTTCCTAGTATAGGCCACGGCCGCAGATCCTCACGCCTTCTCCACACATCCCCATCACCACCACAAATCTCCTGGCCTGAGAGACAGCGTCAACGGAGGAATGATGACAATTTAGTAGTAGCAGTAGTAGATGTAGTAGACATTAAACATCGCCAAGCAACGAGCGGAGTACTTCACTGCGGAGCTGAGTTCGCCCTTTAGCATTCTCCAGGCCACCATGATTCTAACATCTTGTGCTCGCGCCAGGGTAGGAGTAAGACTGAGGTTATTTAGAATGTATTAGCTCTTTGAAACTAAATAGTTTCACGTCTTTTTCTCAAAGATGTTTCCGGCTTCAGTATAATGCTTCGAGTGCAAGCTCTACTTCGACTTGGTTATTCTTTTTAAACTTTAACCACTTTTTTCTTCGTTGTTACGGCAATCTGCTTGTTTTCTATAATTAACTCAATTGATTTTTTTTTTTTTTTTTTGCAAATTGCTTTGCGTCGCACCAACACAGATAGGTCTTATGGGGAGGAAGCGGCCATGGCCTTAATTAAGGTACAGCCCCAGCATTTGCCTGGTGTGGAAATGGAAAACCATCTTCAGGGCTGCCAACAGTGGGGTTCGAATCCACTCTCTCCCGAATACCGGACACTGGTCACACTTAAGTGACTTCAGCTATCGAGGACAATGAACGACTTAGAATTAGGACTTGGATGGATTTTGATGAGTTTCATTGTCAGTCTGATCTCTGTCTGCGGCAATATGAAAGTGACTCAGGTATGAGTGATGCTAGTAACACCATTCCTTACGCTGATAATCGCTACGGTGAATGATGTAAAAGTGTGGCTTGTAGGATTGGTATATTTTCCAAGGAGCACTACACTCGTTAACGACCGGCAGGCATTTTTTAAATTTTTTTGAGAGCGTGTACATGAGAGTCCTAAAGTGAAAACTATGTCCTTTCACTCATCTGTGTCCAAGAAATACCCTATGAGTCGGAACATCACCATTGTACTGCACTGGCAGGGGAGAGAGCGATCTGTCGTGCAGAAAAATTTTAGCCCCATGTCAGAGATGAAACCCCTCATCGCAATAACTTAGAAATTCAAATGGTATTGTTGAATTTTGCAATTGAAGAAGGAGGGGTGACTAACCTTCCCCAGAAACAGGCCTTTTCAGGGAATTAATTTTGAGTTATTCGATGAAATTTGGAACAGGACGAAAGATTGAGGAGTTACCAGTTAAAATAGGTCGCAAGTTAGCCAAGGGCCGCGGTGTTTGAAACGTTATTTATTTAATTTATTTTTGTTATTTGCTTTATGTCGCACCGACACAGATATGTCTTATGGCGACGATGGGATAGGAAAGGCCTAGGAAGTGGAAGGAAGCGGCCGTGGCCTTATTAAGGTACAGCCCCGGCATTTGCCTGGTGTGAAAATGGGAAACCACGGTAAACCATCTTCAGGGCTGCCGACAGTGGGGCTCGAACCCACTATCTCCCGATTACTGGATATTGGCGGCACTTGAGCGACTGCAGCTATCGAGCTCGGTGGTGTTTGAAACGAGTGTTCGGCTTCTTGGTCCTTAAGACCCGTTTTAATTGCAGGATGCCTGGGTCGGTAGACTGACTAAGGAGGATTCTAGATATCGTCACATTTACAGCAAGAGACAATCTTAGCGGGGAAGTAGAAACTGTTTCTCCTTACCGCACCAATAAGCTGCCTTCAGTTGTCTCATTGTCCAGCAGGAGCGATGCAGTAGCATACTAGCGTTTGCATGTCTATTCCATGTGGAATCCGCGTTTCATTATTTCAGGGTTACTGGTGAGCTTATAGCAGTGCACAAATTGCTGCTGTAGTTTATCATGTCCACTTATATGTCTGGTTAATAACCGCATGATCACACGATAGTACTGTATAAAGGAAAGTCGCAATAACGCATTCCGAAGAACTCGGTACGTGACGCAGACCTAGATCGCTTGATGTGCCGTTCTTTAACGAGGAGATTACGCGAAACAGTGAAGAAGGCAACAAGAAACTACCTTATTCCTTATTTCGTAAGTACGGCTCTTCTACTATTACTGAAATGTTTTTATTCCTCCACTGAAGACGGAGACGGGCCTATTAGACGGTGACGCCGTCTCTCAGGCCGGGAGATTTGTGACGGTCAAGAGATGCCCGGAGAAGGTGATGGGGTTGGCGGCCGTGGCCTATACTTGGAACTGTCTGGCATTCGCCTTAGTGCAGGAGAATGAAAAACTACGGAAAATCATTCTCAGAACAGCCGATGGTTGGGGCCAGCCGTGAGGTCCAGCCCTTTCCCGTCTCCCGGATATAGAGGCGTAGAGCTACGGTAGAACCTTGGCCACCCCTCCTCTGCTCGATTGGTCGGTTGGAGTGCAGAGCTGTTGGACCACGGACCAGCGGTGACCACTTGTGGGCCGAGACCCACTCTGCATACACCGACCTGGCTCTTTTGTGACGCCCGGATTTTCCATGATGAGGGTACATCCAACCTTACTATATTACTATTACTCCCTCCTGTATTAACGTCTTCTAGTACACGTGGAACAGACAAGAAAAGAACCGGACCGCTGAATAGCCATCTAATGAATATAGTGCACCCATAAGCGAATGCGCGTAATGAATGCACATATTAAATATTTAATAATTCACATATTAGAATACAGCAGTAGGCTGGAAAAGCTTGCAGTCTCACAAAGCAACATTCAGGCGCCGTTCAGACGGCCAGAATATCCACCGGAGACAACTTAAGGCACGAACGGCATATAGCTGGCCTGAGTGGTACGTCCAATAATGTTTATGATGCCGACAAGTGGAAACTTTCTAGCCAGTTCCCACGGGAAATCCGCACATTGGAATTTGACCTACTTAGAGGTGCGAGTGAGAAAACAAATAATACCCGTCACCCCTCGCCAGAACGTGGTTCAGCCCAAGCTACGAGGAGCGGCAAAATTTCAACCAATCACGATTTACGAAATTTAAGTGTCATGTCCTAGCGGGAATCTGTATCCAGTTTTCCGTGATTCGGTGTCGAATGTAATAGTGGAATACGGTGTCCTAGACTGCAAATAATATTTAACGAATATTTCACGCAAATACGTGGTTAAATATTTCCCAAAAACGAGTTTTCAACATTGTTTGGAAGAGTGGTTGCGCCCAGAGAGCGGAGTGTCATGGCGGCAAAGCGCCATGTTCCCAGTGTAAATATGCCCTATGACGCTTTTCAATTTTAAAATTAAGCTACGATCATTCCTGATAACGCAGTGCAACACTCAAAGCAAACCAAATTTTGGATTATTTAGAGTGCATTTCCGAACATTTTAACCTACGGACAAGTGGAAAATCGATCCAAGGTACCGTATCACTACGCAACATCCCATCCAATCGGACTATTTTGAAGTGGGGGTGTGAGAATTTACAAAAGCAGTAGCAGCAGTGTGGTGATACCTCAGTCCTACTTGAAATTTTAGTGCAGACAGGTGATTCTACAGTGAGTGGAGCATCAAGAGACAACTTAACATTTGTGTGAGTAGAGACTTAGCCAAGCAAAGAACACTTAGGGAGAAATCTAAACTAATATCAGATTTTTGGAATCAGTCAAACAATTATCCTAGAAAAATGACAGTGGTAGTCGTAATACAAACTTTTCATAAATGAACATTTAACGTAGTGAGGCTGGCTGAACGGAGACGGACAATAGGAGTTTGCTTAATCTGTATTTATACAACTTTTCTTAGCTCACAATTAGCTTGCACGTTACGATTCTAGTGGAGAAGTATTATTTTGGAGGACGGTATTTTCATAAACATTTCTCCATATCTTACATGGGAACATTACAATTAAACGTGAACAGTCAATAAAATGGTTATTTCATCTGAGACATTTGGGAGTAAACATTAGGTGAGCTAATTGCAGGAGACTTTGTTTACTAGTGGAGCTTAACGGTACAGGGACTGGTGTCCACTTTCGTTTGTCAGAAAGAGGTCGATGGCTGCTATAATCCCTTGTGTAAACAGGCGGTAGAAGGAGAGTGCTGAACGGAGACGACCAGCAGGAGAATCCCCAGGTAGATCTTTTCTTCCAGCGCACGTCAACTCTTCGAGAGCTATTGCAGTGTAATTTATGTTTTTCTTCATATAATGGTTAAAAGGCGTGTGAAATAATCTTACGTGTGCAACGCAAGCATGAGAATGGATCCAATTCGTGTGTATGAAGTGTTGAATAGCCTCCTCAAGATGAAGAAGATGGAGTAGAATCATGTAGCGGGGACTGTGAGGATTTAACCCGCCTTCCAGCACAAAGGTAATGTGAGCATACTATAATCATGTAACAATTTACTTGAGGGCTATGAACAATCAGTGGTCAAATTTAGGGTAGCGATTTATGTAGGCTTAATAATTATAAATTTTACGTACCGGATGGAATAATTACATTCTTCGATGTTATTTGTAGTTAGAGTTAGATGTGAGACCGGGACGTGAATCTAGGATTTCTGTAAATATTTTATGTCCAGTTCAAGTTCTGATTTTTCTAACTATGATACGGTGTTTTAGTGATATTTTTTTGATTTTGTGGACGTTGCCGAGTTGTTTTTTAATTTTTTAATAACTGTAATTATAGCGCAGCCAAATTTTTTATCCACTTGGCACTATCATTTTTTTAATGATCGTTTTCATTGGACATCTTACATGTTATTTGCGGTATTGTGTTCATTTTATAATAATACTTTTTTTATTTTTTTGTTTGGTGTACGTGGTTTCACATTTTCGATAACTGGGTATTTGACAGGCAAATCTTGTGGTAACAGTCAATAAAGAAGGATAGGGAAACCATTGCAGGTCAAATCTGATAATCCATGGCATATGCATGTGAAAATAAGGTGGAATTAATGAGCAATGAAATGGTAATACCCCTGATGATAACAATTGAAAAATGAAGAATATGAAGCTTGACCATGTTGTATAATGGTGTCGTAATATGTGTATGCGTACGACAATGTATTATTTATGATTGGCCTGTATTCAAATGAGCGAGGCTGCATTGGCAAAGAAATGCCACTTTCAGAATAATGAGATGAAGGTGAATTGAGAGGAAAACAATTTAGCTAGGATAGTTAAATCTTCGACGATATATGTGACATTTGCAGGTGGAAGGCATACATATTAATAATTTTTCCAGGGATGAATATATATCACTCGGAAATACGCAAATCAAGGACCGAGTTGAAACATGGAACGGACTGACCAAGGAATGTGTGAAATTTTTGAAAGCAATGATAATCATAATTGACATGTAATATTCCTAGTTAGAATCCTTGAAAGTTGTGAGAGGTCATGCCCAGACATTTACGCCTGATATCACGAAATTGTTACTTTAAATATGTTTGATTAAAATTTTCTGCATCTGGATCTGTGCGTATTTTTTAATTTAAATTCTGTTAGGCAGTGATCACGTCCATTTTATTGTGATTTTCCTTATACGGTTTCTTTTTGCTTTGCGGGGATATTTTATTTTATTTTTGAGCACGGTGTTTTAATATTTCTTCTGTAGTAACTGAAGGTACGTGAAAGATTGTCATGATTTGATTGATGTAAATAAGATAGGAGTAGTTAGGGTATTTTTGAATTTATTTGTTTTCTGTTGGAGCATTGTGGTTACTCCATTGTCATGTACATTTTGTAAATAATTTCACTGTGTTAGGTTAGCAAGACCACAGATCGTTCATAGCCAATATCAAAGTAAACATTTATGCTCTAGGACATCGTAAATCACAAAACCTTTGAACCCCACTACAAAAGTTAAATTAGGTAAATGGTTCAACCCTTGATAAATAGCTGTGTCATAAGTGCCGTAAAATACGTAGACAAGATGGAATCTGCCTCCATCGATGGTGATGCCATATGATTTCAATAATTCTCTGTGCAAATGCAGACAACGGCAAGGTAAAATAAATTAATTTGTAAAAGGGTCGAATTCATTTAATAAGGTAAAACTGAGGCACATGGCCAAATTTGTTCTATTTCATTTGTAAAAGGATCCAGGCTATCACAGCTGGTAGTGTGTAAATTATTTAAGTGTGTAACTATTCGTCATTAAGGAATGATTTGATAACTTTTCTTGGTTCAGCCAATGTTTGTTTAGTTTGTGGTTAAGAAATAGAATGGTGGTAAAATACCATGTTCATGGATTTTCTTCATTTAACCACGGCTTTTGTACACAATTATATTTTTACAGTTGGGCAGTTATCAACTAAATTGAACTTTGTGTCATCAAGTCTAGGACATCCAATTTATGGAATCATTTAATTAATTAATTAATTATTTTAATGTCACGCAAGTCCAGTCACTTGAGAGATGTTTTAAATGCAGTTCATAGTGCTTTATTCAAAATGCAGTATATTTATGGATCTGTAGTCTGTTGTGGTTGTGTCACGTACATAAGAGACACCAGTTAGATGGTGATGTGTGTTACTAAAATTTGTTGACCTTCAGTCGAGTTCATTTGGCAGATGTTTTAATGTTTTGTTGAGGAGATTTTTGAATTGTAATATTTTTCCAGTAACCTTCTTTATTTAATCCAATTTAACTTCATTTTATTTTACACACTTTCCGACTTTGTTCAATAAACTATTTTTTTAAAATTAAATTCAGTCTTTGGGTACCGTCATTTATAGTTTAGTTTACCCCATCTTTCATTTCCTCACCCCCCGATCGACGTGTGGCCCATCAATCCGTGGGATACGAAGGACGCACCACCTTTGAGGAAGAAGAGTCTACATGAAGCGGTAGGTATTTTAAAATGTCATTATTTACAGGAGCAGCCGGCGCACATTTCAAGAGAGAAGACCACCGCATTTGGGTGCCTTTACAAGGGCAACAATAGATTCAGTGTAATGTGGTCCGGTTTCACAGCTGAGTGGTCAGCGGTATTTTTTTCAGTTTTAGGCCCCCGGGTTCCCGGGTTCGATTCCTGAACGGGTCGAGGGATTTCAATCGTAAACGATTAATTCTTTTGGCTCAGGAATTGAGTATTTGTGCCGTTCCCAGAATTCCTGCAAGACACGCGCCACAATCAACACTATATTCCACAACACTAACAAGCAGTTTCTTATGCCCACCTTGTCGGAGGGTCTGCCTTACAAGGGCTACACAGGCTGGAAACAACCACATGAGATTACTAGTATAGTGTACTGTGTATTCGTATATGAAGACTCCGTAATCTACCAAACTGACATTATTCCAGTAACCTTTAGTGACTACGATACACTCATCATCCCGTGTAAAAATGCACAAAAGAAAAATTGTACAGGCTGTTACCAAGCGTGCCAACCTCGGCCTCATCACGTGACTTGAAGTCTAGTTTCTTCGAACTTTGGTACCAGTCAGTACTAAGTTATTATGGGGCTGCTTCTGCTAACTTGCTACCGTTCGCCATTATATTTGACACGCACTATGCTCTTGAATGAATAACAAGTTCTCAGCGGTAACGGCATGGATATTAATTTGATCATAAAAAATCTGATCTCGTTCAGTACAAAGCAAATGTCAATATCGGTAAAAACTTCGGAGTGTCTAGGAGCCGCATGGAATGGCTCAGAGTAGACACTAGCCTTCTGAGCTCTAGTTGGTGGGTTCGGTTCTGGATCAGTCCAGAGGTATCCCAAGGTGACCAAATACGCCTGCGGGACAAAATTATGGCACCTCTGTGTCTCCGAAAACCCGTAGAATTTTATGTCTTTTGCGTGCAAGTGAAGTGAATCGCTCAGTCAATGAATAAAGTTCCTCCGAACTTTTCCGCATCCAAATGCCATTTTCAAACTTGGGTCCGAATATTTTCCTCAGTATCTGTCGTTCCATTTTCTCAGTGTCTCTGATGTTGATGTTTCAATTGCGTAGAGTGCCTCTGGGCACGGGGCTCGTCTTACTCATAGCTATGGTATCTTTTTGACCAGTACGCTTTCGTTTTCTGGCTGTGTTCCCGCTTCCTCCCTTCCGTCCATTTAGGTCAGGTAGTCCCAGTACTCTGTTTGCTTGTGAGGGACAGTGGAAAGACTCCCTGTAGCAGAGGCGTAGCCAAGGGGGGCGGAGGTTACTGGGGTTTAGCACTCCAAAGACGTTTTACAAAAGAAAATAAACAGAAACTGGCAATAAACAAGTGAAAGTCTGTCCAATGTGTTGGCTTTTTTTGAACATAATTGTATAACCAACAGATCTCTTGAATCTATTTTCTAAAATGTCTCGACAGTTGGATTTTAGACTGTAATCTGAACATACCATTCGCCGTAAAACTGTTGAATTTGATCATATTGTTCCGTATTTTAATGTAAGATTTTGCAGTCTACTGCAATCAGAATAACAACATGATTCACGAGTATCAGTGTCCTTACAAAGACACTCATGCATGCGCACACCACACCACTTACAAGTACCTACGTTATGTTCTATCATCACTTTGTAACTATAACCCCCCCCCCCCTGCCCCTTAAATTGGTCGATCCGTGCTGTGACTTATGTGTAACTAAGATAAAAATTAATTATCTAAATACTCTTTGAATATGACAATAATAATACAGATCGCTTGAGATAAAGATTTAAATTACTTCGCAATGAAGTCCAAGTGTACAGAAGTGCGCATGCGTGAGCACGTGATTGTATAATAGACTATTCAGTGTTTTATATCTCGGGTAATTGTACAAGAATGCAGTAACGCACCTATCTCGTATGGATTTCTAGACTGTTCATAAATGTAAGGCCAAGGACGGACTAGTGATTGGGAACAGGTCGAAGGTAGTGGTCGGCCGACCCCAGAGGAGAAACCAGAGCCATTACCCCAGCTGTCTAAAATGCAGGGCGGACTGCATGTCGGGTTGTTTAAAAGTAGTCTTTTCACCCCTGATGTTTGGGTTGCCTACCTCAGAGGCGCTACCCACATATTCAATTCAACCCTTGAACAACTTCCCTTACTCATATTCCAGGACATTGTCGTTTTTCAGAAATCCTTAGTTCATATTTTTTTCATCCACCATATTTCAGATATTTGCTTGTAAGTTTTTGAAGCCATCTATGTCTTTGCCATGACACCTTCCACCTAGCCGTTCCTCTTGGCTACTCTGCACCTTTCACTTCCTTGGTACTCTATTTCTGAAAGTTATATTCATTTACTATTCAGTGAAAATGCTCCGTCATATTGGGATTCGAACTCATCTGTTCGGCATTCATACACCAGCGCCTAACCCCAAGACCATACACCACTGTCCGACGTTGTCATTGAGATACTGGGTAATGAATTTCTAAACAGAAAGGAGCTAAGAAAGTCCATTCCTCAAGTATAAGTACCATGAATTTGATTTAGTAGGCGCACTGTAGTAAAAATATATACGTAATGAATGTATTGTTGCCCCCATGTGTGGTTCAGTGGTTAGTGTAATTAGCTGCCACTCCCGGAGGCCATGGTTCGATTCCCAACGCTGTCAAGATTTTTCGAAAAGTGCTACGAAGGCTGGAACGGGCTCCGCTCAGCCTCGTGAGATCAGCTGAATAGGGGGGGGGGTTCGCTCCTCAGCCATCCTCGAAGTGGTTTTTCGTTATTTCCCCACTTCTCCGCTCAGCCTCGGGAGGTCAACTGAGTAGAGTGGGTTCGATTCCCACCTCAGCCATCCTGAAAGTGCTAGACACGGACGCAAGCGAATTTGGTACTGGGGGCGTCCTGTCCCAGGTCATAAACAGGGAAGAGTGGGTAGCTGCATACTTCAGTAAGACCCTTTGCAAATCGGAAAGAAGTTACTGCGTCACCCAGAAAGAGTTACTGGCTACTGTGAGGGCCATCGAGCATTTCCATAAGTACTTGTATGGCCAAGAATTGCTCATCAGAACTGACCATGCATCTCTCAGATGTCTTCTAAATTTCAAGAGCCCGGAAGGACAGATTGCACGGTGGCTGGAGAGACTGTAACAGTACAATTATGTGATAAAACACCGCAAGGGTCACCTACTTTCCAACGCCGACAATCTGTCTCGAAGGCCTTGCCCCGAAGAATGCAAGTTCTGCTCCAAGTGGGAAGGTGAACACGATATTCCTTGCCGAATGACCACAGTACAATTCGAGGGAAGCTGGAGTCGTGAAGCCTGGATCAATGCGCAGAGGTATGACGAGGATATCGGACTGCTGCCCGAGTGGAAGATCGCCCGCGTACCGAGGCCTGGATGGATAAATGTCAGTGACCTCAGACCCAAAACTAAGTCGTACTGCTCGCAATGGGACTCGCTGGTGACCAGGGATGGATTGCTAAAGCGCATCTGGGAAAGCAGCGACGGGAAGACTCTCTGGGAGCAGGTTGTTGTCCCAAGCAGTATGGTAGCGGAAGTACTGAAATAAATTCATGGTGGAGCTTCGGGAGGGCACCTCGGAGTCAAGAAGACATTGGAAAAGGTCCGAGAGAGGTTCTACTGGGTAGGTTGCCGATCGCATGTGAAAGACTTCTGCACTGGATGCAACGGGTGTGCTGCCAGCAAGGCACCAATTCGGAGAAGTAAAGGCCTAATGAAGACTTACAACGTGGGCGCACCCCTCGAGAGAGTGGCAATTGATATGGCCGGACCATTCTGTACCAGTGACAGAGGATATCGTTATATATTCGTCGTCACTAATTATTTCACGAAGTGGCCGGAGGTGTATGCACTTCCGAACCAAGAGGCGACTACGGTGGCGGAAACCCTCGTGAAAGAGTTCGTCAGTAGATACTGCGTACTATTGGAGCTGCATTCTGATCAGGGAGGGAACTTCGAGTCAGCCGTCTTCCAAAATCTGTGCCATTTTGTTGGGTATCCGGGCTACACCTCTACATCCCCAGTCGGACGGAATGGTGGAACGATTCAAAAGAACCATTGAGAATCACCAGCGAATAGTCGTCAGCGAATATCAGAGAAACTAGGATCGTCATCTTCCCCTGTTCCTCTTAGCGTACCGGTCTGCAGTGCACGAGTCCATTGTACGCACACCAGCAAGGACGTTGTTTGGCAGAGAACTGCGCCTCCGAGTAGATTTGGCATTCGGTCGACCTTACGATTACTCTGCCCCTACCGACCAGTACTGCCTCGGCCTAGCAAGGAAACTAGAGGGTGTACACGCCGCTGTCCGGAAGAGATTGACAATAGACAGGGACCGAATGAAGGCGCGATACGACCAACCAGCGGACGCTACCGGATATCAGGAAGAATACCTCGTAAGCTGTATAACCCCCTAATATAGAGAGGTTTGTCCCTCAAACTCCAGTCGGCGTGGTTAGGTCCTTACCGTGTTGTCAAGAGGATAAATGACGTTATCTATCGCGTACAACGGAGCCCGAAGAGCGTGATGAAGGTGGTGCATCTGGACCGATTGGCGCCTTACCGAGAGAAACTGAAGAAGGTAACTGATCGGGACGATCAGCTCTCGAACGGGGTGATGTTACGTGCTCAAGCGACCGTCAACCATGTCGCAGCCCTTTCGCTATTACCTGAAAGGGAATGACTAAGACAGCTCGGGGAGCTTCCCAGCCCGCCAGAGGACATGCCATGGCCCTTCCTTTATTGTTCCTTTCATATGGTTTCTCCATGCACCTTCTGGAAGATACGACGGGAAGGTTCAAGCTCCAACCGAACCCTGAATGTTCTAGTGGCCCAACATCGAGGTATAAATACAAGGCTCCTGCGAGCGAGCTGTTGTTGTAGTATCGGAGAGACCAGAACGAAAGGCTGTGTACTGCCTTAGGAGTACTGTGTGTGAGTACTTCTGTAGACTGAGGACCGCCGTGAATCAGCGATTGAAGCAGTTATCGTGAGTGTGAGGATAATTGAACGTGTGTTAATATTCGCTGTTGTGAGTATCGTCCTGCTGTTGGATACTGTTCAGCGTTTCTGATTGTTGTTCACTTCATGTGATTGTGTGTGAAGTACCGGACTATCATTGGAGTCGAACCGACGAACAGTCGTCGTGTGTTGTATAGCCAGGGGCACTGTGTTCAAATCTAGCTGTCTGCGCACACTGGCTGTGTGAGGGGACTGGACTTGGGGGAAAGTGAAAGTAAGGATTATAGACGTTCCCAGGTAGCAGCCGGCCGGGACTCCCGGGTGTGTGTACAAAACAGAGATTTGTAAATAGACTGGTAATTAGTGTGTGGCCATTCATAACTTGTTTGAATTGTTTGCGTTTAATTATGCGTCTGCATTTATTAGGCCACCTTAAAATACATTAGAGTAATCAAATAGATGGAGTTTTATTCGTAATAATATGCTTTTCGCTAGATTTATGCTTTTTTCTTTTTTACTCATTCAATTCTTTTAGGTCCATAACACCAGTTAATGTCCACGCGGGATCACGAGAATTCATAGCCAAACCCGTGTAGCAAAAGAACACATTTCTTCTCCCATCCACACAAACAGTCTGCATGCTTGTACAATGTGCGATTGAATTTTCTGGTATAGCCAGCTTTACTTTTGCAAGGATTCTGAACCTATGTAATATCTAAATCAGGTTTCCGTGGTCCTAGCCTTTTCACTTCTAATCTACTATCAAAAGAAGGACGTCCGCTCTCGAAAATAGCGTCCACAGAATTGATTTTTAAAAGCAGGAATAATTAATCACTCTAGGATGTAAGCATGATTAGAATAATTATGAAAATTAAAAAAAGGAAGACCGTGAGCACTGTGAGTACAACTCCTCAGTTTCAACTCTAGAGCACAGCATTATTATTATCATCATTATCAACATCATCATCATCATCAATAAACACAGATAGAGAAATCACGAGGATATCACTATCACCACAAGCGGTTCCAAATCGCAATCGCACCTGTAAATTAACACACACTACGTTCAAAGTTTAATAGCGTACGGAATAATCACCACGAATCACAAACATAAAAGAAGAGCACAACTATGGGCCAGTATCATCGCACTCATTCAAGACTTCTGCGCGTAAACTAACCCGCTCAATGCTGCCAAACCTCACGAAACGCGGGATGTAAGCCAGCGGCCTGTGTTACCTCACGGTTGCAATTTGAATCATCATTCCTGGTCTCAAATGTTACATTTCATTATAATTTATATTATGTTTCGTCTTCAAATATAATTAAAAATGAGCAAACAAGGTCATGAAATATTATTTAATGCCATTATATACAGCCATGACTGGCGCATGCTCGTAGCGGGGTTTCCGAAGATGCCTCTACTCCTACGGACTCTGCCAAGCTAAAAGCCTCTTCCCAGACCCTTCGTCCCTCCGAAACCGTCCACAAGCGTGCTTTCCCCTTACATATCTCTCCCCTCACCATTATATATCCTCGGACGGAAGCTCGAGAGTCCGTGCCTTACCTTCAACTTGAAAACACTTACCAGCAAACTGCGCACTAAAAGTTATCTCCTATGTTCGATATTGCCTAACAGTCTTCCTTATTGATGGTAATTTACAGTTATACTATGAAATGTAATTTTCTTAGCGTTATTCGAGTCCAGTTTTTGACTTCACACATCGAGAGAAAATTTTTTAAAAATCTTTTTCTACTACAATTCCCTCTCCTCAGATGCAGTCAAGCTCCGGGACACTGACTGACGGGAATCCATACATATAAAACTAGCAAGATACCCGTGCTTCGCTACGGTATTATACTGAAATTTATAATTGAATGCTTATTGTTTTATATATAATCCGCGGAAATTCGTGATGTGACTTGTTTTCTGAGAGAATCCGCCAAAATTCGCGATCTGACTCGTTTTCTAATCAATTACGGCAAGTTTCCTCAATTTATCAAACCTTCTTTCCAGCAATCGATTTCGTACTTCCCGGCCTAGGTCCAGGAATTCCACCCGGTCAGTTGGGTCCCTAAATCTTTGCCATCTTTTCCTATAAGCATTCTTAATATGGATCAAATCCTTCAGGAGATCTGGCGTGGTGTCGTCTTGGGTTCCTTGGCGGTACTGTACCCGCGGGCGGACTGCATTCTTAGTCATTACCTGTCAAGGACCCATTTTCAGCACGTTCCGCACATTTGACGACGGCCCAGAACATTATTATTTTTATTATTATTATTATTATTATTATTATTATTATTATTATTATTATTATTATAGATGTTCTGGGACCCCACGCAAGATGCAAGACCGCTACTTGGGGGTAAAATACATCTGCTGCCATTGTCATTGTTGACAATGTCACCAGCACCATTGTCGAGCGTAGGCAAGTGTGCGGGATTTCTGGCGATACGAATAACATACTTCCGTGCATTATTGACCTTGTTATAGAGCTGAACAAAATATACGGTCAATCTAATTCCTATCGTTTATTTCAAATGTGTTTACATTTTTATTTATATGCCAGGAAAATCTACTGTAATATAAGAACGTTCTCCGAAGGAAAAGATGGCTGTTGAAAACGAACCCAGGAAAGATTAAAAATGATCGGTTTATGATCAGAATAAGTACATCGAAAATCTACAGCCTGTTTCCAGTCATTCGACAGGGTCAGGAATGGAATGAATAAAGCCCCATCTAGCAGCGACAATAGGAATTGTGCCGGCTGCCGAAGCAAACCTCTGCGACAATGATCGATGAATGACAAATGAAATGAAATATTGCACTGTGTTGCTTGAATGAATGATGACGGGGAATACCGGAGTATCCGGAGAAAAACCTGTCCCACCACCGTTTTGTCCAGCACGAATGTCACATGGAGTGACCGGGATTTGAGCCACGGAACCCAGCTGTGAGAGACCGGCACGCTGCCGCCTGAGCAACGGAGGCTCCTTATAAGTACATTATGAGCAGTAAAATCAATTGGACCCACCTCCTTTTACACCCCACCACCGTTAAGTTTATTTACCCCCCCCAAAAAAAAAAAATAAAAGAAGGCGTGTTTCTTTATGTTTAAAGGAGATTCCAAACACCAATGTTCACGTCTATTACCTTCAGTTTTGAGATATAAGTATCCCCATAAAAATAATTCACTTTCTTTCACTTCCTTTCACACTTCTCCTCCCCCCCCCCCTCCCAAGTTAATTTTCCGGCAAAAAATACTTGTTTCTTTAATACTAAAGGATCTTATAAATACCAATTATCACGACCCTAACTTCTTCAGTTTTTGATTTTTTTGTCCTCATGAAAGGAATTCAACTCCTTTTCACTCCCGCCCCCAAGATGGTTTCCCCCAAAACGAGCTTTTCTCTGTTTTTAAAGGAGATCAAAGTACCAATTTTCACGTCTGTAACAACTTTAGTTTTTATTATATGCATGTATTCTCATACAATTAAGTCATTAATTTTTCACCCCCCCCCCCACCCACCCTTTATAGGATTTTCCGAGAATACGTGACTCTTTACTTTGAAAGCAGATTCCAAATATCAAATTTCACGTCTGTAACATCTTCATTTTTGAGATATCAGTAGCCTAATTAAAAGAATTCAACACCATTTTCAGTCACTCATACCTCCCCTCCACCCAAGTGGTATTTCCGAAAACTAAAAATACACGTTTATTTATTTTAATAGAGACAAAACATACCATTTTTCACTTCTGTAACATGTTAATTTTTTGAGATATACTGTAGAAATTCTCATTTTAAATTTCACCCACTTTTTAGTTCCCCTTAAGTGAAGTTTCCAAAAACAAATCACCTATGATTCTTTACATTTACAGGAGATTCTAAATACCCGCTTTTTACGTCTGTAACATTTTACGTTTCTCAGATATTCTGTAGATATAGTCTTTCAAAAACATTCACTCCAATTTGTCACTCCTGTTTAACCGCCATTAATCGGATTTTCCAAAAACAAAAAACAAAAAAAATACATTTTTCTTTATTATTAAAGGAGATCCCATATACTAATTTTCAGTTCTGTAATATCTTCAGTTTCTGCGATATATGTATCCTCATTAAAGGCATTCAACCCATTATTCACCCTTTTACACCCCTCCTATTGGGATTTACAGAAAACAAAAAAATACGTATTCCTTTATTTTTAAGGGAGAATCTAAATACCAATTTGTACATTTGTAAACTTTTAAATTTTAAGATGTAGACACACTCAACTTTAAATATTCACCCCGCTTTTCACCCCCCATTATTTGGATTTTCCAAAAACGAAAAAATACCTGTTTCCTTATTTTTAAAGTAGATCCCAAATACCAATTTTCAGGTCTGTAATATCTTCAGGTTCTGAAATATAAGTAGCTTCATTAAAGGCATTTTTCACCCTTTTCCACCCTTCCTATTGGGATTTTCCGAAAACAAAAAAAAGTGTTTCTTTATTTTTAAAGGAGATTCTATATACCAATTTTTACATCTATAAACTCTAAAAGTTTAGAGATATAGATACACTCATTTTAAAAATTCACCCCCTTTCACCCCCCCATTAATTGGATTTTCCAAAAACAAAAAAATACGTGTTTCTTTATTTTTAAAGGAGATCCCAAGCACCAATTTTCAGGTCTGTAATATCTTCAGTTTCCTAGATATAAGTATTCTCTTTAAAGGCATTCAACCCATTTTTCATCCCTTTTCACCTATTCCTATTGGGATTTTCTGAAAACAAAAAGTACATGTTTCTTTATTTTTAATGAAGATTCTAAATACCAATTTTTACATCTGTAATCTTTAAATATTTTGAGATATAGATGCACTCATTTCAAAAATTCACCCCCCTTTCCACCCTACCATTAATTGGATTTTCCAAAAACAAAAAAATACGCGTTTCTTTATTTTTAAGAGCGATCAAAAGTACCAATTTTCAGGTCTGTAATATCTTCAGTTTCTGAGATATAAGTACCGGAATCCTGATTAAAGGCTTTCAACCCCTTTTTCACCCTTTTTCACCCCCCCCTATTAGGATTTTCTGAAAAAAAATATGCCTTTCCTTATTTTTAATGAAGATTCTAAATACCAATTTTCAGATCTGTAAACTTTTAAAGTTTTGAGATATAGATACACTCATTTCAAAATTTCACCCCCCTTTTCACCCCCTTAGCGACGGAATATCCAAAAATCCTCTCTTAGCGAGCACCTACATCTTAATATGAATATATCCCCAAAATTTCATTTCTTTATGTCCAGTAGTTTTGGCTCGGCGATGATGAATCAGTCAGTCAGTCAGTCAGTCAGTCAGTCAGTCAGGACAAGTTATTTTATATATATAAAATAAGAGTTTTGTCTGTACATTCCTCAAAATTTTAAAAGGATGGTATTTCTGTATCAGTCATGTCCATAGTAACAAGGAAATGCATTTTTTAAATTTTCCGTAATGTCTGTCTGTCTGTACACGCATCACGAGAAAACGGCTGAAGATAATTTAATGAAAATCGGTATGTAAAGTCCGCGAATAAGTCGCTACAATGTTGGCCACTCTGAAAGAAATTGTAGTTTAGGGGAAGGCCTAAAATTGTATTCGCAAATATTTATATTAGTGGTCCTATCTTAATTAAAATAGGTATGCAAATTCGGCGAATAAGTCGCTACAATCTACGCCATAAATAATCTTATTCACGCTGAGAGAAATTGTAGTTATGGGGAAGGCCTAAAATTTAATTCTCAAATATTTGTTATTAGTTGTCCCATCGTAAATAAAATCGGTATGCAAAGTCGGGGAATAAGTCACTACAATCGAGGCCATAAATAACTTTTTCACGCTGAGCGAAATGGTAGTTTAGGGGAAGGCCTAAAATTTAATTCTCAAATATTTGTTATTAGTTGTCCCATCGTAAATAAAATCGGTATGCAAAGTCGGGGAATAAGTCGCTACAATCGAGGCCATAAATAACTTTTTCACGCTGAGCGAAATGGTAGTTTAGGGGAAGGCCCAAAATTTAATTCTCGAATATTTGTGTTATTAGTGATCTTATGGCAATCTATATACATAAAATAAGTGTTTTGTCTGTACATTGCTCAGAATTTGAAAATAATGGTATTTCTGTATCGGTCATGTCCATAGTAACAAGAAAATGCACTTTTTACTTTTCCGTAATTAATTTCTGTCTGTCTGTCTGTCTGTCTGTCTGTCTGTCTGTCTGTCTGTCTGTCTGTCTGTCTGTCTGTCTGTCTGTCTGTCTGTCTGTCTGTCTGTCTGTCTGTCTGTCTGTCTGTCTGTCTGTACACGCATCACGAGAAAACGGTTGAAGAGAATTTAATGAAAATCGGTATGTGAAGTCGGGGGATGAGCTTCTACAATCTAGGCTATAAATCATTTTAGTCACGCTGAGTGAAATGGTAGTTTAGGGGAAGGCCTAAAATTGAATTCTCAACTATTTATGTTATTAGTGGTCGTATTTTAAAGAAAATGGGTATGCAAAATTGGGAAATAAATTGCTATAATCTAGGCTGTCAATAATTGTATTCACACTGAGAAAAATGATAGTTTAGAGGAAGGCCTAAAATTTAATTCTCAAATATTGTTGTTAGTAGTCCTATCTGATGAAACTCGGTATGCAAAGTCAGAAAATAAGTCGCTGTAGTCTAGGCTGTAAATTATTTTATTCACGCAGAGTGAAATGGTAGTTTAGGGGAAGGCCTAAAATGTAATTCTCAAATATTTCTTATTAGAGGTGTAATCGATGAATGCTACATAAGGTTATATAGCATTAAATTTCCTATTATTCATGTCTTATACATTGTTACCGTACTGGCTATGATCACAAAGATATTCATGAATTTGGATTTTTGTCACTAAGTGCATATCAGCGCCGAGTAACGAGAAAATGGATAAACTGTATTTAATGAAAATCGGTATGTAAAGTCAGAGAATAAGGAACTACAGTTTACAGTATAAAATATTTTACAAATCACAGAGTCGAAAGAAAACTAAATGTGTAGGCCTACAATATACAGTAGAAAGCTCATAACATTGATCAACAATAACATTACATTGACCATTGTTTGTCGTGATGTGCTTTGTGTCTTCTGTTGCCCCTCATCTCCGGTAGATAGGATTACTGCTGCGTACAGAGTATTTTTATTTGATTTACGTCGCACCGACATAGATAGGTTTTAAGGCGACCATGGGATAGGAAAGGGCTAGGAGTGCCTTAGGCGTTAATTAAGGTACAGGCCCAGCATTTGACTGGTGTGAAAGTGGGAAACCACGAAATACCATATTCAGCGCTGCCGATAATGGGGTTCGAATCCACTATCTCTCGGATGCAAGCTCACAGCTGTGCACCGTTAACCACACGGTCAACTCACCCAGTCGTACAGAGTGTAACAGCCTGCCTGAATACTGATGGGAAGTAGCTGGGGAGTTAGATAACTTTCTTCTTTAGCATGCCATTCCCCTGGTTTATAAATTTTCTGGTACTACTGGTACGTAACACACTGGATCATCATAGCATTCGGGCTATTCAATCCCTACTCTGAAGCACTGATTGGAATTAACAGTGTGCATATTTAGCGGAATAATGGCAGATGAATGTTCATGGCAATCTGCGGCCTGGTCATCCCAGCTCTGGAACTTTGAACTATTAAATTGGCACCGCAATCTAACCGCAGCACTGTTCGTTAAAAGTGATAAAACGTGCGGCTTTCCATTTGATCGAGTATTTTATATGATAGCATTGTTTTTAATCGCTACATTCACACTTACGTTTTTGTAATGACCTATGTTTATTTCAGTTAGGAAAACCACAAAGTCAATCTTTCTGAGAATCCCGTAGCGAAGCACGGGTACATCAGCTAGTTACTATATAAATAAAGTTACATAGTATTACATTTCCGATCATTTATGTCTTACACATTTTGACCGTACCGGTTATGATAACGGAGATATTCATGAATAAGGATTTTTGTTGCTAAGATTATATCAGCGCCGTCGCGAGAAAATGGATAAACAGAATTTAATGAAAATCGGTATGTAAAGTCGGGGAATAAGGAACTACAGTCTACGCTATAATTACTTTTATAAGACAGCCTTATATTACAGAGTCAAGAGAAAACTGAATGTGAAGGCCTACAATACAAAAAGCTCATAACATTGATCAACAGTAACATTACATTGACCATTGTTTGTTGTGATTTGCTTCGTGTCTCTGTTACCATTCATCTCCGATAGATGGGATTACTGCTGTATACCGATTTTTTAAAAATTTGCTCTACGTCGCGCCGACACAGATAAGACTCATGGCGACGATGGGATACGAAAGGGCTAGAAGTGGGAAGGAAGCAACCCCTGCGTTAATTACGTTACATCCCCAGCATTTTCTGGTGTGAAAATTGGAGACCACGGAAAACCATCTTCAGGGCTGTCGACAGTGGAGTTCGAACCCACTACCTCCCGGATCCAAGCTCACAGCTATGCTCCCCTAACCGCACAGCCAACTGACCCGGTCGTACCGAGTATAACAGCCTGCCTGAAAATTGGCGGGAAGTAGCTGGGGAGTTAGATAAATTTCTGATACTACTGATACGTAACAAACTGGTTCAACATAGCATTCGAGCTATTCAATTCCTACTCTAAGGCACTGATTGGAATGAGCAGTGTGCATATTTAACGGAATAATGGCAGAGAAGTGTCCACGGCTGTCTGCGGTCTGGTCATTGTAGCACTGGAACTTTGGACTGTTAGATCGGCACAGTAGTACTGTTCGTTAAAAGTGAGAAAATGTGCGGTTTATTAATTTGATCGATTATTTTATATAACATTGCTTTTAATCACTACATTCCTTCTGACGACTTCAGGTAGAAAAGCCACAAAGACAGTCTTCCTGAGAATCCCGTAGCGAAGCACGGGTACATCAGCTAGTGTTGATATAAGGGTATCAACAGAATCCGAAGTCCGACTCGTTGGCTGAATGGTCAGCGTACTGACCTTCGGTTCAGAGGGTCCCGGGTTCGATTCCCGGCCGGGTCGGGGATTTTAACCTTCATTGGTTAATTCCAATGGCCCGGGGGCTGGGTGTTTGTGCCGTCCCCAACATCCCTGCAACTCACACATCACACATACCACTATCCTCCACCACAATAACAGGCAGTTACCTACACATGGCAGATGCCGTCCACCCTCATCGGAGGGTCTGTCGTACAAGGGCTGCATTTGGCTAGAAATAGCCACACGAAATTATTATTATTAACAGAATCCGAAGGAAATTACAATGAAATTAGGAGGCATATTATTGTTATTATTATTATTATTATTATTATTATTATTATTATTATTATTATTATTATTATTATTATTATTATTATTATTATTCAATCTTCTACATTTAAGCTACCTGCGCCGCCAGTGAAGGGGTGTTCAGTTCGGTGGGATGGAGATTAATAATAAGAGATGTGCACGATTATGTCCGGAAAAGTTAAACGATTTGCTTTTCTTGAGGAGGAACCTCTTGCAACTACAGCTTGAACCTAAAATTACGTGGTTTATTTCACTCACTCCATCCTATTGGCTAGGCGTCTCTGCGCCGTATGTTAAATCAGAACTCAAGGAAAAAAGTAAATTACCATCACCCTTGACATGCACCACATAACAAGGAACCGCTATCTTGTCATAAGTACATATTCCAAACCAAACCAACCAAACCCCAGGGCGCAACAGCCCCGAGGGGCCTTGGCCTACCGAGTGACTGCTGCTCAGCCCAAAGGCCTGAAGATTACGAGGTGTCGTGTGGTCAGTACGACGAATCCTCACGGCCGTTATTCTTGGCTTTCTAGACCGGGGCCGCCACCTCACCGTCAGATAGCTCCTCAGTTGTAATCATGCAGGCTGATTGGACCTCGAACCAGCCCTCAGATCCAGGTAAAATCCCTGACCTGGTCGGGGATCGAGTCCGGGGCCTCCAAGTAAGAGGCAGGCACGCTACTCCTACACCGCGGGGCCGGCAAGTACACATTCCACTGGCATGTTTAAGTAATAGATTATCACATGTTTGTGTCATAAAACATATAATCACTCATTTTAAACCAACTGTATGATGCAGAAATTATGTCACAAACTGCTCTATCTCAGAATATGATCTACCTGCCACAATATACAGAAATGTATGGCATGAGATACGAGCACTATCAAGTGGCATAAGAATTAAGTATGATAGCAGCCCACAATTTATCGTTTCGAAATAATGCATATTTTTTGTACTTCACTCCCTTATTTTCACCCCTCAGGGGTTGAAATTTTCAAAAAAGTTTCTCAGCTGTTACGTATGACCTGATAGGAACCTCTATACCAAATTTTACTTTCATCGGTTCGATCGTACCTGAGATATGGTGATGAATGTGTGAGCGAGTGGTAGTTCAAATGTACACATATACCTAGAGATCCGTAGTTCGAAGGAAGTTACCTCGGCTAATATGTAAGGAGGTATCATGCAGGGATTCATCTGGAGGCCGCCTCTGTGGTGTAGTGGTTAGTGTCATTAGCTGCCACCCCCGGAGGTCCGGATTCGATTCCCGGCTCTGCCACGAAATTTGAAAAGTGGTACGAGGGCTGGAACGGGGTCCACTCAGCTTCGGGAGGTCAAATGAGTAGAGGTGGGTTCGATTCCCACCTCAGTCATCCTGGAAGTGGTTTTCCGTGGTTTACCTAATTTAAGGCCATGGCTGCTTCCTTCCCTCTTCCTTATCTATCCCTTCCAATCTTTCCATCCTCCCACAAGGCCCCTGTTCAGCATAGCAGGTGAGGCCGCCTGGGTGAGGTACTGGTCATTCTCCCGAGTTGTATCCCCGACCCAGAGTCTGAAGCACCAGGACACTGTCCTTGAGGCGGTAGAGGTGGGATCCCTCGCTGAGTCCGAGGGAAAAACCGACCCTGGAGGGTAAACAGATGAAGAAGAAGAAGAAGATCCGTCTGGAGATCGAGAGGTAAATCACGAAATTTTATCGTTTCATGACCGAGAATAAATTCTTGATCTAATTCTATTTTCAGTCGTGCTAAGGACGAGTATAATCTGTGCCAATTAGTCTCATACTAAGACTAAGGACGCAATTTGAGCCTAATCGTGCTGTATGACAACCTTTTTTTTTTTTGCTAGCGACTTTACGTCGCACCGACACAGATAGGTCTTATGGCGACGATGGGATAGGAAAGGCCTAGGAGTTGTAAGGAAGCGGCCGTGGCCTTAATTAAGGTACAGCCCCAGCATTTGCCTGGTGTGAAAATGGGAAACCACGGAAAACCATCTTCAGGGCTGCCGATAGTGGGATTCGAACCTACTATCTCCCGGATGCAAGCTCACAGCCGCGCGCCTCTACGCGCACGGCCAACTCGCCCGGTATGTGACAACCTTAGAGAACGGTCATTTATTAGAAATAATTGTAAAAACAGAATTGTAGGATGTCTTTTGTAGAGAAACACATTTCAAACATGAAGATCACAAGTTGAGAATAACAACTGCGTCAAGACCCAGAGCTCATATCATACTTCCTCAACTGATAGGGAAATTCACGTTGATATTTTTCTGCAGTGTCACTCACCCACTTGTAGTCCATGGACCATGCAAAGAACCAATAAAGTTTTTATCGAACATTTTATCGGCTCAAATCAAGTGGCAAAGGTCGTATTCCACTTTACTGTCCTCGAAAGGCGTTAATTTTGTGAGTTCATTTCTTTTTTTTATGTTTCCTAATTAGACAAAATCCAATTACAACAGCATGACCTTGTTCAAAGTAATTAAACGGTTCTCGTGTCACTCCGTGCCCTGTTCACTGCTTGGCGCTGATGTGAGACGAGCAGATCTGCCTCCGTGTTTGGTTCTGGCTCAGTCCGGTGGTAACCTCACGTCGGTTAATTTACCACCCACTGCTGTGGGACAAAATTCTGGCACATCGGTGTCTCCGAAAGCCGTCAAGGTAGTTAGTATGTCGTAAAACCAATATTATTATTATTATTATCATTACTATTATTGCATGCCTTTCTATGGTTAAATAGGTCGCTGAGCTCGATAGCTATAGTCGCTTAAGTGCAGCCAGTATCCAGTAATCGGGAGATAGTGGGTTCGAGCCCTACTGTCGGCAGCCCTGAAGATGGTTTTCCATTTTCACACCAGGCAAATGCCGGGGCTGTACCTTAATTAAGGCCACGGCCGCTTTCTTCCACTTCCTAGGCCTCTCCTACCCCATAGTCGCCATAAGACTTATTTGTGTCAGTGCGACGTAAAAGCAAATAGCAAAAAAGGTTAAATAGGTCAGCTTTGGTGGTCGCTTTCTTAAAGTACAGCCTGTCTTGAACCCTAGTACCCTTGCGGGGTTGGCAAGGGGCCCTTAGCTGAGTCCTGGCATTGCTTCTATTTACTTGTCCCACGCTCCGCACTTTCATCTATCTTACCTGACCTCCCTTGGTCAACTCTGGTTCTTTTCCGACCCGAAAGGTAGTAGGTTTGCGCGACCTAGGGAATATTTAATTTTCACCCCCTTTCATGGCCGTTGTCTTTCTTTAGCCGATACCTTCATTTTTCGAATTGTCGGGCCCCTTCCATCTTTCCCCCTCTACTATAATTAGTTTGAATAGATATTGGTTGCCCAGTTGCACTTCCTCTGAAAACAACAATCACCTCCACCTCCACTGGATGAGTCACTTACTTCAGTATGGTCAAACCATCCGAGTCAGCTCTCTTTGAATTTTTCGGAGATCGATGTTACTCTCCAGCCTGATCATTCTAATAGCTCATCGTAGCAACCAGTTCGTGCATGAAGGGCTTTTAGGCGCCGCCCCGCCGCCTTTTCAAAAGCATTTAACGTTATTTCACTCTGTAAATGATTACATAAAGAGCAGTGGCGAGCACTGAACCCCATGTACCCCAGCGCTGCTGGGCTACGAGTTTTATGTTTAAAACTCTTTTTTGCAGCTGGGGTAATGAATACCGGTATCTTCACCGCTCGAAGTCGAATTTATGTGGTGTGATATTCAGTTATACAGTGTTATTTTTATTATTTCAGCTATAAACATTTTGCTTTTCTATATTCAAGAAAATGCCGAAGGCCGTGGCTGCTGTCCAACAAGCACGATGTTTTCTCTTTAGTCGTGAGGCGCTCGGACCGTGGCAGCAGAGAGGTCCCCAGTCTTTGCTAGTGTGCGGGGTGCGGGAGGAGCCTGGAACCACGATCTTGGCTTGTCAGGGGATGGAAGAGTGCAGGCGGGTATGATACGTCCGGAATAAGCCCTCAGTAGGTCCCCAGACTTTGCTAGTGTGCGGGTTGTGGGAGGAGCCTGGAACCACGATATGGGAATGCCAGGGGTGAGAACAGTGCAGGCGGGTGTAAGCGCTCAACGGCGGAGCCCTTAGCAACATTGCCAACCAATTTAAAATGTACCTAGGCTTTTTTCCCCCACGTTTTATATTAATTGTTGTTAGAGATTAATTCCAAAACATTTCACAAAACAATGAATTCCATTATACTGACTATTTAAACAATTCAGTTCTACAAAGAAGCTAAAAAAATATTCAAAATGTAACCGTCACGTGACGGCACTATTTGTAGGGTGGTCAAATTTTAAAATACGTGGTCATGCTTTGAAATTTGAGCAAGGAGATTGAAATTCGAGAGTGCACTGTTAATTTGTTTTTATGAATGTTGTTTATTATCAATTGCGATTGTGATCAGTGAAACAGTGCAGTGCCTTAATAGTCGGGATTGCATTAGCTG
Source organism: Anabrus simplex (assembly GCF_040414725.1). Lineage (NCBI taxonomy): Eukaryota > Metazoa > Arthropoda > Insecta > Orthoptera > Tettigoniidae > Anabrus > Anabrus simplex. Next base: position 422,590,670 of record NC_090265.1, on the reverse strand, counting down.
TTAGCCTGTTAATGTGTGTGTGCATAAATGCCATTGTAGTGCAGGTAATTAATGGTGTAGTGCGAGCAGATTTCTATTCAGTCAGTGTCATCGGATTATTATTATTATTATTATTATTATTATTATTATTATTATTATTATTATTATTATTATTATTATTATTATTAATGTAAATGTATCGTAGTTCTTGTCAGAGAAAAGTGGACCGATTGGGGGGGGGGTGAGGAAGAGATGAGGGCACCGCCCTGCCAGAGTAAAATATCACAAACCGCCACTGGTAGCAATGTTAAGTGCCTGTTCATCCTCCTCTGTCGCCCTACAGTCATTTAGCATGGCTGGACGAAACACCGTGTTATATATTTTGCCTTTCAGATATAGTGACATCGTATTACCACAGACAACCCTTGTATCTGCCCGTCACTTTACCCAGTCGTTATTTACACCATTGATGACGTCTTTATCATCCCCCAAATTGTCTTCAATTACTGATCCAAGATATCGGAAAATATTTGCTGTATGAAATGCCATGTGACCTCCGGAGAGGCCTGGTGCAGGTCTTTTTATTGATTCCCGTAGGCGACCTGCGCGTCTTGATAAGGATGAAATGATGACGAAGTCGGCACATACATCCAGTCGCCGTGCCGGGGGAATTCAAAAATCAAATCAAAATCTCTTTATTTGCAAATGAGGTGTCTACCTCGGTGGAAAATGGTACACTAAAATACATTATTGTCAAGCACTAAATATTAAATTAACAAGAGAAGAAAATTTTCTTATAATACAATATTATATAATTTACGCTAACAATTTTTTCTATTAAACACACAGCTCATCCTTAATAAATTTACATTGTTTACAAAATTCTACTTATAATATCTCCTGTACTACTTAAAATATAGTCATCTGATATACAGTATGTGGAATTACTTCAAATGATCCTGTACAACTAGTATAAGATTAAAATTTACATTGCATTTATTTACTTTTTCTTTTCTTTACCCATTCTGGAACCTACGTAGCATAACGACCTGCTGCGTCTTAACCAGAGCCCCTTTTACCACCACTTTTCAGAGTTCCTGAAGGGCCTTCACAGCTACCGTAGCGGTCCCAGGGCCCTCGAATTCCCCACTGTACTTCACCCCTACAGGCAGTCCCCTACTTTGGCTGTCCAAACTCCTTAGACCAGGGGATGGAACTAATTTATTCACACACATTCTTTATTTACATTAACCTGCACTGGTCGAATGCCCTATAACATTTCATTTATTTTCTCTGTTGCTGTTTATTCTCTTCTTGAATATCTGTACAGATTTTGGAAAAGGATCAAACACTACCCCTGGTAAAGTGTTCCACTCCTTCACACCCTTCCCAATGAATGAAAATTTACCCCAATCGCTTCTGCTAAAATTCCTTCTAATTTTATATTTACGGTCAGTCCTGCCGATATCATTATTTTCCAACTGAAGCCTCTCACGGATATCTCCCCATGTTGCTTCTCCTGTATAGGCCCTATTGAACTCGACAGGGGCATGATCCAAGGACCTTTGGTTGATATTGATCTTCGTAATTACGCACGCAATGCTATTTAAGGGAAATAATGCTGAAAATGATTAATATCCATATCATTAATAGAGGTAATACCGAAACTAGTTAATATTCATACCATTGAGATAGATAAATTGTGTCCTTTAAAAATCATTCTACGAGATTTCTTTGTCTGCAACTTATTGCGCAGTATTGTCCTTTGTGTGGCGGGGGCCCGCAGATGAAGCCAAGCCAACTTAGACCCGGGAGGGGTTATGAATGGGGATTCCCCGTGACATCACTCGAGAGAAGTCATCCCTCCTCAAGACTCAGAGAATGAGGGGAAACCAACTTTTTCGAAACGAAATATAGGAGCCATCTTGGACTCGGACTAGCCAACTTAATTACCTACGATCCAGAAAATTAATGAAACTCAAATTATGGAGTCGTCTCCCGATTTAAAAGAGATAAATGTCGCTGGGACATTTATTCAGAGTGTTTAATGTCCTTTTTTGTGATAACTTTCAGAAGAAGAAAGAATACTGTGTGGTTTCTGCGTGGAAAAGTACTGGGCCATCTGTTTATTCTCATGATACGTCCTCAACCGAGGGAGTTCACCACGCAGAGTGGGGGAAGCCGGACAGATTTTAATTAATTGAAGGAGATTCACCGAAGAATAATTGAGTCGTTATGTCTCAATCGCATCAACTAAATATTGGTCACCGATTAACCGCACTGTTTTACCTCGAGTATGCCGTGAATAGGCAATACGCAAATTAGTGGAAGGGGTAGCGCTCCCTTGTAAAAACTACTGCAGTAAGGGACGAGCGTCATTCGGGGTTAGCGGCTCATCGACGGCGAAGCTATGCTCGGTTAAGGCCTCGTTAGTTCTTTGTTCAAGTGAAGTTAACTCCCATTTAAGTGAAATAATACAATTCGCATAAACAGTGTATAGTTTTGGTCTCTGTGACGCCAGTGTTAGCTTTTTAGAAAACCGTGATGTGTAAAGTAATATTATTATTATTACTACAGTATAATAATCTGACGTAGCAGCAGACTGAATAGTGACCGAGAGATAGACGAGATTCGGTACTGAACCGCGGACTACGTAGTCGCTTACGAGATCGTGACCGGACGTTCACATTGAACGCTGTTAACCGGAGTGTGAATTAAACAGTGACGTTGTGTGTGTACAGGATTAACTGCCAGCGGCTCCACCAGCATCGAACAATGGATCTTCAACTTCAAGATGGAATGGAGATGAAAGTAATCACCGTGGTGCCCATGGAGGAGGAGTAAGCTCAGGATGGACCTCCTGAGCTGACGAAGGTGTCATCATGTGATAGAGATGAGTACAAAGTTTTAATATCTGGGATGCATAGAGGGGATGGGAATGTTTATTGTAAACTGTCGCTATAAGAGATTAAAGATGTAGTCCTGTTGAGATAGAGCGCCGAAATGGGCGCGTAGTTGTTAATTCCTAGTTTAGGAAACCGACGACAGGTCTGAGTAATTGATTGTAAATAATTTAGGGAATATAATACTTTAGCTTTGCATGGGGTAGAGATTTATTCAATTATTTCTTTCTGGAGAGATTTTGTTTGATTATTTGCGTCAGAAGGCCAGGAGTAATCAGTTTAGGGGAGTGCAGTGAGAGTAGTTATTAATTAGAGTAATCATCAATTTGATAAGTGCATGGCAAGTAAAACGGTAAGTACTGTAGTGTGTAAGGCACGTAACTACGAGGCTCAGCGGCCGAACTGACAGCCAGAACCCCACCATTTTGAAATACTTAGATAGGAAGTGATATGATTAAATTGATTATGTAATTAAATTTACCAGGAAGTGATCATAATGCGTGTGTCAAATATCAATCCGTGTGAATATTAATTAATTAATTAATGTACTGCCGTGTGACGATAAAGTAACCATGTGCTGACCATCGATTAATTAGCAGTCAGTAATCAGATGTTAATTGCCGCGCGAGCACTTAATTGTGTTGTAATTGCTGAATAGATTCCGCACGATGACCATGCATAAGTAATGTAGCGGGAAAGCCATGTAGGACGGCAGGAATAATAATAATAATAATAATAATAATAATAATAATAATAATAATAATAATAATAATAATAATCGGGCAAAGATTACCATTGTAATACCGGAGTCGCGTTGTGATAATGACTTGATACTGTTGGGTAAATATGTGTTGAATTCAAGGTGATTTGCGCGAGTCTTAGAGACCGCAGTTTATTGTAGACGTACTTCCGAGTGAAGTGTTACTGTTTCCTTTTGAAAAAGGAATGTTACGCCTGTTAATGGTGGGTTGTCGACCGCGTGTGGAATGGGAAGCATTTCGTCTGACCTTGCCCCAGTTGTGTTTCCCTTTTGTTTGTTTGTTTGTTTGTTTGTTTGTTTGTTTGTTTGTTTGGGTGTCCCGTAAGCTGAGGAAGGAGGGACATTGCTGTTAAAGAGAAGTTGGCTTCTTTGAACGGCGAAATATGTGATTTACCTAACACGCCAGAGCAGTGTAGTAATTAACAAGCGACCCGGCCGATAATGATAATGTTTGCCAATGAATCATTGTAATTGTTCGAGTTTAATATAGATAGGGATTACAGGACCCTGCCTTCATCGCAACAGGTTGTCAGTTCGATGCTCAACGTAGGCATAGGAAGCTTACAGCGTCAGGAGGAAGCAAAGTGCCTTTACTTATTTTGTTGCATACCATGTATCATTTATGTGTTCTTTATGTCATGTGTGGTTGTAAATAAGGTCAGTGGTGGTTCTGTCCATCAGCTTGGCGATGTCTGTAATAGCGAGGGTCGGTTCGAACCCAGGTGTTGTATCATATGTGTGTATTTTCTTTTACGTCATTTCATTGGGAAATCTAGGTCTTTATTAGAATAGGGATTGCTCAGACGTGTTGTCGGGTGCATGTTAGTTTTATGTGTTAGTGATAATATAGCCTCAGTGTTATGATAAGATTTCCATTCGCTACATGTCCCGATATATCGCTTCGCGACAAACGTACTCGTTTCTATCAAGCATAACGGACGGATGTTCACATAACAAGTCACAACAAACATTTATAAATTTTAATGTAATTCATTTGTGTTATTTAATGCGCCATTTCCCATCATCATTAAGGTTGAATAAACCAGTTTGTGAGTTAAATATTTTAATTCGAATGTGTTCTCATTTTAGTTATGTATGCCCCGATTCTCCTCCCCTGTACGCCTTTAAGTTTACTTTAGTTCAGCGCCTATTTATTTCATACTTCTTGACCCATGTGCGACCCTGTAGATTCCATGCCGGTGCCATTTAGGGAGGGGGCGGGTGCACTATATAAACCTATAAGTCTAGTTTTCTCCCTTCTCTTACTTAAAGTTTCCCACCCTAGTTTCTTTAACATTTCTGACACACTACTCTTTCTCCTGAAATCCCCTGTTAGAAATCTTGCTGCTTTCCTCTGCACACTATCTATTTATTTTATTAGGTATTCTTGGTGAGGATCCCAAACACTGTTTGCATATTCCAATAATGGACGAACCATACTTAAGTAACTTTTCTCTTTTAATTCTTTGTTGCATCCTTTAAGTAGCCTCATTATGACATGTAACGATCTGTATGCTTTCCCAACAAGGTCATCCACATGACCCTTCCAGTGCGAATTACTTTCAAATCTTACACCTAAGTATTTGCACTTGCCATCTTTTGGGATAACTACCCCATCCAAAGTATATTCAAATTCAGTTTTAAAACTCCTGTTTGTAAATGTTGTAACAGTTGATTTGCCTCCATTAACCTTCATGTTATTCTCTTCAACCCATTTTTGGATACTCCCAAGGTCCCTTTGTAATTCTGAACAATCCTCAATGGTATTTATTTCCCTATAAACAATTATGTCATCTGCATACAATCTTATTTTTGATGTTATATTGTTCCCTAAATCATTTACGTATATTAAGAAAAGTAACGGACCGATTATACTACCCTGTGCAATTCCCTTCCAAACTTTCTCTTCCTGCGATACGTTAATTCCTACTTTGAATTTCTGAACCCTTGAATTTAGAAATGATTTTACCCAACGTGTAACCCTTACGTCCAATCCTATTCCCTCCAATTTGTTTAATAATATTCCATGTTCCACTCTATCAAAGGCTTTGGAAAGATCTATGGCTATGCAATCTAACTGGCCTCCAGAATCCAATTGATCTGATATGTCTTGCTGAAATTCCACCAGTTGTGCCTCACAAGAAAATTTCTTTCTAAATCCATACTGGTTCCTCATGAACCAATTTTTATCATCACATACCCCTCTGATGTACTTTGATATTAAACTCTCCAGTATTTTACAAACTATACTGGTCAGGCTGATTGGTCTGTAGTTCTCTGGTTTCCTTTTATCACCCTTTCCTTTATAAATTGGTATTATTATAGATTCCTTCCATTCCTTTGGTATTACACTATTATTTATGACATAGTCAAAGAGAAATCTTAAATAAGGCACTATGTACCACCCCATTGTCTTTATCACCTCCCCAGTAATTTGATCACTTGCTGCTGCTTTTCCTTGCTGAAGCAGTTGGATTTCTCTGAAAATATCTTCATTTGTGAACGAGAAGCTTCTTGTTTCCCTCTGTGTCTGTCCCTCTGTAACTTCTGTTTCGGTTTCCAACTCCTGACAATCATCTACTGAATCTCTAAATTCCCTACTAAAGAGGTTTGCTTTCTCAGTATCTGTTAAATAGTGTTCACCCCCTTCTCCCACCATTGTAGGAATTTGGATTCCTTTTCCTTTTTGATTCCTGATATATGAATACAGCTTTTTCCATTTCCCTTTCTAGTCATTACCCTCTTGAAGTATGCCATTCATATAATTCTCTTTTGCTTCCTTTTTCACTCTATTCAGTTCCCTCATTAGCTGTTTTCTAGTTTCTCTACTCTCCCTACCCTCTTTGATTTTCCTGTTTACTATTCTACATTTTCTATTTAATTTTCTTATTTCCCTTGTATAATAAACAGGGTCTGAGGTCATTTTACCCTTCTTAACAGGTACAAATCTCTTCTCTCCTTCCCAAACGATTCCTTTGAATTTAGCCCAAAGTGTATCCACATTACTCCCTTCACTTATCCACCAACTGAATTGTGATTTACAGTAAGTCCCAAATTCATCAACTTTAGTTTTTCTGTACAATTTCTTGTCTTGTGTGACCCTCTTATTAAGCCTTTTTGGTACCAGTCCTACATCCATTATTACAGCCTTATGGTCACCTATTCCTTCAATTAGCTCAGTTTTATCAACAATTTCCCATGGTTTAACCAAGAATACATCTAGTAAGTTATTGAGACGAGTCGGTTCTTGTACTACTTGTGTAAATCCTCCCTCCCAAATTAACTTATTTGCCAGTTTCTGTTCATGGGCTTCACTTGCAGCTCCATTCCATTCAACCTCAGGCAAGTTTAGATCTCCCCCAATTATTACCACATCATTATTATTGTTTTTATGAGTATAATCTATTATTTTCTCAAATATTTCCATGTCTCTTTCCTCTCTTCCAGGCCTGTATGTTCCTACAATTCCCACCTCCTTCATATTATCACAAATTAACTTTATCCCTAATATTTCATCCCTTTCATCGGTAAACCATTCATGTGAACAACATGTTTCCTTCACCAGAATAAACACCCCCCTCCCTTTTTATCTCCTCGGTCTCTACGATAGACTGTGTACCCTTCTGGAAATACTTCTCTATTACCCACCCCTTCTCTCAACCACGATTCCACTCCTATCGCCACATCAGTCTCATAAGATTTCATCAATGTACCGATTTTAATTGTTTATTTACTACACTCTGACAGTTTACCAAGAGCAATCTCAGACCCCCTTCCTCCCTAAAAATTGACTGTTGCAATTGGGTAACTTGAAATTCCTTAATTTCCTGAGTTTCATTTTCGAGTTGGCTGAGCCGGCTTGAAGTACAGCTGGCTCTTTCTACTAGTTTTCCTGGTCAGTATTATAACTCAAGGGAGTTGCCTTTTTTACAGTACATATCTTATGATTAATAAAATCTAGAACAATATTTGCTATCTTTCGTTTACCTGAATTGTTTAGATGAAGGCCATGCTTTGTGTAACAGTGTCTCTCGAAACTGCTGCTATCAATTACCTGTGTATTACGAAAATGTTTACAAATTTTAACCATATCTGTATTAACTTTGTCCACTTCAATGTTCACACACGAGTCTCTAATCAAATCATGCCTGTGGGGCACGTTCACTACAAATATATTAGTGTGAGTCAGCTTACCTAGTGTACATTTAAGTTCAGAAATAACATTCTTAGCGTCGTTGTGAGCTACGTCGTTCGTCCCGCCGATGATCACTACTGCATCACGACTTCCGAGATTTCTTGCCGCCTGCTCCGTGTTTTCCAATACCTTCTTCATTGGGGCCCCAGGATAGATGACTGCCGATGCTGCAATATCTTCATTGACAATTTTCTCCGCAATTCCCTTCGCCTGGCTATCACCAAATATAAGAATGTTCGACACTTTCGCCGGTGCACTGTGTGGGATTTTAGGCCTAACTTTGCCGCTTCTCGTAACGGATTTTGCGCTATACGTTTGACTGCTTCCTATACGGATACCTTGCGTATCGCTTACTTCCCTCAGGGCTGAAAATCTATTTTTGGTGTCAATTACAAAGTTGTCCTTATTAAACTTTACACTTTTCCTCCTAGAATCTGAAGCAACTTGACACCACGCGCTAGGATTCTCGGAGCCACCTGTGTTCTGAGCGTTTACTGGTACCGGTTCTTTCGATTCCAGTAAACGTACCTTTTCCTTTAAAATCTCATTCTCCGCTTTTAATGCTTGTAAATCCTGTTGCAATAAAGAGAGAATTACAAGTACATTATCATTACCTCCATCCTCCAAGTAATGAGACGCCAGCGATTCGTTGACCGTTGTAGGCCTAGGTTTGCTACCGCTATTCAAATTGCTCTCGCCACAGCTAACACAAGTCCAAGTATTTTCATTTTTAGCAAAACCAGCACTACATATACACTCAAAATGGTACCAAATTAAACACTTTTCACACTGGATACCATTCCTCACTCGCTTCTTGTTTACACCACATTTATTCCCGATTATTTCGCAAGAGAACCGGGAGCTATCTTCACTTACATCCTTCGCTGACGCCATCTTGTACCATCATCTCCAATTATGGTTAAAATTCCAGACCCTGCCGGGAATCGAACCCGTGGTCCCTGTGACCAAAGGCCAGCACGCCAACCACTTAGCCATGGAGCCGGACAATATTTGCTGTGATCAACCCTTTATTTCCAACTTGTAGTCCTTAGCAACTCTGTCACTCACGGAGAAATTGCAGTATGAATAAACATCACCATGGATACTTTTTGTGACAGTTCACAGTTCGTGAACACTCCGCTTGACTCTCTCAATCGGAAACTCTTGTAAATTAATCCCATCGTGCTACGGATATTGCAGTAGAGTTGATCAATTTCATCAGATTCTGATTCTGGACGGCAAGCTCATTTCATCAGATTAATCTGATACAGTTCTCCAATACTAAATTACAAGGGTTCATCAAAGTTTGAAACCACATAGTTTTCCACATCGGAAAGTTATTTACCAGGTAACTGCAAACGGTGCACTCACGCTTTGCGATTTCCCAATTACCTTCAGTATTCCAAAAATGAGTGCTCCTAAAATTTGAACCTTTAAATGGACACGTTCACCCAGAGGCTATGATCGATTGATGCACAGCCAATCATACAGAAATAGAAATGGAAGCAAAACAAGTAAGTAATTACACTGAAAACGATCCGAAATCGATCAATGGTCATCGCGCGTTCAGTGATATGGAGTGAATGATGCGACAGATAGACGGCAAAGAACATATCCAGATGGAGCATGCTTATTGTTCTGCTATGGTAAGAGCTGTGACATTGGATCAGGCGCACTTGTAGAGAGTAATTATCTAGGAACACATAATAACATAACGAGAAGCACTATTTCACAATAATTATTAATGAAGCGTATTATGAATCCTGTTTTTGATGGAAGCCTTTTGTCCAGCTACCTGATTCTTTGAGTGGCCAAATGCTTCATAAATATTAGTGAGTGGGTGCTCGTATTCCCACAGGCCTACAATGTGGCTCCTCGTTGCTTTAGGTGCATTGAGTATGGCAGAATAAGGTTTGGAAATGTATCAGTCCAATATTTCTCATACTGTATCCAGCAACTGAAGGAACTCCACGCAGCTCATCAGTGGGTTATTGGCTAACATGCCTCGTAAATGCTAAATAATGACAATACATCGCTTGATATTCTCACCACTTTTATACATCTCCATTAAGTCCACTAGTTAGAATGCTACTCAAGCTGAAGATTCAATTCCTAAGTTATTATAGAATATTAGCAATTTTCAACTCAGAGGTAATCTAATTTATACTCACTGACGAATGTTACACAACTATTGCGTACGGTAAGGCAATTCCGAAAATCCACTATTTGAACCAAAAGTTAAATTTAAAGAAGTAATCACGAAATAAGTTTCAGGGATTTTCGATAGTTTCACAATAAAAGAGGCCAAATTCTTCAACCTATACCCAAAGAAATGTAAACACTCTAGGAAAAACAGGAGATTTATCCAGTCAAACTAAGATCTCGTATAGCAATGGGTTAAGAGTAATGACGTTATAATGTTAGAAAACTGTTTGAGTGTTTCCTTAAACCTTTTGTCAGTTTTATTTTCTCAGTTTACACTAAAATGACCGTCCACGTAAATTATAAACAATTTCGAATTCGAAAATGGATCCTATTGTGATGTTTTGACCACTTCAGTGCAGACATCAATAAAAAATAAATAGAAAGACAATTTGGAGAAAGATAGCCAGGTTGAGTGGCCCAGGTGGTTGAGGCGCTGGCCTTTTCACCCCAGCTTAGCAGGTTCGATCCCGGCTCAGTCAGTATTTATTTTAAGGCGTTCAAATACGCCAGCGGAAAAATATTCCGGTAACCCGGCGTCCCCAAAAACCGCAGAAGTAGTTATTTTTACTATTTTTCTTTACGGTGCACCGAAACAGATAGGTCTTACGGCGACGATGGGATAGGAATGGCCTAGGAATGGGAAGGAAGCAGCCGTGGCCTTAATTAAGGTACAGCCCCAGAATTTGCCTGGTGTGAAAATGGGAAACCACAGAAAACCATCTTCAGGGCTGCCGACAGTGGGATTCGAACCCACTATCTCCCAGATGCGAGCTCGCAGCTACGTTCCCCTAACCGCAAGGCTAACTCGCCTGGTAGAAGTAGTTAGTGGGGCGTAAAACCAATAATATCATCGCATTAGGAAAAAAATTGATTGGAGGTAACCACCGCGAACTAAAAGTCGTAAATGTTCGAAGATTTGTGTCGGTCGTAGACGATCAGGAGACACAGCATTCGAAGCAATTCCATGAGCTTGGAAGCAGTAGGCACTCTGGTTAATAAGCGAAATGTTTCAGTGCTACTTTTGACTACTTCTTTATTAAAAGGTCGTAACTGTCTAGGTTATTTTTCATTAGATTCACACTTGTAACAAAGAATTATTGATGAATGTCATCTATACAAAATTTTAAAATTGTTATCACTGATAACGTAGTCTTCAACCTTAAAACATTGTCATATACACTTTGTTGTAGCAGTACGGAGAGCCTGACCATATCTCAGCACCTTGCAACACATAAAACTTCCAACAGTATATAAAATAATTTCGAAGTTTGCGAGAGCAAAGGAGAGGTGACATTCGTGAATGTAGGTTAATGGAAGAAGCTCTCAGAGCCGCCAGCACTAATTAGGCGACTCAAGGATTAACTTCACTCCAAATGACAACTTATATCGATACAAGTGCGGCTTGGTATGTGTTCTCTCATTTAATTTCTTGGAACATTTCTTGAAATGTTTAGTACACCATGAAGATATAGAGAAACATAGATTTGATTTCACAATGTTTACATTTGGTTTGTTGTATCAGTTTTTTGTACTGATTTATAAGTTCAGACTGTTGATCAAGGTTTTAATGTACTGGATCAATATATTTGAGTTTTAATGAAATATATTATGCGAATAGTTGTGTGGAGTAGATAGGGGAACCATGGAAAACTATTTCAAGTGTCTGCTGGTGAATTTTATCATCATTCTTCTATTAATTCAAGTAGGTATAACATACATCAATTTAACCCATTCTTTAAAGCGACACTGGTCTTGCAGATAAGGCATTAGAATAATGACTGAAAATACCGAGTTCAGTACTGGGTTATTTGTGAATAGAAAGTTCAACAAGTACTCACGCGTTGCAAACTGGGCATAGTCATATGACAGTACAGAAATAATCTGGTATGATTTCATAAAGAAAGCTTCATACGAAGCAAAATTTCGAAGAGAAAATACAATTTTATAATGTGTGTTCAAGACAGGAATTATTTTAGAATAATTCGCCATTTTGCTTTAGAGGGAAACAGTCATTTTCATCATAAATATTTTATATACAGCAAATTAATATAAACATTTGTAAATTAAAATGAAATTGCATAGTCAGTCATAAGTCTAGGAAGTGGAAAAAGTAAATCTTGGTTATTTGTATGCGGTGGAAGTTATATCCCATGGCGGAGCTAACATTATCCTGTGGGAAAACTGACAATATCTTGTATGGCTGCTGTGAGAAGGGGCCACCTGAGTCGCACAATCACAATCGACTTACGTTGCCACTTGGCCTCGCGACTCGGGTGGTGTAATCGGAAACTGGAGAGCGATCCATTTGAAATAAGGAAACCGAAGAGATAGCAGCACTCCCGTATCTGTTTCTGGTTATGAAGGAAAAGAAGAAGAAGAATATTTTTGACACATCATATTCTAACAGAGAAAATAAAATGGTATCAAGTCTCATAGTGCCAGAAGCTCCTCGTCGGATGCAAAACGCCGCCCTTTCAGCTTCATCTTCACTTCTGAGAAGAGTGCGAAGTCACATGGTGCAAGATCAGGACTGTATGGAGGGTGATCAAGCACAGTCAACCCTGATCTGGCAAGAAAATCCATTGTTACATTAGCACGATGTGCTGGAGCATTGTCGTGATGCAAGAGCCAAGTGTTGAGCCGTGACCTTGGACGGAGCTGCTTGAGAGCCTGGATGACCTGAAGCAGACAAGTCTCACTGCACCACTTCGCAGTAACTGTCCTTTGTCTTTCTAGCAAAACCCGAGTCAGGATGCCCCGTTTAGTGAAGAATGCTACAATCATCCTTTTCTTCACCGACCTTGACTTTCGCACAGTCACAGGAGTACCCTCATCTTCAAACAGCCACACCATGTTCTGGGATTTTATTGGGACATCGTAATAATAAAGCCAAGTTTCGTCACCTGTAGCGATGCTATTGACGTGACGTGAAGTCCCATTTTCAAACTGTTTTAACATTTTTCGGCACCTTTTCACTCGATGTGCTCTTTGTTCCTCTGAAAGTGAATTGGGCACCCAAAGGGAACAAACCTTTCTAACATGGAGATGGTCGTGTAGATCTGAATGAATAGCTGGTGCAAGGATATGGAGGGTCTCTTCTACCAGCTGATATGTCAACTGCCTCTCTTGCTGCAACATTTTCCTCGCAGCTTCAATGTTTTCCTCAGTCATTGATTTAGACGGTCGCCCAGAACGAGGATCGTCTTCAACCCCGAAATTTTCCCTCTGGAACTCTTTGTACCAGCGGAAAATTGTTGTCCGATGTGGACAGTATTTCCCCAACACAGGATTCATTTCCTCCAGGCACTGGTCAACAGTTAATCCACGAGCAAAATTGTAGCGGATAATTGTGCGATATTCACCTTTAGACCAAACTGACATCTTAACTTGCTATCAATCCCACTACTTGGTAACAACTGGTGTGATGGTCGCGCCTTGCTGTCTTCTATACCCTATTTTCATCCCTCACCATAACAGGGGTGTCCAGCCAACCGTTTTTGCGTATTGCAAATCTTCTAGTGCCCTTTGTGGTTGCATTTGGCTTCTTAGATTTCGATTAGAACTGATTTAAGCCATTACTGTGGGATGTATCCTGTCCTGTATTTATAATTTAAAATTTGAGTAGTAATCTGACACCGTTTCCACGACCCTTTGCACTTCACTGATCAAAATTTCTGGTCTAAGCTCTGTATTCATTAGGCCTAATGGTAAAACTGGGTTTGTTCCTTCTCCAAATAGATTTTTCACGTAGTTCACCCAATCTTCCTCTGCTTCCTCTTCACTGGAAACGTCCATTTGCTGCATTCAGTAGTTGAGTGTAAGATCGAATTTTGGAGTTACCTGTTACTTCTTTTATCTTCTTATGCAAATTAAACACATCATGTTTGCTTTGTACGTCTTCAATTTCTTGACACCTCTACTTCATCCAAGCTTCCTTAGCCTCCCTGATTTTCTTTCGTATCTTCTTTATTTCATCGTATTTCCCTAAATCAACATTCTTATATTTCAGTCGTAAGGTCATTAGATGTAATATTTCTTCCGTTATCCAATTATTCTTAGTTGATTCAGTTCTCATTTTCAGAGTTGAGTTTTGTGCAGATGTGAGTGCTTCTTTCAGCTGTTGCCAAAGATCTTCAATTTCATTTTCCATCTTGGATGTTTCCAAATTGTTGCCCATGTTGTCCCCTTTCACTTGCTTAAGGTCTATATTTTGAGATAAAACCGTCAGGCAAAATATTTTTGTGCAAAATGCTACTGCCTAGTCAGAGGGCCTCCAGATATTTGGATGTCACACAGATAGCATAACGACATCCTAAGTAGTGATGGGCAGTCTGAGACGAGGTCTCGTGATTTCTGGAGATTTCTCGAGAATAGCACAGGCACTACTTCTCGCGAGAAATTTCGAGAGATCTTGAGAGCGTTGTCCCCGCATTGTGTGGCAAGCAGCGTGTCGTAAGCCTACATGTAGCTGGAGCGGAATGTTGTTTGTGCCGAGGATGCGAATAGCAAACCACGCGCCTTCTCCATTCCGTAAATACGTGTCAACAAGCGACTAGAGCGTTCATTTCTTTCATTTCTACCGAGGTCCATTTTGACGCAGTATAACATAATTATAACGGATACGTATTCTGGCATTGTGCGCAGCGGTAAATACACGAATGAATAGGCTAAGTACAGAAACTGACGGCTACTGTAGGTACACCAACCTGGATACTAGACACGTGCATTATTTGAACTCGAGACGAGGCAAGATGTGCCTTGCTTCATATGCAACCACCATTACGCATGAGTGAAATGTGTAATCTAAAATGCCTGAGTTTGCTTCAATTCTTTCGACATTTAGGTGTACATCCTTATCAGACCCCACATTCAATATAATATGACCACTGCTTGTGTTTACCGATATTTCGGTGACGAAGGGAATAATTCCTTACAATGTTGTAGGGTCGTCGCGTCATAATTAGGTTCTTGGGTATATGACGGTGCAATGTGTAATTTTGCGTAGTTGTACGCGACAACTTGAAGACGATGTCCGAAACGCAACGTAAGTCGTGGATGTCGGTTATTTTGAAGAGATGCCACATAGCACAGCCCGCTGTGTTGTTTGTTCAAAAGAAGTAAAATACGTCGCCAGAAATACTTCTGGGATGATTCGGCACCTAAAAACACATAATATCAATGAAGAGGAATCGTCACAGAACACCGCCGGCCCGGTTTTCATCACAAAAAACTACCCTGTAGACAATAATTGCAAGGTATCCAGGTATGTGTACATCGTATCTACAGTTATTAACAAATTATACAGGTTATACAGGTAAGAAGTCCACCTGAAATAACTCGTGAACAGTTTAAGATTCTGACATTCTGTTTTCACTTTCGTGAATGGTATTAAGGAGCTCATAGTTAAACATGTAACTTGCTTCACGTCGCACCGACACAGATAGGTCTTATGGCGACGATGAGATATGGAAGGCCTAGGGGTGGGAAGGAATCGGCCGTGGCCTTAATGCCCCAGCATTTGCCTGGTGTGAAATGGGAAACCACGAAAGACCATCTTCAGGGCTGCCGACAGTGGTGCTAGAACCCACTATCGCCCGGATGCAAGATCACAGCTGCACGACCCTAACCGCACGGCCAACTCGCATTCAGGCAGACGCAATCTCTACACCAAGCAAGCAATTAAAACAATAATATATATTTACCAAATGAACTCTTTACTATGCTGGACTCCTTGGCTGAAAGGCCAGCGAATTGGTCTTCGGTTCAGAGGGCCCCGGATTCGATTCCAGACTGGGCCAAGGATTTTAACTGCGCATTTTAAATTCCTTTAGTTCGAGGAATGGGTGTTTGTGCTCGTTGTGATATACTCCTATTCTTCTACATACAACGTACCACACTGCAAAGCAGCGCATAAACACACAATAGTGAATAAAACAAAATCTTGGATTGCGAACATAATTCGTTCTGCAAACATGCTTTTAATCAAGAGCACTTGTGTATGAAAGCGAATTTTCCCCTAAGAAATTATTGAAACGCAGATGATTCGGTCCAAAATCCTAAAATATGTATTGATATAAAATGATCCGTACATGAAGCAACTTTCCTACATCTTCTAGAACACGTGGCCATTGCCTTGGTACTCATGAGTCCTTTTGCTGCATTCAGACCCTTTAGTTCTCCCTTCTCGTTTAATATTGTGCAAATAGTTGATGTTCCCCTCGCGATATAGGACACATCCTCACCTTGTCCGTACTTCCTTTCAGGGGCGGGCAGCTGTAAGCTTGCATCCGGGAGATAGTGGGTTCGAACCCCACTGTCAGCAGCCCTGAAGATGGTTTTCCGTGGTTTCCCATTTTCACACCAGGAAAATGCTGGGCCTGTACCTTAATTAAGACCACCACCGCTTCCCTCCCATTCCTAGTCCTTTCCTATCCCATCGTCGCCATAAGACCTATCTGCGTCGGTGCGACGTAAGGCAAATAGTTAAAAAAAAATTAAAAACGTACTTCTTTCTTAACTTTCACCATAATCATCTCTTCTTTACTGATTTCCTCTTCAACTTTTTTTTTCAAGGGGCCCATTGCTGTAGTAAAGTTACTAAATACCAGTCACTACACTTGGACACAAAATAAAAAATGTATTTAAGCGCACATGTGATTGCATGTGTACTCTCATATGGATGTTGGCTGCATGAGCAAGGCATGCTAACTGAACTCAACCATGGGAGAAGATTAACTACAATCCAACTGCGTGAGGGAAGAAAATTACCTAGTTGTGTTTACGTCGCGCTCAACAGGTAGATCGGTACTACAGTAACTATATTGGGACAGTACAGCCAGGTCGGCTCGATTTCTGATTGGCCGCGCCTGGAGGTGGGCTCAATCGACCATATTCCCACCTAGCACTGTATTGTAAACACGTTGTTTTAATAGTCGTAGTTCGCAGAGTTGGTGAAAATGCCGGGTTGTTGTGCATTCTACTGTACAAACAGGCCGGAGAAAGGTTGTATCATGAAGGTGAATGTAGTCCCCTACCGATGCATCGTGTTTGTGTGAAATAAATCCGTGATATTTAATGTTTTTTTTTAAGGTACTGGCGAGATGTAGTGTTTACAGTGCACTATATCTTCTGGTATGGGCTATATCAAATTTGTTACTTTCATTGACCTGTCTCAGTCTCATCCTTGGCTTTGACAATATGAAAGTGAGTCTGGTATGAGTGATGCTAGTAATACCATTGCTTATGCAGCCAGTCCCTGTTATGAATGGTGTGAAAATATCGCTCATAGGGTCGGTTGGTGCATGCATTTCAGTGGGCTTGGCATACTGATATGTAATAGCAATGGCTAGCTCAGTGAGGAAAGCAACGGTAAACTACCTCACTCCACATTTCCCTAGTATGCCTCTTCAGTGATGCCTAGGCTGTTTATGACAGCTGTTGGCGGAGCTGCAGAGGATCAAACCAGCCTTCGGGCTGAATACCTAACACACAACACAATCGAAATTACCCACAACATAGATTGCTGGAATGATCAGCGTGTTATTTTATTTCACTAGGCACACTTTGAGCCGCATATGTGTGAAAAAGTACGAGAGGATGGAGCAAGAATTCTAAAATTGAATGCTGTTCCCAATTTTCCCTCTCCGAGAACCTCCGAAAAGAAGGAAGACACCCGTCACTCGTAAAACATACAATCCAAAATAGAAGAAATATGCACGAAAAGAGAGTACGCCATGTTCTAATCTACCAAACATTGCAGTCACGGCTATGCTCTAATTGTTTACTCAACACGAGCCTGCAATAGCAAGTTGCAGCCTGCCTCATTCAAATATAGACACTTTCCAGTTTGTGTTAGAAATTGAAGAATTGTTTTCTAACTATGTGGATATACTGAAATCACAAAGCAAGTCTATTGACACAATAATGGTTTTGGTATCTTAAGTGAAGAACAAAATTTCTGCAATTCCGGTACCTGTCGTAATTTATTAAACACATTCTTAACGAGGTACATTGTGTTTAGCCTAAAAATTGATTCGAAAAGAAAGAAAACTATATTTATCAGCAAATCTGTGGCAGCACACACATATGTAATTTAAATTGAGTTTGATACACTCAAGTGACCATAATTCTAAATATAATAATGTGGAAGACACAAACTAATGTGGCAAATCAATGGGAATATTGCGGAATTTTGTCAAATGCACCTGCTTAACTTTTGACTGAGTAACTCAAAATGATATGTAGATGCAAATAGTTAATAACATTGGACTCTCACTTTTAATACTTCTGGGAGTATTTGCCACTTTCAGCCATTTGAGATACTTACTCCTTATTACTGTCACGCCCAACACTTCATAGATCACTTTCAGCATAAATGTCACTTTAATCACACGCCTCAGTGTCTACTACATACATTCCACCACTGTTGTACAGTGAAAGGGCGTAGCAGAAGGTTTGGGCAGATAGAGAATAATGCAAAAAGCAAAGTCATTTCCGTACAGACCAGGAAGGCCCTTGGAGGGGTGGAAGGTAAAGGCTTCCACTATCCGTAACCTCGGCTCTTGATGGGATAGAGTGGTTAGCTCTCCTCCCGGACGCCTTTGCCCCAAGGAATTAACCTGGTACTCATTTTAGTTGTAGGCTGAGTGAACCTCAGGGCCATGTGCACCTCCGAAAGTGGAAATCTCGTTTCTTAAATTTTACGACTTCCTGACGGGGAATCGAACCCACGTCCTTCCGGGTGAACCGAGCACGCCTCGGCCAGGCAACCCCTAGAGAATAATGCACAGTAACTAAAACCGTACAGGATCAAAATACGGTTAAGGATAATCCATCTGGTCACCGTCTATAGAAGTTGCTTGTATCGCTGAATTACGCAGTATATACTGAAGAAATTAATGCCAAAAACACTTGTGAAATAATGGAAAAAGCTGACTTTTCAATCGCTGTGAAATTCATCTCATTGCCTCATGATTAAGAAAGCCAGTTGTCCGAGAAGCATATTTCCTGCTGCCATCTATTGAACCCGAGTGACTTAGGCCCAAAGTCAATCATGATTTGATTTATGAGGGGAAATAGTACATTTATTGAAATACAGAAGTGTAGTTGAAAATATTTCATCTGTGTAGTGTTGAAATATGAGCTAAGGAACACGACAGACTGGAGCCTGACGGATTAGCTCGACACAACAACATTTAGCTGCTTCACAGCAGGGGAGCCCATTAGTTGGCGACCAGGAAAAATACAAGTCCACAAATAAGTCTTGGTCAGAAAGAGAAGGGGGTAGTTTGACACAAAGGAAGCTTGCAACATGAGTAGTGCGCTGGGATATTTTGGGCGGACGGAAAATTCCGCGACGTCATGAATTCCAGGAAAGGTTGAATGGAAAAGTACAGTGGTTGCGAGGACATTCGCTAGCCTAGGTTATCGCAGGTGGAAACTTAAATCACGTGACCACTTGCAGGTCAATCACGAAAATTTAGATGGAGACTCAGGGATACCATCTTGAGGAATGATGGAGGAGATATTCTCGTAACTTCAAAAGTAATCAGTAATAAATTATTGTGAGTACACGGATCGACGTACTGGACTTATTACATGTCACGCGTGGAAAAATAATCGATAATAATTGGCAAATTAAATAAATTGAAGGCTGGATTTCTTGGAAACCAGACAGCTTGAATGTCATTGGCTGGACGAAAACCACGTTGTAAGGGACGCTTCCAAAGGCGCAAAATGTGAGGAGCTAAATCCACCCGTATCTCCTAAATCTATGATCGTCAGGAGCTCATATTTAATCCAGCAAATATGCTAGCGGAGTGGATTAATTTGATATAAATTTTAACGTCCAATTCGGAGTGCAAGTGCCGATATTAAAAATCCACCCCCTCCCTCATGGGTATGACGTCAATGAATGCGCGAGGGAAAGCTTCATCCATATATACGGGCGCAAGGGATACTCGCAACCACACTTGAAATGAATCTCTGGAGCTGAACCGTCGTTCGCAGCTGACTTCAAATCCGTCGGGCGTACAGTAACTCAACATTTAATGGCGCGAGCATCCGCCAGTACTTATAAAATGTGATCGCGCTCAAGCAACATGAACTGGAAGTAGTTAACTTAGGACAGTGTTTGCCAGTTATAAATATAATAGTGAAGTCAATTAATTGCATTGTAAGAGTGAGTAATATAAATTGCACCGCAATAAGTACGTAAATAACATACTGTGTGACGAACAGTACTTTGAGGGAATAATAGCCTGTACTTTGGAATATCGCACCGCTGTCGTGAACACTTCAAGAGGGCCGTATGAAACAGGCGTATCGCGTCGGACGACATAAATCGCGACGGGCGTAAAATTCGACACACCGTCGTACGTGTCCATGTCCATGTGTGCGGTAATTGGACGAAGCTTAAAACAGTGTAAAATATTAAATTTTTGGGTCTAGGGTATTAATTTGTTTTATAAAAGTAAAGTTTTCAGTGTTAACATCGTCAATGGTGAAGTATTGTGATAATTAAGGTATTAGTGTAAAAATGGTAATGTGCCAGGAAATCATTTGTGGAACTACGCCATCAAGAATGGAGGAGTAATACGGCGGATAGGGGCCGAAAGGAGCCTCTCATCTGCCAAGCTGCAATGGATTACCAATAACTGAGATGAGTACTAAAATGTAGATAATATTTGGGAAATGTTAGCGTGATTGGAAAAATGGGAATAATTTGATTAGACTTGGTTACCTTCTGTAACAAGATGAGTCGCTTAACGACCCCAACCTAAATTTGTAGCACGGACAGTATTAAATAATAACAATGTAAATAATCGGGTCTTTTTATGTATTCAGTTTGTTGTAGATATAAATTTTGTAGATATAGGGTAGTACGTTAAGTCATGCATGCATTCATATTTTCTTTGTAGTCAAGAATATTTTTTTTTAACAGTTGATTTTGTTATCATAGTCTAATAGACCCGATATGTGCTTTTCTGTTTGTCATTTTAACGAGTTATGTAATGACATTGAAGGAAAGTCCAGCCTTGTCATACCAGTTGTGTTTTGTTGTTGATTAGTGTGTTCATATTTTCAAAGTGAAGTTGTTAAATTTGTGAGAAGCGATATTAATAATAATAATGATTCATGAGATATTGGAAATTTTAGTGAGCAGTGCATAATTATAAAATTTAAGTGATCAGGTGTTGAGTTTGTCGGGAATCATTTAATGACGGGAGGTCGTTTTTAATTCGGAATTAAAGTGTGTGGTATTTTAACTTGATAAATTAATAATATTGAAATGTAGATCGGTGCTAATAATCCGTACATGTTAATGAACGTGTGGTTTAAATTACGGTCCAATATTTTTTTTTACGAATAAATGTCGTGTCTTAAATTTGCAATTCAGTAGCCGGAACACGTAGGACTAATATTACGAAACCATGGTTGTCAAATTTTGGTAAATATAATTTCAAGATGTTACGATTATTTGTGGAGAACGAACTAAGGCGTAGATCAAAATGAAATAGACAAATGTTAAAGAATCTGCAGTCAGATAATAAAAGGTCGTACGATGTCAGAAGTGGAATAAATAAGTCAGTTGATAATTCTGTGAGAAATAAATGAATCAAGGAATCTTGAGATAGAAAGGGATATAAATTCCGTACGAGAGACACTTAGGATATTGAAATGAGTGTAAAACGTACGGGCAGTGTCACAGAGAAATACTGAGTTACGTAGCGGGTAGAATTCGAACCCGTGACAGCATGTACGAAATAAATAGACTGAACCGCTATTCGTCGAGATACTACGGATCTAAGGATAATGAGAGTTCAGATTCCACATAAATGATCGTATGTTGTAATCATTGTAATGACGTGTGATGACAATCATGATGCCGTGATAATAATAATAAATATTGCAGATAAAGGATTGGACCGCCTTAATTAAATGAGCGTTGATAAAGATGTTAAACGGGAATCTAAATGATAATATGCAACCGATAATAATAATAACAACGTTAGGACGATGATAAATCATCGCGGTCAGATTAATAATAATTGTCATAATGATAATAGTAATGATGTCGTTGGTTGATTGTAATCGCGACCGATATCCTAATGCATTTTTGGCGGAAGTGACCGGTTCAGTAATAATAATAACATCTTGAGTGACATTAATAATAATAATAATAATAACCACAAGAGGGATATAATAATAATAATAATAATAATAATAATAATAATAATAATAATAATAATAACAGTAATAACCATTTGTGTTTGCGTCCCGCATAATAATGACGATATTAACCAAACGTGACAGTGCCAGGAACCGTTGAGTAATAATAATAATAATAATAATAATAAAAATAATAATAATAATTTCAAGGATGATAATTTCGTGGATAAATAAATATTCTGACGATAGTGAATTAATTAATTGGTGACAACATCCCTCTACTCGTATGTTTGAATAATAAGAATAATAAATATTATAGTCATTTGTTACCTCGTTATCGTACGGTTTCCGCACGGGACAGGTGACAGTAATACTTAGAGTGTTTGTTTACTTCGCTTGTGATGCGAGGGGAGGTCATCGGCACGGTATTTCCCATCGCTTCTCGTTATCTCATCTGTGGCAGTAGTCTACTGAGGCTACTTTGTAACATTTCAGATCATGTGTAAATAAAATATAAATGCTAATTCAGTGGTATGGCATCAGCTGGACATCGTAAGATAGGAACTGTCCGCGTAATCCATTTTTCGTAATTCACGAGAAACATTACCCAGTCCGAGTACCGGTCTCGGAAAAATGTATATAGCCGGGGTACATCATCTTAGTTAAATCGAAAAGCCGACCGTAACATGAGTTATGCTCGGGCTCCCGATAGAAGGAAGCTATATCCTTGAACAACGGTTCGATTCAAATGGAATCGACCCATAAGTTAGACTCCAATTGTAATTTCTTCCGGAAGCAACCCAGCAACATATTGATACCACTTGCGGTGTAGCAAGTGATTTATTTATGTAACATGTGTGGAAATTTAAATATCATTGCCAAATGTATAAAAGTTTCGTACGTCGGATGGCGTAATAAACTGCTCCTTCTGGCTATTATTTCAAAGGAAACCATTCTCATAATCTTTTTATTGTAGTTAGATGATACCCTTTTTAAAGTTAACTGCAACTTCCTAGTCCTATCGTAGAGTCCTTAAATTCAAGTTTACAATCGAGCTTTCCCCATTTTAATTTTTAATTGCTCCGTTCATTCCCGTGTTCTATTATGCCTCTATATTTATATATTCGTGGACTTAAAATAATGAACCGACACCACTGAGATAAATGCTAGTCTGGGACTCGGGAGGTGGACGGGTTCACTATTCTAAACGAAACATCTCCTCATACAACTTACAAACATACAGTATGTTGTCTACAGTTTGTATTTAGCCTACAGTACAATCAGTTACAAGCTCACGCAATCTATGTAAACAACATGTCAACCTAATATAGAACTTGGATGTTATTACATATGTCTGCCAGTGGCCATAATTTTCCTGTTTTTTTTTTTTCAAGTAATAAATATGTAACAGGAATTATAATTATGAGATTCGTTGTGTTTATTTTTAATTAATCCATACTGTCTTCTCTTTCTTCGCCCAACTTTGCCATGATACAATCAGCTTTTGGAGAGGTTGGGAAATGGCGGCCGCACGGACTTGGATACCCACTGCATTAATAGTCACTGTAATCAGTACTAGTCGCAGTGCAAAACCGCTCGTTTATAAAGCTGTAATACATTTATAATTTTTGCTCGTCTTGCAAAACACAAGGCAAACCAAGTTGCTCACAATCCAAGGTTTTACTTTTCATCCTTCCACATAGGGTTGCCGTCAGGAACGGCGTTGGACGGCACAACTGGGCGAAATCCACATCAAATACAGACTACAATAAATTGGGGGAAACGCCAAAAGAAGAAGAACAAGTATACAGTACGGCATGACGCTTAGGTTACGACTTTTGGTTTTGGTATCTTAACCTCAAGGGTTGGTAGCCGCAAAACTTAATATAGTGAAACAGATGTAGTTTGGTATCAAATTTCATTTCTATTGCATACAATTTTCGATTGAAAACCATGATTTTCAGTGATGAAAATGTGGATTTTTTGGTGTGGGGGATGGGAGGGATTAACTGTACATCCTGTTATATACGTACTTATCCACGATGTATCGTCCTGTTCTGCATTATCAGGCTTCTTCTCTATGTAGCTTGTTTCAGTAACAGCCTTCTATTATACACATGCCAGCGATCACTCATTTGACTCCAAGGAAATACATTGTCAATGTTATTTAGTGGAGGTATCAGTGAACTCTGTGTGTGATTATATGCCATTACACGTTCAATTGGTTATGAAATAACATTTGTTTACTTCGTATACTTGCAGTCAATGCGTGTGTCCAGTACAATTTTGTGTATATTCCATTTTCCCTGTGCCATGCATCAATCGTATTTTTGTAATGTTATTTGTGCAGATGAAAATCGGTCTATCATAAACTGTCTTGGAACGCGAAGTCTCGTGATTCAGTGAAGTCTTTCGAGCTTGGATTCGAGGTTCAATTCTTTTACATTCTCAAATTTTTGTGACACACTATATGCAGAAAAACTGTGTCTAATGGAATCTTATGAGTCTTGTTCGTTGGAAACATTTGCATAGTTCAGTGAGAGGTGTCCTCAATCTTCATGGCTTGAAATATAGTGACAAAACGCAGTCTAATCGAGACAACATCACCGCTGGTGGCACTGCCACATCTATTATCGGCACACTTTATCTTGGTGCATTTACACCCTAGTGCTGAATCGGTCGACCTCGGCAATCTTCGAGATTCGTACCAGCAACCTTTGAAACACAAACTATGAATCGCTTAAGCATCGTTGTGCGACATCTGGCGTACACTTCACGTACTATACTGCTAATAATAAGAGTTGGTGTCTGACATTTCTTAGAGGGAGGTCCGTCTACTGCCTGCCGAGGCGGGATAAAGGGAGTGGCTGTGTGGTTGCCATGGAAACGAGGGTAGGGCGACTGCGGTTGCCATGGAGATAACACTTCAGGGCAGCTCGTCTTGCTGGGAGTTGCCAAACCTGTCAGTGTCTCTGATAAGAACCTGATTGTATAAGAGTGATCGCAAATGGGACGACACCGCCTGGCCAGGTAATCTACAACAGATCAAAGCGGTCAGAATGAAGGAGGGAACAAGTGAGCCGGAAGCGAGGGGTAAGAGTATGTAGAAAGGAATGCTGGAATGTAGCAACATCGTGAAATGACACGTGCAGTGCTCCTCCCTCCAACCTTACCTGTCAGACACCAACTCTTATTATTAGCAGTATAGTACTGTTGTTGTTTACACTGCAAAGCCAAACTATAGAATTCATGCTAGTAACAAGATTCGCATCGAGAAATGTTATATAATGTCATATAATATGTATGTGACACAGTTATTGGCTTGATTAAGATAATAACGGTTTAGAAATTTCATATCGAACGATCATATTCTCGATTCAATTCAGATTTCATTTTCATTCAGTTGGCAGCACTATCGGAACCGGGACAGCTCTCTTCTTACTCCTCACCCCCATACACAAATGCACCAAGATAAAGTGTGCCGATAATACATGAGTAGGGATGGGAAGCGAGAACGTACGCCTCGAGAAGCCCACGAACTTTTCATTGTCTTGCAAGGGAGACGTGTCTCATGCATGATCCTTAACAAAACTCCATACATATATGACTTACTATCAGGAAAAAATACTGCGGGGGCCAAGACACCCCTGGCACCCCTAGGGGTGAGGTTTGGGACGGGGTGACATATAAAATTAAACGAAAACCTCAACCATGTTTGACATACAAATGACTATCTGAAAAATGTACTCTGGGAGGTAACACAGCCCTATCATCCCTAGGGTGTGGCTGAACGTGGATTCAAACGGCATCCAGAGTCTCACCATCTTTTTTTTTTTTTTTTTTTTTTTTTTTTTTTTTTTTTTTTTTTTTTTTTTGCTATTGGCTTTAAGTCGCACCGACACAAATAGGTCTTATGGCGACGATGGGACATCAAAGGGCTAAGACTGGGAAGGAAGCGGCCATGGCCTCAGTTAAGGTACGGCCCCAACATTTGCCTGGTGTGAAAATGGGAAAACACGGAAAACCATGTTCAGGGATGCCGACAGTGGGGTTTGAACCCACTATCTCCCGAATACTGGATACTGGCCGCACTTCAGCGACTGCAGCTATCGAGATCGGTACCGGTACTATTTATTTCAACGACCCTGAAAACTGTAGATTCGACACTAATATTGATCGTTTTCGAATACTTTAGATGTGTCCGGCTCCATGGCTTAATGGTTAGCGTGTTGGCCTTTGCTCACAGGGGTCCCGGGTTCGATTCCCGACAGGCTCAGGAATTTTAACCATAATTGGTTAATTCCGCTGACACTGGGGCTGGGTGTATGTGTCGTCTTCAGCATCATTTCATTCTCACCACGACGCGCAGGTCGCCTACGGGTGTCAAATCAAAAGACCTGCATCTGGCGAGCCGAACTTGTCCTCGGACACGCCCGGCACTAAAAGCCATACACAATTTCATTTCAACAGCCTCCATCATTTTCCAGCTGGTGAAACCACACTCCCTCCCCCTCTGTAAGTTCTGCAAATCTGATACCCTCTCACCGCTCCATTACTTTAAATATTTTTTCTCAGAAATTCTTATGGAGACCGTTGAAATGAAATGTCGTATGGCTTTGAGTGCCGGGAGTGTCCGAGGACAAGTTCGGCCCGCCAGATGCAGGTCTTTTGATTTGACGTTCGTAGGCGACCTGCGCGTCGTGATGAGGATAAAATTATGAAAACGACACGTACACCCAGTCCCTGTGCCAGGGGAATTAACCCATTATGGCTAAAAATTCCTGACCCTGTCAGGAATCGAACCCGGGAACCCTGTAAGCAAAGGCCAGCACGCTAACCGTTTAGCCATGGAACCGGATATGGAGGCTGTTGGTGTACAACAGGATGCCCAGTAATCTAGAACTTCCATTCTACTTTTACCTCGAAAGGCTTGCATGTGACACCTTTAAGTATCTTTTGTCTTACTTGCGATAAATTATTATTATTATTATTATTATTATTATCAGGCTAAGTAAGTTAAGCCATATAACACAGCGATTGAATGTCTTCGATAACGAGTATTTTTATCTGGAATCTTCACTGAATACAATAGCCTAGTTTTGGTTATGACATGCCTGTGTGCAGTTTCAATAAACAAGTGTAAAGAAATATTTTATCTGGCTGTCATACATACACTACAGTATAGATGAGAACAATATAAGGTTTATCTATTAACTGAAATCATGTACTTCCGTAAGCGACTCTCAAATGACCTTAACAAAGCTTTGCAGACAGCGATTCTCTATAAAGATTAACTCCGCTATTTTTTGTGTCTCGGCGATGATCATATCAAAAGTGCCCTTGATTTGCTATACGTTCTCTGTGTGTTACAAATTTGCCTTCACGGTAACCAATTATTCAAATATCTTCTTCCTGGCTTTTTCAAACTTTTTTCGGGAGGAGGCACACTGCTGTGGATTTGGCTTAGTTGTACGGCCGGGTGCCCTTCCCGACGTCAACCCTATGTGAAGGGATATATTCACTACTGCGTGTTTCTGTGGTGGATGGTGATGGAGTGTGTTATATGAAGACGAAGAGAAGTGGATCATGAAGAACACAGTCTCCCAGTCTCCGAGCCAGCGGAATTAATAACCACACGCAGTTAAATAGAACCCCGGTCCTCTGAACTGAAGGCCAGAACGCTGACCATTCTCTCAAAGGGCAGCGCACAGATCAGTGTGTCTTTGTCTTTTTTCGTGCTATTGCGTGATAAATTTGCGTAACGTGAAAGAAGATCCGGTAATAAGTAGCTGATACTATTCATGTAGTCCGTCTTTGTGTAGTGGTTAGCATGATTAGCTGCCACTCCAGGAGGCCCGGGTTCGATTCCCGGCACTGCCGCGAAATTTGAAAAGTGGTACGAGGGCTGCAACGGGGTCCACTCAGCCTCGGGAGGTCAACTGAGTAGAGTGGAGTTCGATTCCTTCCTCAGCCATCCTCGAAGAGGGTTCCCACTCCTCTTCTAGGCAAATGCCGGGATGGTACCTAATTTGAGGCCATGGCCGCTTCCTTCCCACTTCCTTGCCTATACCTTCCACTCTTCCAATCCCTTCCCCACAAGGTAGAGGTACTGGACCTCCACCCCCGTTGTATCCCCCGACTCAAAGTCTCAAGCTCCAGGGTACTGCCCTTGAGGCGGTAGAGGTGGGATCCCTCGCTGAGTCCGAGAGAGATAAACCAACCCTGGAGGGTAAACAGATTAAGAAAGGAAGAAGACTATGTACCGGTATATGAATTATAATACCTAGGTTTGTTTATACAATTACTCCGTTCATGTAACCGGTCCAACCACTTACTGAATGGTCACTGTAGTTGGTGCTTGTGTTCGTCTTAATACAAATAATTTACATACAACAGATCACAATACAAACCACTACAGAAACACGCAATTGTGATTGAATGAATGAATGAATGAAAGAATCCTTCCTTCCTTCCTTCCTTCCTTCCTTCCTTCCTTCCTTCCTTCCTTCCTTCCAGGGTTGATGTCAAAATGAGCATATGGTCGTAAAACAGAACTTAATCTACATAAAGTGCTGACCCCAAGTAACTGGAAAGAGGTCAGGACGAAGACGCCTTCATAGAACCGAACTCGTATATTTTATAGTAATAAGGCCATTTCACCAGGTAACACGTTAATATCTTCGAAGGAGATATCATGTCACTTTTTTTTTACAATATGAACGTTGTTGCTTTCTGAACAAAGACATGAGCCATTAGTGTAAAATATATTTTGTGAGTAAAGTATGGTCTACATCATTATCCCGTTTGTGCAAAATCGTGTTACTGTAGGCCTAACCATTTTGGAACTGCTATTGAAGGAAGCTTTGTCAAAGTAGTGTTAGAACTGGCAGTGCAAGCTTACCGCCGACTAATATTCCTTGTTTTCTTCAATGTAGCATCTCCGGAAACAGCAAATGAACGTTCTGATAAATAATAATAATAATAATAATAATAATAATAATAATAATAAAATTAATAATAATAATGATAAAGCACTCCCTTCAGTAGTCGATACAACGCTGCCAATGTTTCAAAAGATTCTGGTGTGCCTTTCAGCTCCTCTATGACGACCTTCTCGATAGTTCCAATGTCCATATGCAACTTTCCTTTCAGCGTTCTTTTCTGTAAGGGAAAGAGGAACAAACGGCACGTTGGCGTAAGAGGAAATAATGTAGGGATAGCCATCATTTAGTGCTCGACAGAAATTTGTGGACCGACTGAGCAAAGATTGGATCGAAGGACCAGTGACTAGATACACAGAAGGCTTTGGTCAATCCCAGA
This sequence comes from Anabrus simplex, assembly GCF_040414725.1. Classification (NCBI taxonomy): domain Eukaryota; kingdom Metazoa; phylum Arthropoda; class Insecta; order Orthoptera; family Tettigoniidae; genus Anabrus; species Anabrus simplex. The sequence goes on along the minus strand of NC_090265.1, from coordinate 422,561,137 downwards.
GCCATGATCTCTAAAATAACAAGACAGGCAATAACAAGAATAGCATGTCTTGGTTAGGAATGTGTCTCCACTAACATTAGCTGTTAGTGTGAACAGGGTATACAAAGTTATTTGTGTGGGCCTGTGTAAGTCGATTACTATTATCTACACGCTAGACTGTTGAAGAGGGGAGGACATATCGATTTCATAATCTCCTTATCATTCGCATTAATATAACACCCAACTTACAGTAAATAATAGTGCCGCGAGGGACCATCTGACAGGTTTGGGTACCGATCGAAGAGTTGAGGGACACCTATTGCCTGACCACCAGAATCATCTAGAGAAATATCAGGCAGCTAATATGACGCACTAACTGAAGATCCAGTTGCTGGAATTACTGTCGCCGCTGGATATGTTTGCCATGTCATGATTCTTTGAGCGTGTACGAATATCAATTGCCAATACATTTATATTGGTGGTCGCTACTTTAACCACCTTCTGTGAATGAACAGATGTTACATCGCCAAAAACAACAAATTCATAAACATTCCTAGCACCATCAGCTCACTTCAGTGGACATGTGATCCCATCCAGAATATGTTTGTTTAGTTTCTTCTCACCTTCATATTCATTTGTAGATATGGTTTTGCAGCACCCTATATTTTAAGGAAGGAAGTGTGTAACTGCTTCTAAAATATAGACCGTCCTGACAGATTGTATATACCACTCCTGTGTTTCGTGGGAATGTACAGTGAGAGGGATATACTTAGGATGGCCACTGTCACTCCTAGAATTCGAATCTCACCTACAAACTAGTAGCTTTGCAGTCGTATATTTGTTACTTCTTTGTTCTAGTATCACTCGATGTAATGGTCGACAAGGGTAATTGTGGTCAACAGACCAATGCATTTAGTTCACGCAAATAGGACTTTAGTTGGAAGAATTTGAAATACCGGTATTCACAACGTTTCAGCTTTTTCCACATAGATTCACAGGGGTGGGGTTTTGTTGTCATGTTTCTTATCCGGGAGTTGGGATCATCTGCTAAACGTCTTCACATATGACAGTGGATCAAACTGTTGGAGTGTAGATCCCGTAAGATAAATAAATATATTAAGGGCCGAATTCATAGTCAGCACTTATACAGAAGTGGAACCCTTAAGTAATAAGGGATCACTTATAACAAGTATTCACTTATATGAGTTTACATTTCATAGACAGCACTTAAAGAGCACACTTATTGATACAGTAAGTATTCACTGGAGATGTGGCAATGCTGTATATTATGCCCATGCTTCCTGGATCGTGTAGTTCTGGCTACCGAATAGTGGGATGATCTACTGTGTTTTGTTTATCGACGGACATCGCGCGAAATTTTTGAGGTTAAAGGATCGTCTATACTATATATCGAATTTTGTTATCAGAATGGATAACAAAAGAGCCAGCTGACGGCACCTGAAAGAACTTGTGTAGAAGTACATGCTCATAATATAGAACAAGCAGACCGACGCAGTTTCTCATCAGAATATGAATGACGTGGGAAAAACTTGTTGTGGACAATGCAAACTACGAAAATGCCCAGAGTTTAATTTTCGTCTTAATATAATATGTTTATAGTTATCCAGGTACTCGAACCTATACAAATATTCATCCAAATGTAGAGTATCTTAGCCTTACAAGACTATTAATGATTTGACAAATATATATGTAGCCGTTACGTTGTAATAGGCCTAATTACTTTCCCAATAAAATGTAAATAGTGTGTTTTGATGTGCGATGCCATAATTTTTGAAACTTCTGATATAAAACGGCAAACTATTGGTTGACTAGCCTGATAAAATTAGCACAAATTAATCTTAAAATAAATGGCGGTAGTGCAACACGTTCATTTTCCCTATAACTCAGTATTTCTTTACTATTCCATAGGCCTACAGTTTTGATAACTTATCAACTTGTAACACGTTTCCAATTATTTAAGCGAAATACCGGTAATAATGATGGTAATAATAATAATAATAATAATAATAATAAATAATAATAATAATAATAATAATAATATCTTGTTGAATAAACAAACCAAGAACTGTGAAAATCTTCTCGAGGATATACTGGACCGCAGCACACTTAGGTCCGGAAGCAGTATCATTAAATACACTGGCGGAAAATGAAATCCCAGCACTAACAAGACAATTATTATTATTATTATTATTATTATTATTATTATTATTATTATTATTATTATTATTATTATTATTATTATTATTATTATTATTACAATAACCTGAAATTAAGAGGTGGCATAAAATCTCAAAACAATATTTCATTAATGGTGTGATAGTGAGTCCTCTAGAGGTTATGTTCACTCTCTCACACAAAAGAACAAGAATATTCATAACTCTCACTTCACTCAAACGAAACCTTTTTTTAATTTGTTGGTCACATTACATTTCGACAGGAATTTCCATCTCTACTGTGTGCCCGGAAAGCATTCTGTGAATGAAATGCAACATATTCAGCAAAATCATTATCCTCCATGTTACTGCAACATAAGCGAGTCACTTAAGTGTGTGTGGAGGTCCACTTACAGCAATAAGTGGGACACTTAAGTAGGTAATATGAAATGAAACCTGGCTTATAAGGGGCAATTATGTATAAGTGCTGTCTATGAATTCGGCCCTGAATCTGCTACGTGTTTCACTAGAAGAGCACTTCTAATAGGAGCCAACATTTAATTTATTAGGCTAAAGCCTGTTTCACATTCTGCGGTGGACATTGAAATAGTGTTGAATGCTGACGAAAAGATGAAGAGATCAACTTTTCTTTTCTCTTCATTCTTAACTTCCTTGCTCTCTCTGCAATCCTTAATTGTTTTACTAGAATCTTAATTTGAGGACACAAATACCTGGCACTTTACTCTCCATATCATGCACCTTGGACTTCCGGATATTCAGATGGACATAGCACATTTATGTTATTAAAATTATCATAGATATCATTCTCTAAATTGTCAAAATTTAGTCCCGTATGTCCAACTGTGTTGTCAGCAGTCTCAATTCCAAATTGAGTGCAACATGTCAGTAGAATAGTCTACTATTACTGGACTGAGTATTACTTACAAAAACAGCTTTCACGGCCCCAGATCTTAAAATGTCGGGAATAGAACCAGCTTTTATGTGGTTGAGTATTATTTTTTAGCCATTTTGGCGCAATGACCTAAATATTTATTAGTACTGAAGAGTACCGCCACTTTCTAACATGAAATTTCTCGTACCCATTCAGAGATTTTCTTCTAACTGCTGGTACTGAGTGCTACTGAGTATCGGCCCAACTAAACCCCTGGACGTGATGTCCGTACTGTTACACATTTAGCTATGATGCATCTGTGACTGGCGTTATGTTCGGGAAAGAAGCTGTCATGACCTGTCACTGTACACTGATTGACGAGATATCTTGTTGAATAAACAAACCAAGAACTGTGAAAATCTTCTCGAGGATATACTGGACCGCAGCACACTTAGGTCCGGAAGCAGTATCATTAAATACACTGGCGGAAAATGAAATCCCAGCACTAACAAGACAACTGTTTTGAGCAGGGCCTCTCAGGATGTATGCAACAGTGCATTGCACTGTGCACCGTGCAAAAGACGACTTCGCTTGGTTGACCAGAGTGCAGACCCCCACTCCTCGATTTGGAGCAATAGCGCTGTCTCTCTCTTTCCCCACGCCTGTCTCGCTCGCTCCGCCTGCCTCCCTCTTCCTCGCTTGCTCCGTAGCGCTCCAAATCCGGGACGAGTTGTGCCGAGCTTAGACGAGTAGCCCAGAGACGAAGCGTTGGTCCGAGCCGAGCCGAGTGGAACCGATGCACTGTGCGAAGGAACTCTGCGCCTCAATTTGCACGCGTGAGATTTTGGGCGTTTGAGAGGCCTGGTTTAGAGGAATACAGTTTAGGCCAAGCAATTATTTAGGTAACATTTTTATTTGATTAAAGTTTACAGGTCACAGGTTCACGTATGCGCGAGAAGATATGTGACATGGTGGTACAGTAATAACCTTTGTAGTCGTCACGATTTTGAATGTAACCATGCGGACGTGCATGCACTGTGGCGTAGAGGTGCCGTATTTCATTTTGTGGGATGAAGTTTCCCACCTGTTGCACTTGGTCATTCAAATCAGCAACGGTCAATGCAGGTATTGGATGGCGCTGGATTCTTCGTCTCATAATGTCGCATACGTGCTCAATGGACGGAAGATTTAGTGATCTCGCAGGCCAAGGCAACTTGTTGACACTCTGTAGCGCACGTTTAGCGACAGCAACAGGATGAAGACGAAAACTGAAAAACACTCCTTTGAATAATATGAACGGCAACACAATCGATTGAATCGCCATTCTGACGTACAAATCCGCTATCAAGGTTCTTGTGATAATGACGAGAGTGTTCCTGCTGTAAAAGTAAATCGCTCCCCAGATCATAACTCGTGGTGAATGTTCAGTGTGTCGACGCCGCAGACAGCTTGGTTCCAAAAATTCACCTGGTCTCCTTACCAACCTACGGCCATTGCTGGCTCCACGACAGAAACGGCTCTCATCTGAGAACACAACAGATCTCCACTACGTCTTCTAATGAGCTCTAACTTGACACCACTTAAGTCTCAAATGGCAGTGATTCGGAGTTAGTCGCATGAATGCTACAAAATGTCTGGCTCGGAGCTGTCCCTCAAGTAATCGATTTGTTACAGCTTGCTGTGTCACTCTGATGCCAAATGAAGCTCTAATGGATGCTTCACATGCAGTACGATCCACCACAGCCATGCGGAGAATACGGCGATCTTCCGTCTCTGTAGTGGCCCGTGTGCGACCGGGCACAGATCTTCATTTTTTGCTACTGGCTTTACGTCTTATGGCGACGATGGGATAGAAAAGGCCTAGGCGTTGGAAGGAAGCGGCCATGGCCTTAATTAAAGTACAGCCCCAGAATTGGCCTGGTGTGAAAATCGGAAACCACAGAAAACAATCTTCAGGACTGTTGACAGTGGGATTCGAACCCACTATCTCCCGGATGTAAGCTCACAGCCGCGCGGCCAACTCGCCCGGTGACCCGATCTTCTTGAGACAGTGCCTTCCCGTGAAAATTGATGTCAACACCGATGCACTGTGCATACATTTCTGCCGAGTCTCTCTTCCATATCGCGGAAAGAGCATCCACCTTCTTGTAGCTCTATTACACGGCCTCGTTCATTCTCAGTGAGCTTCCGATACTGCCTTCTTCGACTCATTTAGTCAGGTTTGAATCACACCTACCTACAGGGTGTAAAATCGGGAAAAAAAATTGGTCGGGGGATGGAGAAGAATCATAGGGATTAACTACTATTGTTTACTTCAAGGAGTGCCCGGCCGGAGAGGGGGTATATAATTCCCTTGCAAGTAAATTACCCCCTTCTCGTGAAAAATTTAAATTTAAAATGTTTTTGTTTGAATTCTGTTGTTATGACAAGAATGATGTTCAATGGAACGTTATTCCCGGGTTTCAGATGGACTTGCCGGAATGAAACATGAAAAACAGGCTGCATGTGTGGAGTTGCCACCGCTGAGTTGTTTTACTGCTCAAGGTCTGGCAGTCATCCTATTATTTCTATCTCATGCGTATTATTCTTGATGTTTTTATGAAAATATGCACAGTAAAAACCATTGACTTCAGTAATATATTGAACCCATGACCTTTATGCCCTAAGAATTTTAAGTATAAAAAGTTACTACATTTCTGAACATTTCTTGATATCACGGGAGTGACACGTGGCAAGGTGGTAGCTACTTTCCGTCCCACGCTCTGAGATGTGACATCATCCGCACGTGTCGGCAGTGGAAGGATACAGAAGAAAGTTTATGTTGAATAAATATAATTAAATGAAAGAATTAGTGGTGAATGCAATATAATGATGGTCCTGTATTTATCTTTAAGACAATTGGTCTTTAGTAAGACGGATTTGAGACTCTTAAGCCGTTTCTGGAGATTATTTCAGAAGGGCGCGCATGTCTAGCGTCCCCACGCGAAGTCGACAGAAAAGTAGTGCCTATCAAATTAGGTCATCTAACCAGTTAAATTAATAAGTATACATTTTAAATGTTCAGGATCACTACTGCTAGTGAGTTAACAAATATATGGTTACATCCAAAACTCTTTTAAATAAGGTTCATTTAAGTCGAAAAAGGTACGCAAATTTCCTTGGCGGCAAAGGGAAAATGCCTGGAGAGAGGGGGTAATGGCTATAAATATAGAACGGACGCCATGATGAAACCCCTGCATTGTGTTATTGAATTTTGAGCGAGAGAGTTAGACTGTTCTGTAAATCATAATGTTATTTGCTTTACGTCCCACTAACTACTTTTTAAGGTCTTCGGAGACGCCGAGGTGCCGGAATTTAGTCCCGCAGGAGTTCTTTTTACGTGCCAGTAAATCTACCGACACGGGGCTGTCGTATTTGAGCACCTTCAAATACCACCGGACTGAGCCAGGATCGAACCTGCCAAGTTGGGGTTAGAAGGCCAGCGCCTTAACCGTCTGAGCCACTCAGCCCGGCGTTCTGTAAATCAAGCGACAAAAAGTAGACTAAGTCCGACGAAAAGATTTTGGCCGATGTGGCTGGTGACTTAAATCCAAGTGGATTTCGTTTGATAAAAAGAACGGTCAAGATACCGCATAAGTATTAGAAAGTTGTAAAATAATTTTTGTGTTGTAAAATTAATTCGTGTGCGGGCAGTAACTACCATCAGTCAGATCTACTCCCATTCAGTGGTTACCTGTCTTAGCTAATATTGCCCCGCCAGATCTAAAGAGGAAAGCAGCTAGGGTAAACTTTCTCAAGGAGATCTCTTCTCATAAGAACTCTCCCTTGTACGATGCCCTACAACACCCACCAACAACTCGTCTGAAATCACGCAAACCACCCTGGACTGATTTTAAAAGTATCAGTTCTTTCGACATGACCTCTGAGTGGCGACAGCGTTGGCATGAACATCCACCCAACAACGCTCACTTGGTTCAAGATCCAACAAAGAAGGTTGAAGGATTCCAACTGCCGCGTCAAACCTGGTCGAAGCTGAACCGAATTAGGACGGGTCAAGGGAGGTGTTGCTACATGTTGAAGAAATGGGGTTTCCGTTCATCTGCTGACTGCGACTGTGGAGCGGAGGAGCAGACAATGGAACACATCGTTAAGGAGTGCCCACTTCGAGCATTTAACGGTGATCTGAGGCTTCTACATCAAGTGACTCCGAGTGCTCTGGACTGGTTGTCAAATTTGGACATTTCCATGTGATATATTTTTTTGTGTACTTGTAAAGCCGTACGATATATATATATATATATATATATATATATATATATATATATATATATATAAAACGGAGACACGTGTGAAGGGTATTTCTTTTTTTAATATTTTATTTCCAGGAAAATAAATAAATATTATGATGTACAGCCAGAAATGTAAAATGGCTAGATAAGCGACGGAAATTCGCGGGTGAGCCGAAAGATGGAATCCGACGTAAACCTAAGGTAGGTTCCTGGCCATCTTACCCCTACTATATCTTGTTTTGTGATGTCAAACTTATGTAAATTTGAAATTGGTTTTTATGACGCAGTTGGTCACCCATATGTTTTTTTTTTTTTTTTTTGCGAATATCAGAAATATGACGAAAGGTAATTTGTTTTCTTTTCTGCTTGGATAAATTTTAAAATATTGTGAGTACCGTGCGACATGTAAAAGTTATTAGCCAGGGTTTCGAAGTGATATCACGTCCAGAGTAGATCGTCATTTCCGTGAATTTATTGCCTATACTTTTGTGATGTTAAATTAAGATAATTTTACCTGACGTAAATTTTTTCTGTTTGAATTTTGACGTAAATGATGTAAGAAACCCATGGTTACCCATTTTCAATCAAGTGGAAGCGCGCTGTCGGGTTGAGAAATGTAGAGTGGTGAATTTTGTCACGAAGTGAAACGTTATTCTATGTCCGTTTAAACTGTGTCTGACTGACAATAAAATATAGTAGAATTTGACAGTCATTTTGTGAAATCCAGTTTTGGAAAATACGAAATCATTATGCGAAGTGTTCATTATTAATGTACTTGTGCGTTTTATGCGTCGTGGATTCTAAGTATTTTTTATTCCAATTTTTGTCAGTGAGAGCCATCGAGTTGAGGCAAGAGTTAGATTTGCCGTATGAGTTGAGATAGTATTTGTGAATCAGGTGATTGGAAGCCTATAAATGTGACGGGATATGTATAAGCCCGAGGAAGATTTTGTGTAATGTTTGGGATGGAATGTAGAACTAGAGAATCCACGCCGGTATTAATTTGCGACGTGTACAATTATTGTAGGGCATTCTGAAGTATATCTACGTGCATTTTGTTGGTCAGAAATATCGTATTTGTTTAATTATGTCGGCGAAGTTAAAGGTTTCATTCTGAGAGGCCAGTCACGCAAGACGAAACAGATGTTTCATATCACAGCGGAGCGGGGGTCGTGTTTCAATGCCGTCAGCTGATAGGAGCTCGCAGCTCGAGAATAACGGAACGTGCCGAGTGTGTTACGCATTGAAACGAGATTGCCTTTCTTGGCAGTGGATAACATTAACTGATGGATCTAGTTGAAATGTTCATCCGGGAATAACGTGTAGGTTATTAGATACTGTGAATTTGTTTAATTGAGATTGTAATGTATATCCGAAACCCTAAAGGTAGAGTATAGTGAGTAAGGTTAGCCAATTTCAGGGTTGTCCAAAATATAGAGCGATGGTAATGATGATTGTTTGTTTGTGAGGGGTGCGCAAAGCTTCACGGAAATGTTATGACAAGATATGACATCGTAATCGGTTTACATTGTACGGCGAGTTACTTATGGTTTTGTACTTAATTATCAGGGTTATCCAAGTAGTAATAATGGTTAGTATTAGATTAAATTAAAGTGTGATGTCACGAAACAAGGTAAATACTGGAAATAAATTATGTAAATTTTTTCCAGCTACAGGAATGAACAACCGACGATATACATCCAGCATGATTAAAAATGAATTACGTAAAGACTTGTGTAGGGACTTGTGAAAGAAACCATTCATCCACGGAGATATAATTTGTTGTTCATTAGGATTTTCATTAAATCATTTAAATGTATTTAATTATTAAATTCAGTGGAACCGTATTTGTGAAATAACGTTAAAGCAAGTGAATAACTTGGAGATGCATTCTGGAAATCTTAGTTATTCTGGGGAATACGTAAATGTTAACGTAACGATTAAGGGACATACCCGAAGGTAATGGATTTTATTATCACAAAGTATTGTGAGCGTTGTTGTTGTTGCATTATTTGACTTTGATTGATTGAGCATTAAATGCGCTGGGGTTAGTAAAGTAGAAACTTTGGTCGTCAACCGATGTAACTTAATTGTGTTTAGCCTTCAGCTTAGAAACTTGGATGGTCATGGGGTCATCAACCTCAGTGACAGAGTAGGGCCATATGCCACTGTAGCATCATTTTCCTTGCGCTCATCATCCACAATGACTTTAAAGTAACTTAGAAGTTTAGATGTCAGTCCATGACATAGTCGCAGGTCACATCGATTCAATTAAGGGTCCATGCCGTATAACCACTGTGTGGCACACACCGATTGGACTGCCTTAATTATACCCAGAGTCCAGAGTTCGTGTTACGAGGACTGGACCATAAAGAATCACTATGATGGTACATGTAGTCTCACATGGAAGCCGAATTTAAGGATTTCCAGACTTTATTTTCGTTAATTAATAATTGAGACAATGGTTTCTAGTAAGTATGCCCATCAGGCAGTTATGTCAAAGGCTCACACCAGCGTTCTGACCCTCTGTGTAAAATGATTGTGGTGTCCAGTGGACACGATTGGATCCCAATGATACCGATGATAAATGATTAACTCTTCTACTTTAATAAATAGGAATATTTTTAAACAGACCTTTCATTTGAGTAGAGAGGTTAGAATTACTGAACCCTACCTTTTACCTCAGCAAGTGACGAAGAACCCGATACGACCAAGAGACAGAGCTCATGAAATTTTGCTGATAGGTAAGGAAGGTAGATATCCTTCAGTGTGGACCAAAGGGTTCAATATGTGTTACATTTTCCTCTTTTTATAATGAAAGAATCCCCCTGGGCAATTTTATTGGTGGGGGGACCTTTGAGATTAAATAATCTGTGGGGTGGGGTAAACCCTCGCTTCTCCCCCGCGATTTCGCACCCTGCACCTAACAAAGTCAACACCGGGCGATGACTACTTCTCACGAAGTGTACAGCGCGTATTTAAAGCAAACTAGCTTTGCAAGGTTCTAATTGCGCTAGTGGCACCACACTCCGTCGACTAGCGCGCCAATTTGAAGAGGTGTTATCTTTCAGGTCCACCTCTGTGGTGTAGTGGTTAATGTGATAAGCTGCCACCCCCGGAGGTCCGGGTTCGATTCCCGGCTCTGCCAGGAAATTTGAAAAGTGGTATGAGAGCTGGAACGGGGGTCCACTTAGCCTCAGGAGGTCAACTGAGTAGAGGTGGGTTCGATTCCCACCTCAGCCATCCTGGAAGTGATTTTCCGTGGTTTCCCACTTCTCCAGGCAAATGCCGGGATAGTACCTAACTTAAGGCCACGGCCGCTTCCTTCCCTCTTCCTTGTCTATCCCTTCCAATCTTCCCATCCCCCCGCAAGGCCCATGTTCAGCATAGCAGGTGAGGCCACCTGGGCGAGTTACTGGTCATCCTCCCCAGTTGTATCCACCGACCCAGAGTCTGAAGCTCCAGGACACTGCTCTTGAGGCGGTGGAGGTGGGATCCCTCGCTGAGTCCGAGGGAAAAGCCAACCCTGGAGGGTAAGCAGATTAAGAAGAAGAAGAAGTTATCTTTCAGATGTGCAAACACGCCTCCGAATTTCGTTTACCTAACACAACTCCTTGTGTTGGGATTTCATTTTCCGCCAGTGTATAAAACTCAAAATATTCAACGATAAACAGAAGAGCTTTCAGATCAGAGATTTACGTTTTAAAGTTACCAGCTGATTTTTACAGACGTAGCGAAGATATAATGTTTTAATATTGGTTTGACCTGGAAATACATCCATTTTACATAGAACATAACTCGTACGAAATGTCTGTCATGCTAGAGGTACACCTGAGTCTAGTTCGGCAAGCACCAATATCAGCTGCCAACATATTTTTCAATAATTTAGGAAGGAGATAATTCACGAGCAAAGTATTTTCAAGAGAAAAAGCTAATATTCTACGTTATGTTTCTCCCTCTTTTATATGGGGTCGCTGTTCCTCGTCAAGATTCACAGCAATAAACTGTTCTTGGTGTTCATCGTTGGACATTCCTCTTTGCCTAAGATCCTCTGAAACGCAGCCTCACACCACCTCTTCAGCTTCCCGCATTGTCATCTATTCGGACCCTGGCCTAAATATTAACTCTCCTCACACTACGACCGTATCACTGCCATCTTCTCTCTTGTAACACTTTTGATGATTTCAGTCATTTTCGTTATCAGTCTCATCCCCTCATTCTGAATCCTATCTCTTCTCGTTTTCCCCAGCATTTTCAACTCCGTCACCTTTGGTTTCTTCTCGATCTTAATAGGTCACCTTCCATCCCCATATATCGTGGCTAATCGTACCAACAGTCTATAGAGCTTCTATTTGTTCTTCCACTTATGCAGTTGACATTCTACATTGCTAATAACAATAACAATATTATAAAAAATTAAGTTCCCAGAAGGGAAACATAATTAAATTTCACCGATTGCAAGTATTTTGAACGTATTCAAAAGCCTTTTAGGCAATCTTAGTCGTAAAACTACCAGTATTTCGTCCGTATATGGTATTTGGCTCGTTACTTGGATGCCACACAGAGGTACCGTAAGCCTCCTTGAATAATAATAATAATAATAATAATAATAATAATAATAATAATAATAATAATAATAATAATAATAATAATAATAATTTTTAAATCCCACTAACTACTTTCCAGTTTTCACATACGTGCATATAAGTACATAATTGCAGTTTTTATTATTATTTTGTATAAAACAAGGTATAATGTTGTACAGAATATTGATATTCAAATTAGTAAAATAAATGAATATGAAAAAATTCCGTTCGCCGCCGGAAACCTTTGCAGTACATTGTTGTTGACAGTCGACGGTATTAACAACAGCTTGACAATGTACAATATTTTTTCTTTTTTTCCGATGGCGTTTTGATATTCGGTTCGGATGTTGGAATCATAGAAAAATAATGTTTTACAAAACTTGAAGCACCAGAGAGGGGAGATCCTTTCTCGATACTTATCAGGTATTAACAACCCGCCCCAAAAATATTCTTACTTTATATTGAACCATTCTGTTCATGGAGCAATTGTATTAATTTGAGTATTGGATATTGGAATCATACTAGGCCACCCACGAAGCCGATGTCTTACAGTATATGTCATAAAGGGGTCCAGAAGAAGCGTTCTTATGTGAAGTGAGCGCGAGCGTCATTATGAGAAATCTCCAGAACCCATTAGAAGGAGTTATGTCCAAAGCGAAGCCTCTTGATGAAGCTTGGGGACGCGTTCCAGTTCCCGGCTAAACTTATTCTAGGAGGGAAGAATGAAATAAATTAATATCTTTGGTTACAGAAGAGTTGCATTGGATTTGAGACAAGAATTGCAACCTGTATTATATCTGCTTTATTTTGATAGGCATTAGGGCTGCATTAATTAATGCATTCGCTAAGTTGCGCTCATGATAATTAATGCGGGAAAATTTTCCCGGGCACGCTAAGATTGCACGCAGCCAAGAGGCGTGATGACGCTACCCGGAATTATAAATTAAGGCCGCCAGGGCAGATCAGAGTCATTCGTGGAACGAGAGGCTGCGGGAACGAATCGTCATACGGCGTGTTGGTACTGAGAACAACGCTTTGTCTTCAAGCTACAACGACTACCTGTACTGCTATTTCTGCAAAGATGTAAGTAATCAACTTGAATATTCAGATGAATTGAAGATTTTACCTGTGAGATTATGCTATGGGGAGATGAGGTACTGCTTATAAGAGACTAATGAGCTAGGAGCTTCATATTTCTGTGAGGTCAAGGGATTTCGGACGAAATGCTAGAATTAATATTGGCTCAGGTTAGGAATTCTAAACTTAGATGTTGTCCATGTGATTGGGTGATAGAACAGTGACGGAGTGTAGTGAAGAAACTCTTGTGTACCAGGTTAAAACTCTGAACGAGACTTGGTCAGTGTAACGTGTGAGACACGCTAACAGTGAAGACCGGCATCGAGTTTGGACAGTCTGTAATATATGAATTTATTTTCAGTTACCCCAGCATCAAGTCAGAACGAGTGTGTGACAGCATCATTCCAAAGAAGCCACAACCAGGAGCTGAAGCCAACACAACAACGGGCATCGATCCAAGAACGTTGGGAGCACCTGACCAGTACAACATCGAAGAGGACACCTTCCGACTACAGAGGGAGCTGTACGAAGACGCCACACCAGCAAGAATGTCTCCAAATGGTCAGCAGTATCTGATGCAAGCTCTGCAGTCTATCAGAATGTGGTAGATCCAGTGGTCCACAGGGATGGCCGCTCCGCTATGTCCTCTTCAGAATGCTAAATTAAGGTCAGAGCTTTCCAATTCTGTTTCAAGCATGTCATTTAAATTTAGATAGGTATATGGGGGCCGTCAGTCAGCAGAAATTTGTGGGAATAGGAGAATTTCCCTTGTAATTTAGAGCTAGGCCTCAAACTCGAACCCCGTACTTTAAGGTAGATGTTATTGGTAGAGTCCTTGTTAGCGTATTTATAGTTCATTTTGATTGCGTTATTTTAATGTACGTGTTTTTATAAGGGTCTGATTGAACTCATTTTGTCATAGGAGGTTAGTCTACAGATAGGTACTTTTATTAGATCACATTCAGGCATTTGTTTCTGCCGACGTAGAAGTGTATAATTATGACCAAGTTGTGACCAAGCCGTGACCAGTAATTCACCCAGATTCATGGATAGAGCGAGCGAGTCCAGGTATTTAAGAGATTTGAGCCCATAAGAGGCAGAAGTAAGATTTGCAGTCGGCCTGAGAGAGCCCAACCATTGAGAGTTTATTGAATATATTTTGGAAATGCCTAGGATGACAATGTGACGATCGCTTAATGATTAGGGTATTGTAGCACTTGGATTTAGCCCATGAGAGGCATAAGTAAGATGAGCGAGATTGCTGAAGGTATCGAGACGAGGGCAGATCGCCCAGGTATATTTAAATGAGGGCTTTAGCAGCTGACTACGTGAAGTGTTCTTTTGAAAGGCAAGATTTTAGCCTGGCTCCCCGGTAGAGCTCATAAATTAGGGGACTGCCGCCAGTGGTGGGGTGAGAATGGAGGTCATTGAGCTTGACGTCACAGGCGGGTGTGTTAGTCGTCTGCAGTATTTCAAGTATGCCAGAAGGGGAAGAAACGACCTTCATGGTTTGAGAGCAGAGAGAGATTTGTTTTATGTCCTATTTGATTTACGTAATCTTTTAACACTGGCCCGTTTTTTGACTGACACCCTTGTAGGTGTTGATTGGATCCTTTTATATTATTTGCATAGGTATCTTGGACGCCTTACCTGTCATAGGACTAGGGTTCGTGACCGAGTCAGGTCATTGTAAATTTTGTGGTGATTTTGTTTGCACCGGGGTTCGACGGCGCGAGGCATTGTAAATATTTTTAAGGGAATCATTGTTTTTGTGTCATTAAGCAGATATCCATCTTTCTAAACTTCGTTCTTACACTATGGTTACATGCTTGTTGCAGCTCACGAGTTTCGTGAAGGCAGTGAACTGATAGTCATCGGCTCAGCGTCATTTTTCCATCTCATATTAAAATGATATTTTATTTGTAATTAATTCAATTTTATGTAATAAATCCCTATTTGTTAAAATTTGAATGCAGCGGTGTTTTCTGTTAGATATTTATTTTAATTCTTTTTACTTAGTCGAATTCTTACCTGAGTAGGCACATGTCCTAGTGTTTGAGCTTTATGTTGCCCCATTATACCCATATTATCCCTGAGAAGAGCGCTCTCCCGGCTGATTGAAGAGGACAGTGTTCAGGTAAGACTATGTGCACCAGCTCACGTCTGTGAGAGTTCGTTCACTACTGTACTCTAGGTTCGAGACCGGCCTTCGCCTGGACGGAACTTTATAGTGCAGTAGGGCACAATATAGGAGAACTAGCAGTAACCCGCGGCTTCGCTCGCGTGGATTTCGTAATTTGTTAAAAATAATCGTTCCTCGGTACTGTACTAAGACATTATCTAAATATCGCTAAGGTATAAAAACTCACTGAAAAATTTAGTATCATTTACCCCAGAAACTCTTTGCAAACCACGTTTGTGGTATTGTCTTTGGAGGCGAATAAGACCTTGGTACCTAGATCTGTACATGTGAGAAACGGTCTTCTCTCAAGTTGAAAAAAATGTTTTTATTTTTAATTTTATTTTTATAGAGATTCCAAATACCTATTTCCACGTCTGTAACATTTTCAGTTTTTTTAGATGTAAGTATCCTCATAAAAATTAATTCAACTCTTTTTTCACTTCTTTCCACCCCCGTTATGTGTCTTTTCCGAAACAAAAAATATTCCTGTATTTTTAAAGGACTTTCTAAATACCAAGTTCCACGCCTGTAACATGATTTTTTGACTTTTATTCTGTGGATATATTGGTAATCAATTTAAAAATTTACCCGCTTTTTCAATTCTTTTCAACCCCTTAAGTGGATTTTGCCGGCCCCTTGGTATAGGGGTAGCGTGCCTGCCTCCCGCCCGGCGGCCCCGGGTTCGATTCCCGGCCAGGTCAGGGATTTTTCTCTCGACCTGAGGGCTGGTTCGAGGTCCACTCAGCCTACGTGATTAGAATTGAAGAACTATCTGACGGTGAGATGGCGGTCTCGAAAGCCCAGAATAACGGGCGAGAGGTTGCGTCGTGCTGACCACACGACCCCTCGTAATCTGCAGGCCTTCGGGCTGAGCAGCAGTCCCTGGGCAGGCCAAGGCCCTTTGGAGGGTGTTAAGTGCCGTGGGCTTTGTTTTTTTTAAGTGGATTTTCCGAAAACAAAAACGTGTTTATTTTTAAAAGAGATTCCAAATACCAGTTTCACGTTTGTAGCATCTACAGTTTTTTTCCCTTGCTGTTTTGCTTTACGTCGCACCGACACAGGTCTAATGGGAACGATGGAACAGGAAAGGCCTAGAGATGGGAAGGAAGCGGCCGTGGCCGTAAGGTACAGCCCCAGCATTTGCCTTGTGTGAAAATGGAAAACCACGGAATATCATCTTCAGGGCTGCTGATAGTGGGATTCGAACCCACTACTTCCCGGATGCAAGCTCAGAGCCGCGCGCCTCTAACCGCACGACCACCTCGCCCGGTCGTCTTCAGTTTTTGAGATATAAGTATCCACATAAAAAGAATTCAACTTCTTCTTCACTTCCCTCCATCCCTCTCTCCCCTAAGTGGACTTTCCGAAAAGTATAAATACGCGTTTCTTTATTTTTAAAGAAGATTCAAAATACCAACCGCGTCAGTTACATCACGGTACGTGATATCTGTCACATGGCCGTGCGCATAGTTCACACAGACACTGTATATCCAGGACGTGGAACTTCTTCACACTACACACTCTATGGTGAAACTCATGAACCGCGAAGCGGGTCACTACATGTCGCAACTCGTAGTTCGAGTCCATCCAGTCAGTTGACATCTTTGCGTCGGTCGCACAGAAATCGTCCCATATTTCTTCAGTTTCTCTTGCAGCTGCCAACGGCCGTAGCCGTGTTGAGACACCGTATCCCGTGAGATCTCCGAAGTTAAGCAACATTGGGCGTGGTCAAGATTTGGATGGGTTGCCACGCGCTGTTGGTGGACGGTAAGGGAATTGAGGAGCGGAAAGGAACTGGTCACCCTACTGTACGTAAACTCCGGCTCAGGCACACCTCTGTGGAGGTTAGGACCTACCTTAGGGCAGAATACACCCTTACATTACTCCTGCAGCTCGTGCAATAATTGCTGATAGGCCTCAGTAGATGGCAGGTGCAAATGCATTCGGAGTTCCTGTCGGGACAGGACATACACCAGGCGGGAAGAGGTGAATTTTGAGATATTCATACCCTTTATCAAATACCTTGCTTTGACACTTTCTAATAGTTTCAAGTCTTTCTTCTTCAGGTGGTTCCATATAAATTGCAAAGCATACGCAAAGACTGGTGTCACTTTCAGCTTGAAGAGGTCCACAGGCGTTTTGAGTGAAAGTTTACAAAATATTCTTCACTCACTGAAGCCACTGCGGACGCCACCTTCTACTTCACATGTATAGTAAAGATATCACCATGGGTTTGGAATGTCAGACCCAGATACTTGAAGCTGTTCACTCTTTGCAAGTTTATCCCTTCTAATTTGATGACTTGGTTTGTAGCTAGTCATCCTCCCTTTCTGAATGTCATCATGACCGTTTTCACTTTATTCATTCTTAGCAAATTCTCTTTAGATCATTTCAGTAATTTGTCGAAGGCTGCTTGTAACTGCTCAATCGATTACGAAGTTAGAACCATGTCGTCCGCATGCATATAGATAGCGACGTCGTTCATGCTAACTATTTGTACTACATCCAGAACAGCTATGTTAGGGCCGATGACCTTCGATGTTAGGCCCCTTTAAACAACAAGCATCATCATCAAAAGCACAGCTGTGTTAAACAGTAGGGGATTTAGTGGGTCACCCTGCAATATACCGTTGGTTTGTTCTAATTCAGTGGATATTGATCTGTTGTCGTCGATCTGGAACACGTTGTTCGCAAGAATACTCCTTATCAGCATTCTAGTTTCTCTATTATAAGCTTTATGCTCACCAGGTCGAAAGATTTGCAGTAATGAATAAATATGGCATGTAATTTGCTACTTTTTAGTCTCAATGATCTCTCGATATCATTTTGTAGGCATTTTATGCCGTCGATTGTTGAACAACCCTTCCGGAAACCAAGTTGTTCCTCAGGTATTCTCCTATCCACTAAATCTGATAGTCTTGCCATCAATAGTCTTGTCAGTACTTTAAAGCCTGCACATTCGTAAGCCCCCATATGTGTCACCTTTTCTCTTGTATAACACGTTTAGTAATGAACATCTCCAATTGTCTGGCACGTTGCACTGTAGTAGGCAGTTATTAAGCAAGTGTGTCCAGTCTTCTGTCAGTGCATTTGTGCTCTGTGTTTTGTGCTCGTTGAAAATCTGGTCAGGGACGCATGCTTTTTCCTTTTTCAATTGTTTTAATGATGTTTCTGCTTCCTTTGCAGTGAATAGTTCTACGTTTTTCTTGTGATCTTCAACTGATGCCGGTATTGTTTCTTCCTTCTGTAACATATCCTTGAAGTGCGCTTCCCAGATCTCCATGGGTATATCGCTGGAGAATTGAGGTTGCTTTGCTTTCAGGGCTTTAGGTATATGGATGTTCCTTGGCTTCTTCTATTAGCTTATTTTCTTCATCCATCAGGCAATATTTCCTTGTGGCTCTCAATATGGTTTTATATTCCCTATATTTCTTGTATATTCCTGTAGGTCAAACTAAGACTGGGACTTTCTGAATATGTGCAACGCTTGTAGCGCTTCCTTACGGGCTTTAAAGCATAACTTATTAAACCATGTCTTTGCACGTCTGGTGTTAACTAATGGTCGTTCAGCGGCTACTTTAATAATGCTCTCTAGATGATCCAGTATCTGATTCAGATCTCGTCCATCTGTAGGATTTATGTCTTCGCGTGCCTTTGTGAGAATCTCTTGATTTAGTTTCCTGGAGTACGTATGGATTTCTAGCCTCTGTCTTCTTCGGTGACAGCCGTTCTATACGGAGTGTTATTCCCACTGGTAAATGTTTTCTAGTGACCACATTATCCCTTACTCTACCGCCTGTTATTGTGCACCTTTTCATGTTTGTAAAAACAAGGTCTATTGTGCTGCTCCCATTGCTGCATAAATACGTTTTGCAGTGGGGATCATTTAAAAGGGACAGCCCTTACCCTTGCATATAACTGAATATATTGTATGTTTTCTTATTAACACGGTCCACCCGACAGTTTAGGTCTCCTGCTAGTATAACTGTCTCACTACTGCGTACTCTAGTCAGCGTTGTGCCTATGTCTTTTGTATTGTATTGTATTGTATTGTATTGTATTTCGTCCAGCTGATCATACAGTGATATGGGACACGTCAATAATCATATTTACAGTAACAAAGGATAAAACAGTAATATACATGCCATGATAAATAAAGAGAAATATACAATGTGGTAAAGAGGCACAGATTTTTTTTAAAAAAGTTATACATAACTTAAATTTCAAGAGCCGAGTATTCTTCAATAGAATAAAAACAATGGTTAGAAACAAATTTGAATAATACTTTCTTAAATTTTGAACATGGTTTTATCTGCTTAATGTAGTCTGGTAATTTATTAAATAAATGTACTCCTGCATAACTCAAACTTGATTCATATAGCTTAGTTTTGTGTGGTTCTATGTGCAGACTGTGTCTATTTCTAGTATTATACCTATGTACATTAGAGTTTATGGTGTAGCTGTTTACATTCTCCTTCATATACATACAAGTGTATGGAAGATATAAAGGCTAGGCAATGGTAAAATAAAATAAAGTTTAAAGTATTTCTTGCAGCTTGTCCTCCTGCCAACACCGGCCATTCCTCTAATTATTTTCTTTTGTAACTTAAAGATGATTTTGCTATATCGTGAATTCCCCCAGTAAATGATTCCATAGGTTAGTATGGGATGGACATATGCAAAATACATAATTTGGCAAGCCTTTAAATTAAAACTATGTTTCAAAGATATTATCATGAAATAAATTCTACTAAGCTTTTTCCCTATAAACTCTGTATGTTTTTCCCAGGTTAATGATTCATCCATCCACAAGCCAAGAAACTTTGTTGATGATGAGTACTCAATTATGGTCTCTTCAAATGATATTGGACTAATTTCCATATTTAAATTAATCTTATGGTGAAATCTAATCACAGAAGTTTTCTGTTTACTTAAAATTAATTTATTATCTTCAAGCCAGCTCAGGATATTACTCACTATATTGCCTGCCTTCAATTCTAACCCTTCAGAACTTTCACCAGCTACAAAAACAGTAATATCATCTGCAAACAAAGTTAATTGCACTCCTTGAATATCATCGACAATTTGGACGATATCATTAATAAATACTAAAAATAATAATGGTCCTAAAACTGACCCCTGTGGAACACCATGATCTATGTTTCTGGCACAGGAATACACATTCTCAATTACAATTTTGCTCAAATCAGTACCGGTATATGATATTTCAACAATCTGTCTTCTATCCCCTAAAAATGATTTGAACCAGTCATAGGCCATTCCCCGAACTCCATACATGTATAACTTTTCTAAAAGCAAGCTGTGGTCAATTATATCAAAAGCTTTTGTTAAGTCCAAGAAAATACCTAAACATGCACCCTTCCCATCTAGTGTGTCATATATCCGTTCAATAAAGTTAATGAATGCTGTGGTAGTTAATCTATTTTTACGAAAGTCATTCTGGCAACCAGCTAATATATTATGCTTCTCTAAGAATGATAACAGTCTATCGTACATAATTCTTTCCAGTATTTTGGAGAATACAGAGGGGAGGCAGACAGGCCTATAGTTACCAGCATCTTCTTCACTACCCTTTTTATGTATCGGAACAACTTTGGTTACCTTGAATTTTTCTGGAAATTTACCAGTGGTTAGTGACAAATTTATCAAATAACAGAGAGGCTTGATTATGTATTGGTAACAGCATTTAATAAGGTAGTTTGAATAACCATCTATACCAGAAGACTTCTTTTTACCCATCTGTTTTATTATCTTATCTATCTCTTGCTCAGTCACAGGAGTAAGAAACATGGATGATACATTCCTGTGAACTGTATTCAAGTTTGTTCTTGTCACTGATGTTTGAAAATTTTCCGTGCTTCTAGAAAATAGTTACTAAATATTTCTGCAAATTCTTCTGGATCACTGACTTCTTTCCCTGCATTTGTAAGAGTAATATTATTTTTTAATGGAACTAGAGTACCTTTCTCCCTTTTTATAATGTTCCACATACATTTAGACCTGTTTTTAGAATTTTTTTAGCTCATTCTCATTATGCAGTCTTTTGGCAGCCTTCAAAACTTCTTGATATATGTTTTTATATTTCTTATAATAATCCTTCAATTCAGATGAGGTGTTACTCCCTTTCACACATTTGCTTAAAAACCTTAATCGTCTACTTGAATTTCTAATTCCTGTTGTAATCCACCCATTCCTATAATTCTTTACAGTTACCCTTTTGATTGGTATTGCCACTTGATAATAATAATCGAACAAACCCAAAAACTCATTGAAGGCCTCATTAGTTGAGTTATTTCTATATACATCTCCCAAGTTTCCTTGGCCAATTACTGGTTAAAATATGAAATATTTTCCTTGTTATACATTCTAGTTTCCCTGTAAATTACATTGTTATTTTTTAAATTATGGTTTCCTATTACCCTATAATTTAGATGCACAATTTGAGCAAAATCATCTGAAAAACCTGTATCATAAACTTCTATTTCATAGTTCCACATTTCCTCATTCAATACAACTTGATCTACTGCTGACTTTGTATCCCCAGATATTCTAGTTGGTTGATTTACAACTGCCTTTAGACCGTACAAGGAAAACAACATTTCCAGCCTTTGCTTATCTCGCCCACCATTATTCCCTAAAAAAAATCTACATTGAAGTCGCCCATGATTATTACATTTTTGTTCTTATCCTATAGGTCATCTAAAATAATTTCAATATTATTATAAAAAGTTTCAACATTACTAGAAGGATTTCTATAAATGCATATAAGCATTAACTTATAATCCACTAGTTCAACAAAGCTAGCCTCGAAATGCTCCTCTACATTCAGATATTCAAAATTTATCCAATTGCTTACATTTGATATTATTATTCACATATGTACATGAACCTCCACACTTCATTTTCTTTCTACAAAACTTACTTGCAAGAGCATAACCTTCTAATACAAAGTTTGAAATCTCATCCTCTATCAAGCAATGATCAGTTAAGCATAAAACATCATACCCTTGTAGGTTATCTGCCAACAGAACCTCCATACTTAGAATTTTATTTCTTTGAACATTCTGGTGGAACAAATTTAGCTCTCCCTTTAGATTATAACTTGCTACCTTTTACCTTAAAAAATCCTGCTCTAGTAATACTGGTCGTTTCCTTGTCCTACTTGACGTTCTTATTTCTGGTTGTTTAGCTTTCCCTCCTTCAGTTCGTCCTGATGGTGCTCCAACATCCAACTTCTCCAGTAACTCCTCTCCTCGTTCATCCAACTGACTGCTACTGACGATCTCAATGGTTTCCTCACAAGTTTTCCCTGAGTACTCGGTGCTTTCTGGTATTGGTGTCTCTGATGATTGTGGTACAATCACATTAATCCCTTTCAGCTGATTTTCTTCTCCTAGGCATCCTTCTTTAGTGGTAGCACTCACCTCAACTACTCCCTCAACTCTTCTTACTTTCATTACCTGCAAATGTTCTGCAACTTCCTCATCTTTATCGAACAGCAGTGGTATGGCATTATTCATGATAGTTGTTCCTGGAGTCTGTTGTATTTTCTTTCTTATCATATTACATAGCTGCTTTTTCCCTCTTCTGCTAAGATGCATGCCATGATTCGTGAAATATCCTCGATCCATATTGCTCATATCTGTGTTTTGAAAGCATTTGACAATTTTCTGTAGCAGCCTGTTTGTATCATCAACTAACTTATTTACACAAGACCATTCAATTAAATCATGTCGATGTGGAATATTACATAATATTACATTTGTGGTCTTTAATTTGCAAAGTGCTTTCTTTACCCCAGAAATCACATTTGATGCTTCATTTCTAGCAATATCATTCGTCCCTGCCATAATAACCACGTAGTCATTCTCATTAAGTGTTCCCATCTCTTCCATATCTGACTGAAGAACCTCTTTGAACAGAGCACCTGGCTTGACAAAACCTACAACTTCAGTCTCCGGTAGCATATCACCAAGTTCGACAGCAATACCCCGACCATGGCTATCCCCGTACACAACTACCTTACATTCTTTCTTCTTCAACCCCAGTGCAGGCTTCCTTGTAATGGCTGGAACGTTATTAATCTTTACACATTCTTCTTCACTAGAGGTAATTGATTCAACGACCTGGAACTTATTCCTTAATTCAATACCTAGGCCTACGCCCCGATCATGATTAATTTTAGGCCTACTGTTGCAACTCCTTGTACTTACTTCCGACCATGTCTCAGTTTGCACTTCACTCACACCATTTAAACTGAGTCTATTACGTTTAATACTTTCAATGTCTTCCCTTAACATTCGAATAATTTCATCCCTTGAGGCCAATTCGGATAATAAATTAACACAGTCAACACCCTTTCCCGCTTCCGCATGCACGATGCGTGCGTCACACACACAAACATTTCGCGAATTATTTTCCCTTTGGCCTATGACCTGATCCACACTTCCACTGGTATTTGACACCTTCTTCTTCCCGTCGTTAAATTCTATGCACTCACTACTTTCCATTAAACTATTACATTTCTGCAAGTTGCTTTACGTCGCACCGACACAGATAGGTCTTATGGCGACGATGGGACAGGAAAGGGCTAGGAGTGGGAAGGAAGCGTCCGTGGCCTTAATTAAGGTACAGGCCCAGCATTTGCCTGGTGTGAAAATGGGAAACCACGGAAAACCATCTTCAGGGCTGCCGACAGTGGGGTTCGAACCCGCTATCTCCCGAATACTGGATATTGGCCGCACTTAAGCGACTGCAGCTATCGAGCTCGGTATTACATTTCTGAAAATTCTCAACAGCTTGAGGAGCAACACGACCGGCAGGCGCCATGTTTCCCGGATGTCGTCTATAATTTCCTCCTCTTTGCACTCTGGTTGAAAGTATGCTCCTATAATTACACATGAATTCATTCTCACTGCCAATACATTGTCAATATTATATACAGTTCTTATCACGGCTAGTCTCAGACTCACCAAGCATGTTATACCGACTTTCGGTCTACCCTTCTCTCCTTGTAAAGCAAGAACATGCGCTGCATACACATTATTTGCACACCACTCCTTTGTCAAAAATGTCTCCACTAAGATAACTAAGTCGTATTCCACGAGTATGTCTTTAGGCATCATATTCATGGCATTTACTATAGCCTCAATATTCCACGACAGACATTTGATGGTTTCATTCGTCTCTTCCTCTAAATCTCCAAGGGGCACGAAAAGTACGACAGGTTACATTTTCCGGCCAGAACTTGCCGTCATATACCTTCTCGAGGTCTTTCAGGGGCACGCCAATTTTGCATGCTCAGCTAGACCGTCTGGAGCTCACTAGTTGACAGTCAATGTCGCTTATTCCGTTTTCTTTCAGGTATTCCTTGAGGTCCTCCTTCGTAGTGTCAGCATTGAGTCTTCCAATATATAACCAGCCCTTCCCCTCGGCTGCTGTTATCTTGTTCTCTCCCTGGTTACTGTCACGCAATAGCTCCCTTCTCTCATGAGATTCAAGTCTCTGAAGTTGGCTTACCTGACTTGTGCGTCCTTCTTCCGTCACGTTCGTTAATAGGGTTATCCTGAACTAGTACCAATAGGTAGCGCGCGTGTACTACTCGGACTACGCCATTCCACCTTCATTTGTTTCAGGGCTTGAAGGTTAGAATATCGCTGTCATTTAATTGACTCATTAGTATTATTGTGGTATCCTGAGATTCAATAAAAATGCCGGATTACTGTTGTGTGCCATTGTGCAAAAGCCGAGGCATGCCATTTTCGTTCCATCAGTTTCCGAAAGATGTGAAACTTAGAAAACAGTTGATACATTCTATCAGAAGGAAGAATCTTAAACTGAGCCAGATTACGAAGAATGATAGAGTCTGTTCAGCACATTTTAGGAGCGATGATTATAGAACGACTTTGTTAGGTACGTAGATAAGTATATAAATGATTACTAGTACGCCTATAGTCTATTTAAAATTAAATGTGTTAAAGTGTGTGTAGAGGTACAGCAGAGAGGTACATGCCACTTGCAATTATATTATCGTTCGAATGACTATGAATATTTTGATTTTTTAGGTGAAAGGTCGCGGTTGAAAGTACATGCAGTGCCATCTGTATTTCCCTGGACTCCTGACACCGGCTCAGATGTAAAGATGAGAGAGGTTAGGGCACGTAACAGAGGAAAGAAGGAGGATGATCTGATGACAAGGCAAGACACAGCTGTGCTTCTGGACACCAATGACTTACCTATAGCAGCATTTGAAGAGTGTCAGTCATCTAGTGTTAATGAAAATGTGAACCTTCCATTATCAAGCGGTACTGGTAACTTATTTAGGGATGTTGCATGCCAAACCAAAGACAGTGAGGGTGTACTTGATATTGAAAGACTTCTAACAATATCTGGTGCAGTGCAACTCTTCACAGGTTTTGACAACAGAGATAATTTTTATTTAGTGTTTCAAGCCCTGGGAAGGGGTAGATTTAGTCTGCAGGTATTTCCAATTTCACCAGAATACTGTTTCTTTTTAACAATGATGAAATTGAGAATGGCAAAAACAGATAAGGAACTTGCTTATGATTTTGGTTTAAATGTAACAACAGTAGGGCTAATTTTTTCTGTATGGATAAATTTTATGTATTGCCAGTTCAAAGAATTAAATATTTGGGTTGATCAGAAGACTGTGAGGGAAAACTCCCCTATGGAATTTAAGAAGCAATACCCTAACACAAGAGTAATTTTAGACTGTACTGAAATTCCAATAATGAAGCCTAAGAGTTCTAGTGCCCAACAGGAAACATTTTCTACGTACAAAAACTGTAACACTGTGAAGGTACTGATTGGAATAAATCCATCAGGATTTGTGTGTTTTATATCAGATGCGTATGGTGGATCAGTTTCAGACAGGCAGTTGTTCATAAAATCTAATATTATTGACTTGTTGGAAGAAGGTGACTCAGTAATGGTTGACCGAGGATTTCAAATTCAAGACCTACTTTGCTCAAAGGGAGTAAGTGTAAATATTCCACCCTTCTTGAAAGGGAAAAGGCAATTCTCCACCATGGAAAATACCATGACAAGGAGAATTGCTTCCAAAAGAATACACATTGAAAGGGCTATAGGCTTAGGGAAAACATACAAAATTCTACAAACAAAGCTACAAATAAGCAAAGTTCCTCTGTCAGGTAGGATTATTTTTGTATGTTACATGTTGTGCAATTTCAGGAGATCAATCATGTGATAGGTAGTATGTATTTATTTACAATAAAATGAAGCCTACTAAAGCAAAATATGGTAGGTAGACTATATTACGTTACAAGTGAGCAATTGCTGGAAGCATGATATAATTGTTCATTTAGTGTTCATTTATACCAAGGGCTCATGGACCTAGTTCTCCATTAAAGCTGGAATAAAGTACTCATAGTAAAATTTCTCAAGCTGTGGTAGCATTTCTTGAATAAACTCCTCATTCCTCTCAATGTTTATGATTACCATATCAACAGCTGTGTAGACAGCAAAACTACAGAACTGTCTATCAGTGATAAACAACTGTCCTTGCACTTGAAAATAATAGTTGTGTGACTGCTTTAAATGTATGCCATCTTTGTCCTCAATTAAATAAGGTGCAATACTGGCAGATACTTTGTCATATTCATGGCTTGGCACACCTTTCAGTTCCAGCACTCTGTCATTCCCAATGAGTCCATCACAACTTGCTGCTAGATAGTTTTTGGTGCGATGAATAATCAACCCACATTTGGATACACTATGATCTGTAATTTCTTCATACCTCCTCCTTGCCAGACATTCCTTATCCAAACCCCACTTCATAAATTTATTTTGGTATTGACAACCTGCAATTATTGTATGGGCCAAAGTTTTGGCATCTTTAGTGTGGCATATTCTATCAAAATAACTTGCAGTTAGTCTGTACTTCCTTTCCTTGTACCATAGTGCACATCTGGATTGCCCTCTTGTTTCCCTTTCTATATCTTTTATGGCATCCTCAGAGACAGACACTAACTCAGATAAATAATTTGAGTTTGTGTCTGTTCCATAAAAATGATCATGTGCAACAGACAAGATGTTAACCTTTGATTTGGGAAGTGATGACAAATAAGACAGTTTCATTCCTGAATTTTCAATTAAATGTCTCACATATGATTCATAACCTTCCTCGTTTCTGAGTGAGGCTGGTCTTGGATCAAAACATAACCGTGAACTTGTTGCTATGGGCAGATTTGACACTTTAACGGGACTTCCATGTACTTTCCTTTTTCGTGCAGGCTGGTGAAATGTTTGTAAAACGTCAGTTGGTGTTTCTGAACATTTTATCAAACCAGTTTTGCTGAAGTATTCAAGGGCATAACAAAGGGAAGCAGTATGCTTACAACAGGCTTTGGGTCCAATACCTGCTACACACTCACAACTTGCTGCTAGAATGCCAGAACCACAGCGATCTAGTATCAACTTAACAGTGTACTCTTTGTTTTTGGTGAATTGTGATCTCACAGAAGACAGTACAAATACCCTATCACTCTCAAACACACACTTAATGATTTTAATGAACTTTTCATTAAATAAATTATATCCGGCATCACATAACGACTTGTAATTCTTCACTGGAGCTCCATCGATCTCGGATTTTCTGAAAACGAAGTAGTCCATCAAGTGAATATGTGATAATTTCACATAAGGCAGAAAGGAGACTGATAAATCTTTAAAGTTCATGTCACTTGGAAATATAGGCCTACTGGTAACCCTACTTTCTATTGGTGTCTCCGTTGTCCGATGTATTCCCATTTTCATATAAGCCCGCAATCTAAATAGAACAAACATTCATAAATAATTATAGTGCCAGTGTGTACGGTACTGATTATATCCCTGCATTTATTATTTAAAATACTTTCGCACAGACAGCGTGTAAAACATCTCTATCGTACCTTTGACAAAGCTCTTGTTTATTACCACCAACTCTCCCTCCTCGCTTCCTCAACTCTTCTTTTAAAGTGTTCATATTCATTTTATCTATGTTCGGATAAATATTAAATACGGCACTATTCGCATCATCCATATTCTCATTCATAACTTTACTATGCATAACCTAGGCCTAATCTCATTCTAGTCCGAGTAGTACACTCATGCCATCTAGCGGCAAAAGTTTGCATAAGATAACCCTATTGTATGTGCCTTCTATAGCTACGCTGCATTTTCCAAGGACCTTCATGCCCTTTTACTACCTCTTTCTCTTCTAATCTCGCTCCCCTGCTGCCTGTTTGTTGAGTTTCCATTTGTAGTCTATATATTGTACTGGACGATCTCCCTCGCTAGAGCTACTTGGTCTCTGAATAATACTGCCAGGTTCTGTTTCTTTTCTTTCTCCCTTCGTCAGGCCTGTGTCACTCCGTTACATTATTGTAGTTTCCCTCTGGAGTGTCCTATTTTCATCTCCCATTGCTCTTTTAATTTCACCTTTGATTTTTTCCTGTAGATTCGTTTCCAGAAACTTAAGAATTGTATCTACTTTCAAGGTTAGGTTAGCTAAGGTGTCGTTGTCTGGTTCAGCAGTCGTTTGAGTTTTCAAAACAGTCGATTTACATGCAACACGTAGCCATGTCAACTTGCAGGTTCGTCTTTTGATGCTGTCGTATTCACCTTTATTTAACTTTATACAGCCAGTGTGTTGCCAAATTCTGCAACGTTCGCATTCAACTGCTTTTTCGTTCTCGATAACAATCTCCATACAAATATTACAGACATCACCTATTTCAACCTCTCTGATTTCGGATATAAGTATCCTCATAAACAGAATTCAACTCCTTTACTTATTTTTAACCCCAGCCCCCTTAAGTGGATTTTCCTAAACCAAAGAATACGTGTTTCTTTACTTGGAATCTTCTTTCATATACAAATTTTCAAGTTACAAGATTGTGAGCAACTGAAAAATGACCTCGATAATGTTGTGAGATGGACAGTAGGGAATGGTATGAGGATAAACGGGGTTAAAAGTCATGTTGTGAGTTTCACAAATAGAAATAGTCCTCTCAGTTTTAATTACTGCGCTGATGGGGTGAAAATTCCTTTTGGGGATCATTGTAAGTACCTAGGTCTTAATATAAGGAAAGATCTTCATTGGAGTAATGAAATAAATATGATTGTAATAAAGGGTACAGATCTCTGCACATGTTTATGAGGGTATTTAGTGGTTGTAGTAAGGATGTAAAGGAGAGGACATATAAGTCTCTGGTAAGACCCCAACTAGAGTATGGTTCCACTGTATGGGATCCTCACCAGGACTACTTGATTCAAGAACTGGAAAAAATCCAAAGAAAAGCAGCTCTATTTGTTCTGGGTGATATCCAACAAAAGAGTAGCGTTACAAAAATGTTGCAAAGTTTGGGCTGGGAAGACTTGGGAGAAAGGAGAAGAGCTGCTCGACTAAGTGGTATGTTCGGAGCTGTCAGTGGAGATATGGCGTGGAATGACATAAGTAGACGAATGAGTTTGAGTGGTGTCTTCAAAAGTAAGAAAGATCACAATATGAAGATAAGGTTCGAATTCAAGAGGTCAAATTGGGGAAAATATTCGTTTGTAGGAAGGGGAGTTAGGAATTGGAATGACTTACCAAGGAAGATTGCAAATAAATTGGAAATTTATTGAACATCATTTAAGAAAAGGCTAGGAAAACAACAGATAGGGAATCTGCCACATGGGCTACTGCCCTAAATGCAGATCAGTAGTGATTGATTGATGTCTGTAACATCTTCAGTTTTTGAGCTATAAGTATTCTCATAAAAACAAACC
This sequence comes from Anabrus simplex, assembly GCF_040414725.1. Lineage (NCBI taxonomy): Eukaryota > Metazoa > Arthropoda > Insecta > Orthoptera > Tettigoniidae > Anabrus > Anabrus simplex. Next base: position 422,531,147 of record NC_090265.1, on the reverse strand, counting down.
AACTCCTTTTTCACCCCCACCCCTTAAGTTGATATCTCCTCTCCCCACCCCCGAACAAATGTGTGTTTATTTTTTTAAAAATAGAATCCAAATCCCAATTATCACGTCTGTAACCTTCAGTTCTTGAGATATAAGTATCCCCATAAAAATTCAATTCTTTCACTTTCTTTCATCCTCCCTCCTTAAGCGAATCAGGACTGTAACATCTTCAGTTTTTGAGATATATGAATCCTCATATAAAAATAATTCAACTCCCCCGCCTTATTTGATCCCCCCCCCCCCCCGCCGAAAATGCACGTTTCTTTATTTCTAAAGTATATTCCAAATACCAATTTTCACGTGTATAACATATTTAGTTTCATACAAAGAATTCAACTAATTTTTCAATTCATTCAAGCCCCCTCCAAGTGTTTTTTTTTAAAGAAAGCGTGTTTCTTTACTTTGAAAGAAGATTCCAATTTTAATGCCTGTAATGTCTTTAGTTTTGAAATATAAGTATCCACATAAAAGAATTCAACGCCTTTCTTTACTCCCCCCCCCAAGTTGATTTCCCCCCCAAAATGCGTGTTTTAAAGAAGGTTTAAGATACCAATTCTCACGTCTGTAACATCTTCAGTTTATAAGATATATGTATCACCATCAAAATAATTCTATTTTTTTAACGTCCTTTCACTCTCCCCCCTTAAGTGAATTTTCCAAATACTTAAAAAAAAGTTTCTTTATTTATAAAGGAGCTTTCATATACCGATTATCATGACTATAACATATTCAGTTTTTGAGATATATGTATCCCCATAAAAATAATTCAACTTCTCCCCCCGCCCCCCCAAGTTCAGTTTTCTTCAAAACTGCGTGTTTATTTATTTTTAAAGGGGATTCCAAATACCAGTTTGTACGTCTGTAACATCTTCAGTTTTTTTAGATTTATTGTAAGTATCCTCATACAAATAATTCGACTTATTTTTTCAAGTCTCCCCCCCCCCCTTTAAGTGGATTCTTCGAAAACAAAAGAATACTTGTTTCTTTATTTCTAGAGGAGTTTCCGAATAATATTCACGTCTGTAACATCTTTAGTTTTTAAGATATACATATCCTCATACAAGAAATTCAACTAATTTTTCAAATCTTTCAAACCCCCCCCCCCCCCCCAATCCGTCAGGTGGATGTTCCGAAAACAGAGAAATACGTATTTCTTTGTTTTGAAAGGAGACTCCAATTGCCAATTTTCACCTCTGTAACATCTTTACTTTTTGGGATATCACGATTCTAATAGAAGGAATTCAACCCCGGTCCTTTTTACCCCCTCCTTAAGCGGTTTTTCCGTAAACAAAAAAATACATGTCTCTTTATTTTAAAAGTGATTAAAAATACCAATGTTCACGTCTGTAACATGTCATGTTTATGAGATGTCCTGTAGATATTCTCATTTTAAACATTCGCCCAATTTTTCAGTTCCACTTAAGTGGAATTTCCGAAAATAAATTATCTGTGTTTCTTTACTTTTACAGGAGATTCCAAATACCAATGTTCACGTCTTTAACAATTTATGTTTCTGTAGGTATAGTTTTATTTTAATAAAACCCCCATTAATTGGATTTTCCAAAAACAAAAAATATGTGTTTCTTTATTTTTAAAGGAGATTTCAAATACCAATTTTCATGTCTGCGACATCTTCAGGTTTGGAGATATAAATATCCTCATAAGAGGTATTCAACCACTTTTCACCTTTTTTCACCTCCCTTACGGCATTTTTCGAAAACAAAAGATACGTGTTTCTTTATTTTTAAAGGAGATTCTAAATACTAATTTTTAAGTCTGTAAACGTTTAAGTTTTGGAGATATAGATATGCTCATTTAAACAATTCATCCCCCTTTTCACCCCCATAGCGATGGAATATTAAAAAATCCTCCCTTAGTGAGCACCTACACTAATATAAATGTAACCGAGCTCGACGGCTGCAGTCGGTTAATTGCGGCCAGTTTCCAGTATTCGGGAGATAGTGGGTTCGAACCCCACTGTCGGCAGCCCTGAAGATGGTTTTCCGCGGTTTCCCATTTTCACACCAGGCAAATGCTGGGGCTGTACCTTAATTAAGACCACGGGCGCTTCCCTCCCACTTCTAGTTCCTTCCTCTCCCATCGTCGCCATAAAACCTGCCTGTGTCGGTGCGACGTAAAGCAACTTGCAAATATATATATATATATCCCCAAAATTTAATATCTTTAAGTTCAGTAGTTTTGGCTCGGTGATGATGAATCAGTCAGTCAGGTCATCTTATTTTTTATATGGATTAAAACAGAAACAGCCTGAAACTAAATAATGCCACTATTTTCTTTGTTCCTATGGTCTTGTCACTAGCAGGACCTAAACAGTCCACATCAATAGTTTGTAGCTCTTACCTATCTTTGTCCTTCATCTTTCGTGTTATTCAGTATCTGTGGATAACGCGCCGACGTTATCAAGCTTGTTCAGTGCATTGCGAGCTCGCCGGAGCTGCCGCTATGTTGGATCTACAGAGGGTTGCCCCAGTTAATACAGGATCCGACCTTGGGCGCATGTGCCTCTCCTGCAAGCAGCTGCAAGTCGCTTTTCTTGTTCTGTCTGGTCAGTGTGATTTAGAGAAGTGCCGCGTACAGTTAGGGATGGCAACGATTTATCGGTTTTTATGAAATACCGATATTTTCCTTTCGATTTATCGATATATCGATATCGAAATTTTGATTCGATTTATCGAATAATATATCGGTTTTTCCATTAATATATCGTTTTTCTTTGAATTATTATTTTCATTAACAACATCCGCACTAGAGAACGCCGATAATTCTGCAAGAGATGGTGCTAGTGAAGGTGGAATTGCAACCTGGAAATATCCAATCTAATCAATACCTTGCTCTGAGCCTCTGGTAGGCCGGACTATAATTCGAATACAAACGGTGGAATATGTAACACAGTTGCCTCCGCATGGCAGTTTACACAGCGCGAAATACGTTCTAGTTCCAGAGTCACCGCTAGACTTCGTGTTAGCCCTCCACCATTTAACAACACAGACTATATGGAAACTGTGAAGGAAAAAGGTAAGTTTAGGTGAGATAAGCCTTAAAATTCATTATAAAAGGCGTTGATTTGTGTATTCAGCTTGTGATGAGTATATGGTTTATATTTAAACGTAAAGTTATGAAAATAGAAGCCTCCGCGAGTCAGGTGGCAGCGCGCCAACTTCTCACCGCTGGGTTTCGTGGTTCAAAACCCGGTCACTCCATATGAGATTTGTGCTGGACCGGTTTTTCTCCGGGTACTCCGGTTTTCCCTGCCATCTTTCATTCCAGCAACACTCTCAAATATCATTTCATTTGTCAGTCATTAATCATTGCCCCAGAGGAATGCGACAGGCTTCGGCAGCCGGGAAATTTCCTATTCTCGCCGCTAGGTGGGGCTTAATTCGTTCCATTGCTGACCCGGTCAAATGACTCTAAACAGGCTGTGGATTTACATTAAGAAAATGTTTTGTGCATATTGATAAATATACAAGAGCCGAGAGAGTATTTATTGTAAACATTCTATTCACAAGATGTTTATTGCGCGTGATAAACAATGGTTTATTGCTGTGCACCATTCTGCAAAAGTAAACTTCAGAAAGGTAGTGGCATTTATTTCCACGAGCAAATGTGGAACTACGAGAAAAATGGGTCTTAATTATGTCATGTCGCGGTGACGAGAAAAATAGCATGTGGCAACCTTCCTCGAAGTCTGTAGTATGTAGTGAACATTTTGAAAGCACGTGTTTTAGCATTTCTATTAAAACTAGTCGCAATCAATGCCAACACTTTTTTTCAGGGTATTTGCATGGCAAGACTAGGTTACGTACTAATACTAAAATGTTTTAATTCCTCCCCTGAAGGAGGAGGCGGGCCTCTTAGATGGTGACGCCGTCTGTGAGGCCGGGAGATTTGTTACGGCGAAGGAGATGCTCGGAGATGGTGAGGGGGTTGGCGGCCGTGGCCTATACTAGGAACCCTCCCAGCATTTGCCTTATTGCAGGAGAATGGAAAACCACGTAAAACCATTCTCGGGAAAACCGACAGTGGAGACCAGCCGTGAGGTCCAGCCCTGTCCAGTCTCCCGAATACAGAGACGAAGAGCCACCCTTCCTCTGCTCGGTTGGCCGGTCGGAGTGCAGAGCTGTTGGACCACGGACCAGCCGTGGCCACTTGTGGGCCGAGACCCACTCTGCATTCATCGACGAAGGCTCTGTGAATACTGCAGTGTTTTAAAATATACTATGAAGTATTTTCATTTTTATTAGGATGTGTACTTTCCGGTTGCAATTATACTACCTGATTCGTATGAGCTCATCTTGAATTACTCGGTGATACATTTATTTTTCTTCATTAAACGTCATAGAAATATCACTTTCCTACTCAAAACGCAATGTTTTATATTTGTAATGTGCTTTTTATGTGCAAGTTATTATCGTAATGCCAATTGGAATCGTGCTGAGGAATGGAGGGAAAACCTCACATCCAGCGGCGATATTTGAACTGCTGCTACTTTGTCAATTTAGTACTTGAAGAGACCGTGCATGCTGAGGCCTTTACTTATCTCGTAGGCATCGATAACACCTAGGGACGTTCCGATATAATAAATATCGATATTTCATTCGATATCGACATGCCGATATTATCCTACTATCAAAACAAAATAGCGATATATCTCGATATAAAATTATTTCTTTCCCAAAATACAAGGATTTGAAATTATATTGAAGTTCTATAAATCGGGGATCTATTAACAATATGCAACTTGTTTGAAGCCATCAAGAAATATTTAATTTGTTTGTATCTATCTGTACATAATACTGAATGATTAAAAATTTTAATTTGTTTGTATATAATTCCGAATTTGATTGATTCCTTACTTTATAAGGTAAGGCGGCAGCTAAGAATTTAAGTCCGTTAAAATGTGCAGCATGCTTGAAGCCATCAACAATGTTTTGATTTGTTCGAATCTGCTTCTATGTATTACTAAATGATTGGAAAATTTCATTTGATTTTATGTCATTCTGAATCTGGTTTGCACGTAAATTTGAATGTTTCAACAAAACAGTTAACCAAGAGACGTAAGCGTGGTAAGACCTCTGTAGTGTAGTGGTTAGTGTGGTTAGCTGCCACCCCCGGACGTCCGGGTTCGATTCCCGGCTCTGCCACGAAATTTCAAAAGTGGTACGAGGGCTGGAACGGGGTCCACTCAGCCTCGGGAGGTCAAATGAGTAGATGTGGGTTCGATTCCCACCTCAGCCATCCTCGAAGTGGTTTTCCGTGGTTTCCCACTTCTCCTCCAGTCGAATGCCGGAATGGTACCTAACTTAAGGCCACGGCCGCTTCCTTTTCTCTTCCTTGTTTATCCCATCAATGCAATGATAAAACCATAAATACGTGCACGGTAGATGCTGCATCATATTCTTAACTATTTTCAGCCATTTCTACTAATTTACGAGGTTTATATGAACATCAAGCATTACTGACACTACTTCTTTCACTCTAAAAAAAGCTATTTATTCAGGATCTATGCCTCGACTGCTGTCTTGTGGCTGCGGGTGAATGAAAATTTGTGTTATGGAAGTATAACCCTAGCAACCGTGCAGGCTAGTGGTCATCTGAAATTAGCAACCGTTGATGGATAATTTCCATGGATAATTAAACCGCGAATTCCGGTAGCAAGATAAACTCAACCAACCAGTCGCGTGCACAGGCAGAATAAACCAATATTGATATATATGCATTGAGATCTGGTGATGATATTGTAGTTACTCTTGGGTTACGATATATCGATATCGCTTGAATATACCGATATATTATGTGCAATAAATATCGATTGTCGAAAATAAGTTTTCAATATATCGAAATATCGATATATCGGTATTTTTTTAAAAACTTCCATCCCTGCCATTGTTGCTTCATGGCCTGCCGAATTGCAGATAAATGGCAAGGCTACATTGTTGGCCTTTCAGATGCTAATTTCTCATTATTGAAGATTGTACAACAGTGTAAAATGAAAGGTCTCAACACTAGCAACTCCTCTGTAGGCAAAGTGATAAAATTACATCAGAATGGTTTCCCGCCAGAAACAACAACTTCGAGAAAGAGAGTTCGACCTTCCAGGACTCCGGACATGAAGGTAAAGGCTGCTGTCCTGAAGGAAAATTATAATTTTTTGCTATTGGTTTAACGTCGTACTAACACGCTGAAGATTGTCGGCGACGCAAGAATGGGACAGGGCTAGGTGTGGGAAGGAAGTGCCTTATGTGAAAATGGGAAACCACGGAAGACCATCTTCAGAGCTGCCGACGGTGGGATACGAACTCACCATCCCCCGAACACAAGCTCACAGCTACGCGACCCTAACTGCATGGCTAACTCGCAAAAACGAAGTATACACAGAGACACTAATATTTATCTCGAAGTACCGTACCAACATTCGCAAGCAACAGACAGCGGTTCACGTCAATTACACTATACTGCTACACTATAATTACAGAAATGTCTTTCTAATCGTAATGTTGGCGAAGTATGTAAGGTATCAAGTATCCCTGTACTCCCCAGTAAGTTGCCGAGGGCGGCCGTTCAAATTCGGTTGAAAGCGCTTTAACGAGGTTTTACTGTCGAAAAGTCCGCCACCGTAGCGTAACGGTTAGCACAATTAGCTGCCGTCCTCGGGGACCCGGGTTCGATCCCCGGTGCTGCCATAAATTTAAGAATGGCAGGAGGGCTGGTATGAGGTTGAAATGGTACGTGGAGCTCACATCCAATGGGGGTGTACCTGAAAAGAGCTCCACCACCTCGGGATGAGAACACGAGTTTACGGTCGAAAACTGCAATTGTGTTTGTGTGAGACCAAACAAACAAACCCGCGGTACACACAGCCCATTGAGAGCCTTACCTTCCCAAGACGACTGCTGTTTAGGCAGTAGTCTGTAGGTATTGGAGTAGGCGGCGACGCTCTCACTCTTACTGCTTGGTTTTCATGACGAAGTCCGCTACCTGTCATATCAGACTCCCTTCAGTCCAGCATTAAGACCCTTAGATTATACATGAATCCAACACGGAGTCTGTAAGTAAGAGGCATTCACCGAGGGGTTGGCTTACTGAAGCTTTTCTTTTTCATACTATACGCTTGGCGTCGCACTGGCCCAGGATTTTGACGGTGATTGGGTAGCAGAGGAATAGGACTGGGAAGAAAGCGACCGTAGTCTCCATTAAGGTACAGCCTCAGCATTTGCGTAAAGTGAAAATGGTAAAGCACGAAAAACGATTTTCAGGGTTCTAACCCACCATCTACCGAATGCAAGCTAACAGCTACACGGTTCGAAATGCGGGCTAACCCGATCGATGGCTTAGTAAAGTCGATAACGTTGCTTAATAATATTTTTTTCACTACTAACAGTAGAAATTGAACAGGCTACATCCATACCTGATTGATATTGGTAAATACTGGAACAGCCCGGCCACGCGGTGTAGGGAGCAGCGCGTCCTCCTGTAACTCGGCGGCCCCGGGTTCGATTCCCGGCCGGGTCAGGGGTTTTTAATTGCAATTATTAATATCCCTGGCCTGAGAACTGGGTGTTTGTGATGTCTTTAATCTTCCTTTCTTCACACACAACATTCCACACTACCGCCATTCCAATTACACGCAGGTGCCAGTAGGGGCAAAAGATCCACATGGGTCGACGCCCCGAACAAATAGCATTTTATAAATAGTTAAAGAAAGTACTGGAACAAGATTTTCCATCATTTCATTAAGAGCAACAGTCAATTGTAGGAACCCACAGAAGTAAATGATTACAGGAGATAGATGATTAAATCAAATATATTTTCAATGTAAATTCTATCGAAACCTATGCTAGTGCGTTTGAGAGGTGAGCACGATATGATTCATGATATGTTCAACTTCCCGCACAGCTGCAACGACAAAACCACCTTTAGAGCTAGCCGGTCAAGCACCAGGGCATTAAACCTTCTAATTGCAAGTTTAGTCTTTGCCTCATACGGACATTATGATATTTATATACTTTTTAACAGAAAAATGGGCTCCCTCGAGACATAAGTACTCACAGGACATCGTGTACAAGTACCAAACACAAAAATGTCATCTCCCTACCAGAGAAACACACTGGCTGATTCGGACTGAAGGACAGGCATGATTCCGAGAAACATTGTAATACTATGTACATCCAGTGTGCTAAATTACCCAGTTAATGTATCGCAAAAATATTTGCTCATTTGTGACCATATGCCAAATGTTGGTTATAAGATTGTCACATTTGTAATTTCTGATTTTCGGAAACAGCAAAAGTACCTCTCCTCCCTCTCAAAAAGTAACCTTGTAGTTCAACTATCATCTTGTTACGATGAAGGATTTTCTGTTAGGATATAAAAAGATAGGCTCAAATGATGAATATATGTGGAGTAACTTACTGCCTGGCAATGGTTTGTCCTTACTGAGTGCTTGTGTGCACTGGGCCGGTATTTTAGGGTGTTCACTAGAGATGGAGAAAAAGATGTTCTGTACCCGCTCGACCGGCGATTATAGCGAGTTTTACCCGCTCGTCTCGATGCAGGCGTATCTCACTCTGGAGTTGTCGCGATTGCGAACAGTCTTGATTGCGGAAAGTCGCGATTGCGGACACAAAATATTTGGGAAGAGTGCCAGCTCGTTCCAGGGTTTTCTCCTTTCAGTTGCGTCTTTATTGTGGACAGTCTGGATTGCGGACACACCATTAGTAGTCTCAATGTGTCTATTTCCTACAGATAAGCCTTCGTGAAATAAAGTATCAATATTGTACTTTTATTACCAGTGCAAGTGCATAAATGTTCATTGTTTTTTAGCGCTAACCGGGACTGCGTGCCCTTTTCCTTCTTTAAGAGCACCTCGCTTATTTTCGACGTAGGCCTGCCGTGTGGCTCCGCACATGAAGTTAACTGCAGGGGGTCGGAAGACCCACGGACGCCATGAACCGGCACGGTTAACCGTATTCAGCCTTTAAAATAATGATCTAGTCCCATAATTAGCTGCTTTTTCTGCTTTGTCAGAACAACTGTTTACACTTTTAAGAAGTTTGTCGTTTTTACTACTAATTATTTACGTATTAATTCAGGCTTATAATTATTTTCCATCTATAAGATTCGTCATAATTTTACATACTGTTAATAATATACTCTTATTTACAACATACGTTTTTTGAACGAACGACATTTACGCTTGCTCCATTCTGAGGACAAATGACATTACGTCCAAAAACCTTTCCTAATTGCCAGTGGCGAAACTACTTGGAGTCATTTGAGGCAATGCCTACTCTAAGAAATACGATTAAACATAACTATCGTAACAAATGTATCTGCCGTTGTTATTGTGTTAAATCAACAATAATCTCTTTTGGATATGTGCTACATGATGACAGCAGATGATGTGCTTCGCTGATCGCCCCGCTAGATGGCGACAGCGGACTACTTGTTCTGACAGGGAGGCAGTCTCTAACTTGTCTCACCCTGGACTTTTTGTTTTAGTTCCCTTCCGTCAGCTTGTGAATGGCGCGGGGTGGTGGAGGAAGGGTACGTTTACCGCCCGCACTCCTCTCTCCGCAAGGTCTAGAGCCCAGAGAGGCAAGCCTCTTTGCTATTTGAGAGCGTAGTAACTCCCCGCGCGAAGGTGACAATGAAGTACCCTATTGTTAAGTGTGTGCTTTTCTTTTGAATTAGTAGACAATCCATGCATTATTGGCTGTATTTTTGACAATTCAGACATAGACTGTTAATTGTGTAAAACGAGACAATAATATCAGGCAGGCTCTTCATTCATAATCTCACAGCGTTTCATTCATTTTTAGTAGATCCTAAAAAAGAGCTCATCCTCTGGAATTCAAAGGATTCAGACTTCCACAAGCATGCGCTACCCGTTGGAGCTTTCACTCGAGAGCAGTCCACACAATATTTTCACACTATGATGATCTAAAACAGGTTTTTGAAGACATTGCAGGGAATGATGAGGGTTGGGACAGGGAGTCGTAAAATTCTGCCGTAGGGTTGCTTAACATACTCAAGAAGGCCCAATTCATTTATTTGCTCTGTCTCTGTAGATACATTTTTGTTTATAGAGACCATATCGTTGCTCTACTGCAACATAAAAGCACACCTAATGTAATTCTGTGCAATACTGAAATTAGAAAAACCACTGTATCCTCAAGGTCCTGCGATCAGAATATACAGTATCATCTTGCGTTGTAAAATGTCGCAAAATAAAAAACGAGATAAATGTAGACGACAGGACATTCCAAAAGCTCAAAATGTTAACATATGAATTCTTGACACCTTAATTATGCAAATGGAAATACGGTTTGGCGATTTTGAAAGCATCCAGTTTGAGTTGTTGGATCCAACTCAGTTCATAGTTTACAAAGAGAGCTTCCCTGCTATTAAACTGAACAGTCTTATGAACATTTACCACTGTTTTAATAGGAAAGGACTAGAAAGTGAATTGATTAAGATTTATTTCGATATAGAGAAACATTTGTCCCCTAAAACTTTTACATTACATTGTCCTCAATGACCTCGAACCAGTGTATGTGGAAATGTCTTATTATTATTATTATTATTATTATTATTATTATTATTATTGCTCTTTGTTTTACGTCGCACCGACACAGATAGGTCTTATGGCGACGATGGGACAGGAAAGGCCAAGGAATGGGAAGGAAGCGGCCGTGGCCTTAATTAAGGTAGATTTGCCTGGTGTGAAAGTGGGAAACCACGGAAAACCATCTTCAGGGCTGCCGACAGTGGGGTTCGAACCCACTATCTCCCGGATACGAGCTCACAGCTGCGTGCTTCTAACCGCACGGCACAACTCGCCCGGTTGTGGAAATGTCAAAATTGATTCCTTTAATATTAACATTTCCTGTGACCACTGAAGGGAGTATGAGCACTCTGAAGAGGATAAAAACATACTTGCGTAATTCAATGAACAATGAAAGACTCGGCAGTCTTCGTACCATTTCTATCGAGAAAATGCTTGTGAAGAAATTGGTGAGTGATCAAGTATTGAAGGACCGAGTGATTGACCATTTTGCAACCAAGACAACTCGACGTTTTGAACTACTGTACAAGAAACTTTAAGATAAGATTTACTGCCTACCCATTAATAAACTAATAGCTTCGCCACTGCTAATTGCCATCCTCATTGTACTTCCTCGTGCTTCGAGCAATTCTTTCGTCCAGTTTACAGTACTTTCTTTTTCTTTTAGTTCCTTCCAAATTTAAGCCCATCCGCATAATTGAATGATCTAAATTATCTGCTTCTAGCTTTAGATGGGTGATGAGATCTCTTATTCTTGGCTGAGGCCTTTCAATTTTACTATTGATTTTGTAATTCTGCCATTCAATGGTATTGTTTGTTCTGTCTAGCGTTAAAACAGCCCCACATCTCGAGCGGGATATACTCATTCAGCAGCCATTGCTCAACAAAATAGCCGAAGAATTCTGTTAATTTCACATCCGGTGGAGCTTGACTGAATTAGAATCCATCCAATCTCTACATCGTCAGGCTTCAGGAAAGCAAGTGCAGCACATTTTCTTATATTTCGTATGATTTCCTCGTTTTCCCTGTAAAGAGTCGTCATTCCTATTTTCTGAACCTTCCTCCACAGACACTGCGTGAAATGGTAAAAACATCCATGAATCTCAGATTGAAAAAATTTCTCTTACAGCAAAAATAGCACCAGTCTCAAAGCCTACTGTGAATTTCTCTGGTTTCCATTCTCAGACAGCTTGCACAATGTTTTCGAGCATCCGAATATATGTTCCCTTTTTCTTGTCAGGAAGAAGTGCAAATACCATAGGACTGATGTTAGTTTCACTTTCACTACTTCCCAGGTCCACATGTATCGTGTGTAGTTGGGCGAACTGGCTGCTTACACTTAAATATACCATCAACGATAAACAGCGTTTTTTCTCGCAACATTTCCTTAACTAAAGAACTGACAATTCTTCACTGAGGATTATTTCTGACGCTAACTTCGGGTCTTTTTGCACTCCATGATACGTATTCCTCCCATAGTACATTCAATGTTTAATATTTGCAAGCTGAGGAATTTGTGTTACAAGTTCATATCCTTTATTATGCAAATTCTGAAATTCTTCAGAATAAATCTGAAGTATAGAAGAACGAGGCCCTTCTCTAGCCCGTCTCTTTGCACGAAATATTGCTTGTTTTACATCCAGTTGAGCCTCATCAGGTATGCAATCATGATTTACAATTCTCACGACTTCACTACATGAAATAAGTAAAAAAAAAGCAAAGTCACCTCCGTACAGCCCATGAAGGCACTTGGAGAGGAGTGGAAGGTAAACGCTTCCACCATTGTTAACCTCGGCACGTGATGGGGTAGTGTGGTTAGCTCTACGCCCGGCCGCCTTTGCCCCCAGGAATTAACCTGGTACTCATTTTTGGTGTAGGCTGAGTGAACCTCAGGGCCATATGCACCTCCGGAAGTGGAAATCTCGTTTCTTAAATTTTACGACTTCCTGACGGGGATTCGAACCCACGTCCTTCCAGGCGAACCGAGCACGCCTTTACCGCCTCGGCCAGGCAGCCCCTTAAGTAAGTAAATAAATAATTAGTAATTAAATATTAATAGTAAAGATAAAATAACAAATATTTAATAATAAAAACAATTACTGGCCGCCTCTGTGGTGTAGTGGTTAGCGTGATTAGCTGCCACCCCCGGAGGTCCGGGTTCGATTCCCGGCTCTGCCACGAAATTTGAAAAGTGGTACGAGGGCTGGAACGGGGTCCACTCAGCCTCGGGATGTCAAGTGAGTAGAGGTGGGTTCGATTCCCACCTCAGCCATCCTGGAAGTGGTTTTCCGTGGTTTCCCACTTCTCCTCCAGGCGAATGCCGGGATGGTACCTAACTTAAGGCCACGGCCGCTTCCTTCCCTCTTCCTTGCCTATCCCTTCCAATCTTCCCATCCCTCCACAAGGCCCCTGTTCAGCTTAGCAGGTGAGGCCGCCTGGGCGAGGTACTTGTCATACTCCCCAGTTGTATCCCCCGACCAAGAGTCTGAAGCTCCAGGACACTGCCCTTGAGGCGGTAGAGGTGGGATCCCTCGCTAAGTCCGAGGGAAAAACCGAACCTGGAGGGTAAACAGATGATGATGATGATGAAAAACAATTACTTTGGTTGCTAATAAATACAACCAAATTAAGTTAAAAACTTTCCTACACGCTTCATAACACGTGCAGAGAGACTTAATGTTTGTCAATCTGGAAAAAATGAAATTGGATCACAAATAGTAAATATAATGTATTTTAATATATTTGCAATTCAAGTTTAAATGATCAGAGTTGAACCTTAATAAAGAGGTATACATATTAAAATTATTAAAATCTGTTAAGATTAAGTTCTGTTACATATCTTTAGTAAATAATTTTCCGTTGCACTTCTTCGTTTCCTCTTTCAAACAAATCCATGTGGCAACACCATATTTACTAATTCTAAACTGTCTGTAACTATAACCATGCAATAAGGCACAAGGCTTACCTTTCTCCGTCTTGATAAATTCCATAATAGCACAACGATTAATGAGCAGACGTACTAAAAACTCAGCACAGTGGTAGAGCTAACGTTCTGTATGACAACTAGAGCAGAACTGAATTGATAAGACGGGTGAAAGAGGGGTTGTAAACCCTGGAAAGAGCTGGCACTCTTCCCAAATATTTTGTGTCCGCAATCGAGACTATTAATGAGGTGTCCGCAATCGACACTGTCCGGAATTAACACAGCACCCTCACTCTCACAACCGACCCGCTCGGGCGGCGGTTACATCAGGCTTGTATCAGCCAGTCTCGACGCAGGAACTTACCTTAGGACGTAGAGTATGGTTTCGTCTCCCTCGCATATTGGATTATATCCAACCAAGGACGAGAACGGAACGTTAGCTTTAGCTCTTCAAACGCCAGGATACTAATACTTGCAAGCTTAGTCTTTGGCACATATGGGCATTATGGTATTTACATATTCTTAACAGAAAACGGGCTCCATTTTCATGGCTACCGATAGTGAAGTTCGAACCCATCTACCGAATGCAAACTAACAGCTACATGGCCCGAATCGCGCAGCTGACTCGATGGCTTAGTAAAGTCGATATCATTGTTTAATAACAATGTTTCACTTTTAAAATTGGAAACTGAGCCGGATAAATCCGTACCTGATTGAAGTACTGGAACAAGTTTTCGCTCAAACCTACCTAAAATAGGTAACATTCAATTTCAATTTTCACAGCTTCCTCAGGGCCCTTTTAGCTAAGCTTTTACATTCATGAATACAAAGTCCTTGTAAACCTAAATATTTATCAATATTTAGACAATTAAAATTGTTAAGGATGTTTTTGAACATTATAAATTTTGCATTTTTTTTCACACAAAAGTACCGTTTCTCTCATATCATCCACAATTTTGGACCGATTCTAATATTTTTTGATTTTGTATGCTCCCAAATAATTGAGGAAAAAATAAATTAAGTCTTATAAACCATTTCATTATTAAGTAATATTTTGAAAGCAATATACTATAGGTCATTCTTTTTCAAGAAATATTGTTTTTTAAAAGATCTGTCCATGATATTACTACAAAATTAATTCACGTTTTAGAACAGTATAAAGTGATGTAAAGTAAAAACTTTCATGCTCATATCTTGAAAACTGTTCATGTTACAAGGGAAACCGTTTAGAAAAATGTAAGTTGCGGTAAATGAGCATTAAACTTCCAACTGAAGTGAATGAACTCTAGGACATCCCTGATGCATACATGATTCCCCCTTGTGAGTTTCTCTGGGATTATTCTTCCATCCTTAGTCTCCTTACTTTGCTTGCCTCCTTCGTTGATTGTTGAGCTCTTTTAAGGCTTTATGTGACTCGTTGAGCATTGACATGGCTGAAAGCCTGGCGGCAGTATTCTCCGGGAACAAGTTGTAGCTCTTCAGGAACTTCCAATCTACTGTGCATACCATCACTGAAGGTCATAACAGCATCATTTACTGCTATACCTACCACTTTATGCCCTGCAAAGCCACTTTTTGGGCTAATTCTCCAAATTTTGGAGTTTAAGAATTCATTATTGTCCTGGGAGTGGCCTCTCACACACGTCTTCAGGAGTTCTGTTTTAAACAATCTTTAAACACAGGTTTGACAACCTACATTATAAGAAGGGATGTGTTATTTTTGTGTTTGTAAGCCTGAACTTGCCCTTCCACTATAGCATTTTGATAAGAGCACCAAGAATTAGGTCCCTTTGGACAGAAATAATGGTATGGCTTGCCATCTGAGAATGCTTTGTGATGCTATACAGCCCCTTAATAGCCTTCCCCATCTCATTTTAGTTTTCTCTGATAGCATTCCCATGGCAAACAGTCAAGGTATTTATTCTAGCATCTGTCAGACGCTTCCTTCCTGAAAGGGGCTTCCCATCATTCAATATTTTCTTCAATACTACTTTAATTTTCTGAAGCGAGTGTCCATTTTTTTCTGTACATGACCAACACATTCTAGTTTTGTGATAGCCACATCAGGTTCATATGGTTGATGGTCAGATACATTTTGCGTCGACGTCACCAATATAATTTACATAACGCAGATTATGTTTAGCTACAGAGCGACTGAAAATGTCCTTCATCCCAGCTACTTCCATCCTCCCAGCAGTGCCCTTATAGTTACTACCATTCTCTCTCATGTCCCTCTATCCTCTCAGAATATTCTTATAGGAAGATTTCCTCTTTCCCATGTTTCACTAGACAATAGACTTACGTTACAAAAACAGAAGTCACATGTGCATAAAGGCAAACAGCATGAATACAAACAATAATAAAAAGAAATAGATGGCGCTACCAGTGCCATAGAAGTGTGAGAAAATGAGCAAGTCAAATGGCAATTAGTTCCTGCGACAAATTTTAATTTGCCTGTGTCTCGGAAAAAAGGCACGAGCACGTTCCGATCTACGCCACAGCAGAATGGGGCGTGTTGACTGCAGGGATTTAAATTACGTTTTAGGCTATAACTCAACAACTATTGCAGATATTCTTGTAATTCTTACTTACATTACATGGGCATTATGGTATTTACATATTCTTAACAGAAAACGGGCTCCAGTTTCAAAGCTGCCGATAGTGAAGTTCGAACCCATCTACCGAATGCAAACTAACAGCTACATGGCCCGAATCGCGCAGCTGACTCTCTCTCCCACACACCTTGGAGGAGTGGAAGGTAAAGGCTTCCACTATTCGTAACCTCGGCACGTGATGGGGTAGAGTTGTTAGCTCTACGCCCGGCAGCCTTTGCCCCCAGGAATTAACGTGATACTCATTTTTGGTGTAGGCTGAGTGAACCTCATAATCTAGATAAACTGAACGAAATCACATCTTAACTTTATTTTTAACGTATGAATAAATAGCAGATATACATTTTAGCAAATAACATAACACAAAAAAAATTATTTTTGACTACCTAAGCTGTATGTGCCCCCTAAGTCAATACCATTGTTTAATAAGAATGTTTCACTTTTAAACTTTGAAAATTAGCAGGATACATTACATTGCATTGTTTCAACTGATTGATAATAAAAAGTACTGATTTCATTAAGAGGAATTGCCAATTTTCTTCCAGAATGTGAAGGTGGCAATCTTAGTTGGTCAAATAAACTGAACGGAATTGCATAGAAACTTGATTTTTAACGTAGTGATAACTGGGCAGGGAAGATTAGAAAATATGATTATAATCTATTGACGATATTTTTTAACGTTTAAAACAAGTAATAAATGTTTATTTTACAAAGGTTTTATTTAGTGTTTCCTAAAGCGAGAGGTACGGCAATATCTTCTCACAAGACCGTCACTAATTTCTCAGTTAACGAATACCCCAAGTAGTCTGTTTAATATAATTCAAGATTACAACACGAAAAGCTCAGAGACAAGGCCGACACTATAGGAAAAGCTGGGGATATTGTTAGATGTAACTATTGAAGGAGCCTCATATCACAGCCCTAGGACCTGGATATTTTTTTCCAAAGAGGCTCTTTTATGTGTAGTGCCTTTTCTTTTGCAATTTCCAATTGAAATTTGTTTACATTTTCACAATTTCCTTATACTGCATTGTTGCAACCGCTTCCAGATTTTCTTCATAATCTTAGAACTGAAGCCAATTTTCCTGAAGAAGGGAATGTTCCAAATGACGGTCCACTCCACTCTTCTTCATTATGTAGCGGTAGGAATCTATGTTGCTATGGGACTCGTGTGCACGACGTCAGAACGGCTACATGCAATCAGAGATTCAAGAGTACAATACAGTTCTGCCTACTTGCTGGGTGTTTCACTGCCGCATGAACACGTTGGATATGAGCTCCGAACCGGTGTTCATCCTCCTGGTGCGCGCCTCGGCTAGTCGTTAATGAACGACTGTACACTGGACCGACTTCAAAGTGCTCCAGCTGTATCTTCTGATTTGTACAGCATCACATACGGCGTAATTAGGCATACTTTGCTGTCCAGTTTTGAACTTGAATGAATAATAAAATGAAATACGCGTATATAAATTTAGAATTATCCAGTTTCCCGACAATATTAATATTATTTTTGCTTCCAAAATGTGAAGATGGCAACCTTAGTTCGTCAAATAAACTGAACGAAATCACATCTTAACTTTATTTTTTACGTATGAATAAATAGCAGATATACATTTTAGCAAAGCAAAAAGCAAAGTAAAGTCACCTCCGTACAGGGCATGAAGGCCCTTGAAGGAGTGGAAAGTAAAGGATTCCACTATTCGTAACCTCGGCACGTGATGGGGTAGAGTGGTTGGCTCTACGCCCGGCCGCCTTTGCCCCCAGAAATTAACCTGCTACTCATTTTTGGTGTAGACTGAGTGAACCTCAGGGCCATATGCACCTCCGGAAGTGGAAATATCGTTTCTTAAATTTTATGACTTCCTGATGGGGATTCGAACCCACGTCCTTCCAGGCGAACCGAGCACGCCTTTGCCGCCTCAGCCCGGGGAGCCCCTTATTTTTAGCAAAGGCAAGTGCGATTTCTTAACTGCGACTTAAATTATCCTACAACCTAAATTTAATTATTTATTTTTATCACAGCTTATTTTAATGGTCTATCTTCCTTAAACAGGCCGGCCCCGCGGTGGAGGTGTAGCATGCCTGCCTCTTACCCGGAGGTTCCGGGTCCGATTCACCGCCAAGTCAGGGATTTTTACCTGCATCCGAGGGCTGGTTCGAGGTCCACTCAGCCTACGTGATTACAATTGAGGAGCTATCTGACGGTGAGATGGCGGCCCCGGTCCAGAAAGCCAAGATAACGGCCGAGAGGATCCGTCGTGCTGACAACACGACACCTCGTAATCTACAGGCCTTCGAGATGAGCGGCGGGGCTGCTGCGCCATGGGGTTTGGTTTGGTATCTACCTTAAACGAATTGCATTTTCCCCATACAGCAGCTCCCACATGTTTTGTTCATGGAAAAACTACGAGAAATAACTTTTTGAAGACGTTGCTTGCTAGCCATATTTTGGGAATAATTCTGTAATATCAAATATTATTATTGAAATACGGAAAAATTCGACGTATCAACTGTGATAGTACATATATCACACCCTCTAACTATATGTAGAAGTGAGAGATGTTATTGTCAGTATTAGATTATTATTATTATTATTATTATTATTATTATTATTATTATTATTATCAGTGTTTCATTTGTATATTTTGTCATTTATATTTGTAAGCTGGGAGATCTCGATATATGTAGTATGAGTAATTTGTTTTGAACAACAAGTGGGAAAACATTGCTATATTGGACTCTGGTAATTTGTATGACTCATGCGGGCATCCCAGTGTCTTATGAGATATACTTGTTGTTGTCAGTAAGTTCGATGAATCATGTTGTGCCCATTGCATTTCGTAGACGTTTACAAAATGGCGCCGAAGGAAGGTATGGCGCACTCAAATTAAAAGAATATGCAATGAATATGTGATACGATGTATAACAGAAGGCCATGCATAACTGGAAATGGACGTATATCGAAGGCGGTGCGGAACAGCGAAAAGTCAAGTAGATTGTTTTAAAGAAAAAATAGAACATGAGACTGTTTAAAAAAATATACTTGAAAAATTGAATCCAGGGAGTGAAGACGTGGCTTGTGATCGTGCAACATATTGGACAAAATTGTAAAAAGTTTCGGTAAAATTCCGGAAGAAAGGCTATTTTCATTAAAAAAGAAACGGCATAATCAACCTAAAGTGAAACCATAATTAGCCGAAATATTATAGCTAAGCGAGATAGGATTAAATACGCTGAGCGGAATCCGAAGAGCAAGCCTAATATAACTACAGGAAGGGTCCATACGAACTGCACTAGAGAAAAAGGAACGGAGAGAAGGCTGTTTCATTGACACAGTAGCTGGAAGAAGAATAACTCTAAACATTATTAAGCAACTTTTGAAGATTTTCCCCGAGATTGTTGAAATCCATAATACATAATTTTGAAGAGATAGCAGTTTATAGCGTAAAGGAAGAATAAGGACAGTAACTGAGAGAAACATTAATCTCACATAAATTTTATTACGACCATGTTCTTCTCGAGAATATTTATTTTTGTTGCCAGCAGAACCAACAAGATGATGAACTGCTAAACGTGTAAGATGGACCAACCTGGAGAGAGGTATCGCCCAGCCAGATGACCAGCCCGTGACGAGAGAGACATCATCCTACCAGATGACCAGCCCATGACCAGAGAGGAATGTTGCCCCACCAAAATTTGGTTCTGAACGGGAGAAGGAGTGATGTTCAACCCTAGATCCAGACCGCAGAGCTAACCATATGGCGGTCAAAGATGAGCAACTGGCACCGGAGTAACGAGGAACAAGCTAAGTCTTTACATTTAGTAGCATAATTATTGATTTATATTTTTTTCTAGTTTGGCATATGCTTTGGAATTGGTGATACAAACCATCTAATTAAGAGTGCAAGTGATTATATGCAGGGAAGTGTGAGATATTTCAGTTTTTAATGGTATAATAAGGCAGTATAGAACTTGATTCACATTTATTTCGCAAACAGATTACCGCATTTTGGTCAGATAAATCAGTGAAGTAGCTGAGAATATGATTGAAATGACTTGACATAACAGCTGATTGCTAAGAGCTAACATATGTTGTAGAATTTCGATAAATCTCGCATTGAACATATTCATGGTTTACGTCATAGATGGACCGCGCGTCAGAAGTGGATGATTATAATTATGTACTCCTTATACAGCGATATTGTGGTATCGGAAACTCATTTGGGGTAAAGCATCGTAACTTAATTGAGAAGAGTTTTATGTTGGTTTTTTTTTGCTAGCGGCTTTACGTCGCACCGACACAGATAGGTCTTAGGGCGACGATGCGATAGGAAAGACCTAGGAGTTGGAAGGAAGCGGCCGTGGCCTTAATTAAGGTACAGCCCCAGCATTTGCCTGGTGTGAAAATGGGAAACCACGGAAAACCATCTTCAGGGCTGCCGATAGTGGGATTCGAACCTACTATCTCCCGGATGCAAGCTCACAGCCGCGCGCCTCTACGCGCACGGCCAACTCGCCCGGTCGAGTTTTATGTGAAATGATATTGTGACATGTTTATCAAAGCAATGTAGGCGTAATTGCGACGTTTTCGTATTGAGGGTTATGTTAATTAAGGTGTGATATTGAATAGTTGAGATGATGTTTCTGAATTATAAGACGGCGAAATAAGAAGATATATTATATAATATGAAGGATTATATTATGATTTACGGTGAATACAACGAATATATGTGTTGAAGGGAGTAAGAGGTCATATTTAAAAGGTAAGGATATTATGAAACGATGCATATACGTAAGAAGAAGTACACAGCGGGAATGACCAAAACCAAGGTATGTTTATTGAAAAGTGATATTTAATTGAGATTGAGATCAAATGTTATGTTAAGAATAGATGTTGAATTGGAAGCATGAGAGTTCTATGACGTATTCTCGAACCGTATTCATTCCAGATAGAAGACATAATATATATACGCGGTTGTGTAATCCCAAGGCATAAATGTGTGATATTCATCTTTACACTGCATAACTGAATCCAGTAACTTGCACTGTAGGATAATGATTGGCATGTGAAAATATTAAAGCATATTGAGCCTTAGAGATATAAATCAAGAATTATGTGGATATATAGGTAGTTTATTTATTTTAGAACAGTGTATATTCGAATTTGCATTTTATGAAAGGTTAATATATAGGGAAATGACAGACTAAAAGCAGGATTTAGCAGGCATTAGGGATGTAAAGCCTTGGCACGTGAATCGTTACTAATTAATATCCAAGAAGAAACCCGAATTAACTGAGTTCAGATTTTATTCATTTTATTCAGATTTTATTTACTTTATCTGTTCAAAATGGTGATATATAGTCGTTCAAGAGAATTCGGGACGTTATTACAATATGAATGGCATTGGAATAATGTGTTTCCAGTAACACTTAGGATGTCCCAAGACTAATAATGGACAGTAATGTTAATATTTTGATTTCATTTCGGAAACGGTTCAGAATAAGTTAAAGTTACATTTTTTTTCAACAAGCCAGCGCTGACTTGGAATTATTTATTTTATATAGTGATGAAGGTAATACGATTATGAATTCAGTTCTCATTTCTTAGGATAATTATCTAATTGAAAAGTGTGGATCATTATTTTATATAATTTGTGAGTGTTGATTTGTTTTAGTTTTACTCAGTCCTTTAGCTGGTTTGTAAGATTAGTTAATTTATTTGCGTAGGTATTTGAATGCGATTTATGATGGAATTACAACGTTAATACTTGAAATAGGCGAACTCGTACACACTGCTACGTCTTCGAGTGTATTTGTCTCTTCATGAATTCACGTTAAGCGAAATTTAAGTGAAAGATTTACAGATTTTTTACATGGAAAGAAATACCCTGAGAATATATGGAGCTGCTGGGAGTTATTTTGCAAACCGTTGCGACAGCGGGTGCAATGTGAATAGCCCAGAATCACATGAGCTTGTTGATGTTGTACTAGGAAAGTTCTATGACTCATGTGAAACACAGCAGAGAGTTTGTTTATGTCTTGGGACCAAGAAGTAGTTCAGGGCATGGTCTTGACAAGGGGATCACTGATGATTGGCTGACCAGGATCAATCTCGGCAAATCGTCTTAGAGCTGAGGTCTTTATATACTTCGACATCACAGCGGAAAGAGAACTACAACGAGACACACACACGGGAATGAAGTGCTGATACACGGTACAGGAGTGAGACTGCTGCACTATACTGGACTGGACTTCAAACGTTCGTGGAACGTAGTCTTATTATGCTCGTGGAAAGTGGCTGATCGACAAATTGTGGAGTGCTTACGCATTACGTATTGTAGCACTTGTGGCGGCCTGGCATTATATGTTGGTGAAAGCTATCTCAGACTTTCCATAATTTATGTTCGGGATCGACAAGCGTGTGTTGCTCAAATGTGTATATCTTTACAACAAGTGTTAAAGTCTGTGAACACAGTATTACGAGGTACACTATCTGTGTGATGTTATAACTGCCGATTATGAGAATCGGCAAGTCGTGTTGATACAGAGACAGTGAAGGGTTCTTATATACATATATGTACATTGTTCAACGAACTAACTACAAAAGGTGGCTTAGTACTCGCTTTCGTTTTCCCACTGTTTTCTTTGTTGTTGTTGTTGTTGTTGTTGTAAATATGGAGTCTTCCAGCAATATTTTGTTTGTGTATTATAAGTGTATTTTGATGTGGTGATGAGGTGCTCATGCACGGATTTTATTAAGAATATACTTATGGAGTTATTGATGAACCTAGGTGCAGTTCCTACCTATTTAATCGTTTTCAGAAGGTTAGGTAAGGCCTGTAGCAGATGTACCAATACGCAGCTTTTATGTACACGCCCTGGGAGATAAAGAATTACCATGCTCTATCTAAATTCGAGGGATCCATTTTGGTGAACTCTGGCGCCCATACTACGGACATTTCGGTTAATTATGTTTATTCATTTAATTTATTTCAAGTATTTTATGAAGTTCTTGAGTTCTAATGAATGCAGTTCACGGAGTAAATAAGCTTTAGTCCCACACGAGATGGTCAAGTCAAGAATTCAGTCATTTATTTTATTATTTATCGGTAGTCATCAAAATATTACACAACATAACCTAAACAATGTTGTAATGTTATCAAGCTCACTATCTAAAGTCGTAAGCCATGGGGCAGACAAATCCACGCGGAATGCGAACCACATGGAAGTGTACTTTTGTTTTCGAGATTTTGACTTAACTGGCTGGATTCCGAAGCTTCGCCGATCTGGTGATAATCTAGGTCACTGAACTATCATGCGCACACAACCTAAACAATTCCATTTCAACCATCAATATACGTGTAAACTAGCAATTCCACAATACGTACTGAAATACCCAGTATTTCTACATCCAGTTCATCAAAATAAATATCGGTACATATAACACTAATGAATGCAGTTCACCGAGTAGATAAGCTTTAGTCCCACACATGAGATGGTCAAGTCAAGAATGTACAGGGCCTCTCATAATATAAACTCAGCGAACTTGCGTCGCGCGCAGCCGCCCTGCTTTCAGCGTGTAGGCCTATACAAGCTTGTATGAAATCTTACCTTATAAAAGATGCTGGAAGTGTCGTCCTTCTGGGTTATACAGGCGTTGTATCTGGTAAACGCATTCTGACTGACGCGAGTGAGTTCTGCGACTGTAATATTTCTGATTTCATTCACAATAGTTTCTTTGAGTTCCTCCAATATGTGAGGATTTGTTCGATACACTTTTTCTTTCAGTTTACCCCACAAACAAAAATCACACACTGTTAGATCTGGAGAACTCTGTCTGCAAACACTTCCAAGATTATAACAAGGGAATCTTCTGCTGTACGAGAAGTAGCTGAATCTTGTTGAAACCACCCACGTGATTTGTCATCTTCTGTTATCTCATGTCATCTTGGTAGGCCTACCTCTCTGTATTTACTGTCGCGTCGAAAAAAGAGGCCCAATTATTCATCTGGCACTAATAGCAGACCAAACACCAATCTTCCTATCATAATGAGGGACTTCATATACACCATTAGAATTTTCTGCACTCCAATAGCGAGAGTTATGACTGTTCACATGACCATTAAGATGAATCCGGAAATTTTACATACGAAATTACGGTGTTGCAATGATAACTATCATACCATGTTAACAGCTGAGATTGACTGGCGACTCATGCTTGCCAGGTCGAACACGTGTAGACTGCTTGCAAGGTCAAGAACAATGCGCGCGCCTCCCATACTGTAGCTGCTGTAGCGCAGAGTACAAACACCGTGCGTTCGGTCTGGATTTAAAAGAGAGACCCTGTACTTCTTGGAAAGGGCAGATATTTACTCACTGAACTGAACAATTTCATGACTCGGATGAAACACATGAGGCATGCCTGAGTTGAAGTCTTCCCATTTCACCATGTCCAAAGCACAGTGAAATACAGAACTTTGTTACCTTCTGGTTGAGCCTATGGCAGGCATCTGTAAATGGAATGAGGAGGAAAGAGGGAGCAGTAAAATATTCCACAATCCTCAAATTCACATCAAATTAGCCAATCAAGTGCATCATTATTGGATGCAAACCATGTTATTTCAAGGCCCCAACACTTACATAGAAATGAAATATCTAATCACTAGGAGTTGAGGAGTACCCCAACGTGTAATTTACGTTCTATAGATACCTGTAATGTCACTAGGATATGCGATATCAAGCTAACTTATGCCAGATATGAACACGATCTTATATAGTGTAATAATACAATAAAACGGATACATAAAACCTACTCTGACTGTTTCATATCCTTGCTTTACACAGACTACTGTCTTTTACGGTCACCTTTCAGTGAATTATGTTTAGAATTATTTATCTGGACTATTCGTCAGCATGGATAAAATACATTTCCAAGAAAAGTATAACGTTAATAATGAAGAAACACACACAAGATAATTTATCTTGAAATATAAGTCCAGAGACCTACAGCATCATTACATAGTACAACTGAAATCCTAGGCGGTCCCATTTTATAATTACTCTGTATAAATGCGATCCAATAAGAAGGAAACATCATGTGAAGCAATATTTATCGTTTTTGCCTGGCAATACAGGGCTCTGGCAACTGGAAGAAAACGTATCAACTAAGACTTTACTTAACAACACACCTGCCACGAAGTTCAAATTGACGAAGTATTTCCACAGCAAGGGAAATTATTTACTGTAACACATAAAATGCTCGCTGCAACACTCCATATCATCCTGCTTTAGCTTCATAAACATAAACAAACACCGTTCATAGCCTTTTAGATTTTTCCTTCAACACTGGACCATATCCCTGTGTTTGGCTAAAGATCTCATTTCCCCACACGCTACCTCTGATATTTGTTTCGTTCACATCTTTGGCTTTAAAAGAACTGTAAAAAACAGGTGTGGAAATATAGCGCACGAAGTGAGAGTATGTACCAAGTCGTAGTCTTCCGACCGTACTACATTGAATATCCATGCATGCGAAGACTGAAAACTCTCAAGTTTAACCGTCTAATTCTGAACCCATAGCGAATTTAGGTAGCTACTCATAGTGTACTCTCTGAAAGAACTTCCCCTCCCCCTTTCATAAAAAGCAAATATGGATTATGAGCTTATATCAAATCGAGAGAAAGATCCCACCCCGGTAAACTGAAGTAGCCATTATAATAGCACTGATCTGCAGTTGGCAACGATCAATCCCAGCTTGTGAAAGCTATCTAGGACTTTTGTTTTTGTGGTGTTCGTATTAGTAATTAGACGGGACGAACTATTGAAAGCCTTCAGACATAATCTCATCACTTATCCGGAGTTAAGAAGGAAAAATCCCCCTAAAATTCGTCGTTGCCAGTACGAGTACTTGATCTTCGCTTACTTCATACAGCATTTCCTTCTTACTAGATCTCGCTCTACCACACAAAACGTAACATTTCTTAATCGCAGACATAATAATAATAATAATAATAATAATAATAATAATAATAATAATAATAATAATAATAATAATAATAATAATAATAATAATAATAATAATAATACCACAGGAGCATCCATGACCTACTACACTACAGCACTGTCATGTTAATAAGAGTGTTTTATAAAATAGTATAAAATGAAAATGTATACTGTCAGTCCGTTAGGTCATCAGCTTGAAGGGGATCCCTAATAGTACCGCCAACCTTATGCGTTTATATCGAAACCACAAAAACCAATGTTGGCGCAAGAAGAGGAGTGAGGTATGAGGTAGTTTGTCCTTGCTTTCCTCGCTAGATCAGAAGTGCTATTGCAGCAGGACTGTCCTATGAGTAGTATTTTTTATTACATCCAGACACAAAATTTCTGTGCTCCAAATGTTATTATTCAGCACTGCCCATACCTAAACACACGGTGACAGGCGTAAATGAGACTGATGTGGAAGCTACATTTAGCTCTGGTCTGTGCCAAGAGACAGGTGTAAAAATATTACATCCATCAATAAATGACAATTTATACAAACAAATGATATGAGCTATTTACATTTAGAGTAGTTGGGCAATTCCACTCATTTATATGTTTAATTGGTATTTGCCATTTATTTCTTTAAAAAATATTTTCTACACTCTCTAAAATGTACATAATTAAAATAACAAAAATTCTTAATTATACGAATTTTATAACTCTACAGATGATTCACCATCTTGCTTTTCAACGAATATACCACAACCTCACTCAGAACGTACCCAGGGCGTGGTCATAAAAATGACATAATAGAGCAGATATATTTACATAACCTTATCAGTACTACGATGATAATTTGATAATATCTTAAAATTCTATAGGAGAGCAGTATTCATAAATCCATAATGTTATCAAAAATCACATACATGTACCAAAACAATGTTATTTTAATATAATTCAAAGTACATTTTCTACATTTTGTGGAAGTATCAATAACACTGGAGGAAGGAGAATTGATTAAGAGATCAATAAAACATACCAATTCCTGTCCTTTTAGCATTTTCAGCATATATAATTGCATTCCCTTTAAATATGTCTGTAAAACAATAATATGATATGTACTAGAGTGGGAAATGAATATGGTTTTACTTCGAGGCCACAGAACACGTCACTGGAATAAAATTCCTGTGTTTTAAAATCACAGTATGGAGAACAATGAGTAGGGACAACTGAATGTTTCTAGAAGCCAAATTTCGTTACAAAATCATTAGTTGTCTTATTACCTCACTAGAGCGTAAGAGTAGGGAAGCTTTCCAATACTCACACGGTTAATTAAAATGAACGGATGTTTCAGATGTGTAGCGCAGTGTAATAAGCAAGGTATTGAAATTAAATAGAATTCAAGGTAACCTTATTAGTCTGATTATCTCGTCTTTATAGTTTATTTCATATAACACATTTTCACTTTAAGCCCTGAGTTATCTTGTCTGACGGTCGTAATAATAACCAAGTGCCTCATCAAAACCTAGACGTTGGTAACTTGGTCATTGCCACCAACTAAGCCCGGGGTCACTGATCAGCCATCGTGAACCAGAGTTTACTTGTGGTAGGATGGACAGTTTTTACCACTCCTCCAGCCAGCATCACGTGGGCTACCCATCCAAGTGGTGGGTCAGAAGTGCTATATTGTTTAACTTCGGAAATATCATGGAATCTGGTGTTTCAAAATGTCTTCGCCGTCGGGAACACAGTAAAAGGAAACATTAATATTGCTACCTCACAGATAAATCATAACTTCATAATATACAAACAGCAAGAGTAAAAATAATTCTTTAAAAATAAGATGTAGTGTATAGTTTTGTACTGAATGTCAATAAAATAAATCATAAAGGTGAGATCAACCAGTGATACGCAAAGAAGAATTTGCCTTGCTGCATTCTTGCGAACTTACCACGAAACGATCAAAGGCGAGATTTCAGTTTCCTTTATACAACGCATTACCTAACTTTGCTTCCATAAATATCTTAACCCAAAGAAATATACAATAACATTACGAGAAGATTTTATCGAAGAACAAGGACCCGAGTGCTGGCCATGGAATATGAGGATAGAAACCCTTCTACAACGTAAGGAAATAATCACTGCAATACGAAGTGTACTTCTCGAAGGAAATCTTGTTAATTTCAGTTTTTAAAACAGGGTGTTTCTTGCATCTTCCAAGTTACCATTGAAGCTACAGACAGCAAAATAAACCTTCCTAGTGTTTTCGCTTATTTGTCAGATGACAAAACACACGGCTGAAAGTGATGTCAAATAAACTGTAAAGACGAGATAATAAAATTAACAAGGTGGCCTTGCCAACATGTCGCCACGAGTTTGATCCATTTTCAATATACGTGTAGATCATTGTGAGAACTTTCACCGGTTGAAATTGCAACGTGCAACTGCGACCCAATTCCGAGGAAATGGAATTTCAATATGTCTACAGTGTTTCACAAGACCAGAACGAACGTACAGTCCGAGGAGCCAGCTCTCCTCCTCACAAGCTCGTAATCTACGGAACGAATCTCGCCTCCATGGTGTTTCCGTGGACTTGGTTTTACATTATTTGCAATACAAGCACATTAAATATATATGTGCAGTAATATAAATTGAACAAAATTGGTTGACTAATGTGCGTATAGCCATGTTGCTTCTCTAAGGGAAATGGGATATTTTGCACTGAAAATATGAGCGTCATATTGTTAAGCGAATATTGTTTCAAGAACTGCGTAGGTACATTATAAACTGATTATTACGAGTTTGGTATTACAACGGAATACCCATCATTATGTTTGGAAAAAAATTGTGAGCAAAGAATTTACAAAACCTTTTTCATTCTTCTTCACCGGTATACTTGTTATCTGTCATTTATAATACGGTATGCATTATTGTAAGAGTTGCTACATGTCTGCAACGAACAGCTACGAAGAAAAGCACAACGGAGGCGAGATTCGATTCGTGGAGCTTACTAGTTGCGCTGCGGGTTCGTTGCGGGAATGTGTCACGTGCTGGTCTTGTGAAGCACTGTCGAAATATTCGAATTCCACTTTATCGGAATTGGGTGGGAGTTGCGCCTTGCAATATGAACCTGCGGAATTTTTCGCATAAGTGTACATCTATCGAAAATAGATCAAATCGGTGAGGTCTTGTTGGCAAGATATTCTTGTAAGTGTATGGTGTATAATATGCAACACAGTCACAAATTCATATGGACCAGAATTTCCAAAAAAAGGTGTAGTCCTGATACGTCCAATTCACATTCTATAACTCGAGCATTGACGAAATATTACAATAATTTTTCAGGTCGTCGATGATGAACATATTAATGCATTTCTTTGCTTTGTATTACGCTATAAATAACAGGAATTTCCATTGAATAATTTGTATTGCAATTATTTCATGAGATACTGTGTCCTCTAACTTAAGGAGCAACGCTCGTGACTACAGTACAATGAAGAAAGTATTTCAGGTAAGTGCAATGTCAACGATTTTACACTACAGGACGAAACGTTGCTGAAACACCCAGATTCTCGGCAAGTCGGTGATACGAATATCAAGGACACGGAAATCTGCTGAACCTATCGATTGTCCTCCACACTGTGATTCAAACCAGGAGGAAGTATCATTAAACCTTACTAAGTGGAACCCAGAACACTCATTATATATACAACTGGTTATCGGTAGCTGACAAACATGTTTAAACAAATTTGGAGCAACACATAGGCTAAACAAGTTTTTAGTAAATATGGTCCACATTCGCTCTACTTTAAACTGGGTTCAAATTTGCTTTCCTAGGAAAGCGTCTCTAAGCTATGTCAAGGTGGCGATTTTTACTTAACATCTAACAAGAGTGATTTACAGGTAATCTATATACAGCAGTAAAAACCTCTCCAACGTGACACACAACCATTAGAGCTTTACAGTCGAAAAAAATATAAGTAAAAAGTTGATCACAGACGTAGAAGACTTGTGTTAGCTACTGATGTGTTCCACAACACAAAACACTGACCTTGCAGGATTTACATTTCCATGACTTACTGATAACAAACAAATTCCTTATAATACTGTAGATTATTATAACTGACAAACTGATTACATCTTAATGTTATCGTTCTAAGGGGCAATACAAAGGACTCCCTAAGCATATCGTTAGTCGTGGCTAGCCAAGAACATTCTCAATAAGTTGAAACATAATTCAAATGGTAGAGATCTTAATTCCTTCCTTATTATTTCTTTTCCACAATCTTTCACTAAATGAAAAAATATATCCATTGAAACCCGACTTCCTCTCTCGAAGTGAAATTCATCTTTACTGAATAAACATTACGTTTTCAGCTGCGTTCGACTCACCGTCTACTTCTGACACTAAGGTTCGCATGGGCTACACAAGGTTTGGGCACCAAGTTAATTACTGGATTCAAAGGTGGCAGTGCATTGAGTAGTAGTACATGTAGTGTCTAGATCTTACACACCTGTCACATCCCCGTGGAAATTATTGTCGTGTATAGATATTTAACATACTGTATTTTTAGGATGATGTAAGACATTTTCAGTTATTTTACGATATATTTGTCCACATTCTTATTGCAGCCATTGAGTCGGCTAAGGGTAGTATTCGTACTACTGTATATCGATTCCGTTCTCAGTTGCCTGACTGAAGTAAGTCGTAGTCATGGTTTGGTCATAACAGTCAGAAGGGTACTGACGAATTGTAAAGCAAACATTCATATCTACTTTAATAACGTAAAACTTGTCCACAATGATGAACATGGCCTACATATCGGAATGTGCAACATCCCTTGCAGTATTAAAGGAGGCTAACGGAATTGATACACGTTACAACCTTCTCAAAATAAAATTTTCAAACTATCGGTATTTATAGCACAGAATTTACACCAGTTTTCTTGTTATGAATTCAAAAGCAATGCGACGCGTTTTAGCAGTCAGTGAAAGGTGAGTGTGTTCTGTTTCCTTCACAACTCCTAAATTATGAGGTATATATTAAGGATTTTGCTTTGTATTCTTAGCTATAGTCCACCTCTGTGTTGTAGTAGTTAGCGTAGTTAGCTGCCACCCCCGGAGGTCCGGGTTCGATTCCCGGCTCTGCCACGAAATTTGAAAAGTGGTACGAGGGCTGGAACGGGCTCCACTCAGCCTCGGGAGGTCAACTGAGTAGAGGTGGGTTCGATTCCCACCTCAGCCATCCTCGAAGTGGTTTTCCATGGTTTCCCACTTCACCTCCAGGCGAATGCCGGGATGCTACCTAACTTAAGGCCCCGGCCGCTTCCTTCCTTCATCCTTGCCTATCCCTTCCAATCTTCCCATCCCCCTACAAGGCCCCTGTTCACCATAGCAGGTGAGGCCGCCTGGGCGAGGTACTGGTCATACTCCCCAGTTGTATCCCCCGACCAAGAGTCTGAAGCTCCAGGACACTGCCCTTGAGGCGGTAGAGGTGGGATCCCTCGCTGAGTCCGAGGGAAAAAGCCGACCCTGGAGGGTAAACAGATGATGATGATTCTTAGCTATAATAATTAAAAACTGACCAGAATCATGTGGCCAAAAATTATCTGCATGCAAAAAATTTAGCAGAATTTAACACAAATCTAAGATTACTAATTTTAAAAATATACGCCTGGAAGCGATCACTTTTGTGGTCGTGATTTTTTTAACAGCACACTCAAAAAGGCATAGGCCTAATGCAAAAACATAAATGAATGGCCCAGCTGTGAATGTAGACACTTAAAGAGGCCCCATTTTGTGTAATAAATTGGCACGTTTGATAATGACCATGTCAACTCTAAAATATGCCATTCTTTTGTAAACACGTCATTATTTTCATTAAGAGACTTTCACTGATGTACATGAAGTAAAGGCCGAGACAAAAACAAATTAAAACCAGCAATGTTTTAAAGTTTTAACACAGTGTTTGTTAACCATCGCCCCTTATAATCAATTATACTGGGCCGTATTCCCTGGAATTTGCAAGTTTACTTTCCTAATTCATTTTCATGAAGAAATATTTGATACAGTAAATATTAGGAGAATAATTTCCGTTATTGTTTCGGAAAGCGCAGATCTAGATCGTTTGTAAACTCTTGTAAAATCTAACTAAATAAAACCTTTGTAGTAAATATCAGTCACCAATGGGTGGTAATTTTCAGGAGAAATCATTCAGCATTCGGGAAAGGGAATATCGCTGTTTGACTGGTCATAAAATTTGCCTGCAGACCGATTACAACAATGGGTGGTGAATCCTCTGTTCTCAGAAATGAACGAAATAACATCTGTATTGCAGAAGTCAAGCGATAAATTAACTTGGAATATAAACAATATTTTTTGCACTTACATTGAAGATTAAGGCAATCTGTATCCGGTTCACCATACTGAATAGTCGTAGTGAGTACTGTCTCTTCGCAAGTTCGTATTGCAGAGTGTAAGTGCTTTTTCAAAACCCACGTTTTAGTAATAGGCCTGCAGATTTCAATATTG
Source organism: Anabrus simplex (assembly GCF_040414725.1). Lineage (NCBI taxonomy): Eukaryota > Metazoa > Arthropoda > Insecta > Orthoptera > Tettigoniidae > Anabrus > Anabrus simplex. The sequence continues at coordinate 422,498,470 of NC_090265.1, read as the reverse complement.
AAATGAATAAAAGACAAGAGAATTTGCTTGATTTTAATATAATGAAATGTTGTACTGAAGGTGTTTGTGACTCATACCAGTGAGGCATTCTCGTCAAGTCCATAGAACTGTCTTTATGAATTTAAAAGGAGGGGGAACTATCACCACAAAGAAGATTACGCCATAATTAATTAAATATTATTTTAGATAAATACATGCACTTAAAACATGTAATCTATATACGAGAAATTTGTTGGGACCGGGCCATCGTCTTTTAGTAAACGATTTATCGGTCCGCGGTCCGTGTGTGGTTGAGAACCACTGTTGTAATATACACCAATCCCCTCAAGAAGGTAAAAATTGAATGTATACAAATACAAATCATCAAAAATTTGCCCTTTGTGGATAGTTATTAAATATTCTTCGAGTATTTTCATATGCAAGGTAATAATTCGAGTCATAGTAATTTCAACGTAAATTTTAACGAATTCATACGTATGATATTCGACAAAAATCTACGTTACATTACCCATAGCTCAACTGAACTAAATATGGTACAAGAAATATCATATATTATGTTTAGAAATTTGAATTTTCCTGAACTTATTAAACTAACTAAAAGTCTGATTGCTTTCAAGGCAGAAAATAGAATTCTGGATGCCTCCTTTGCAGGTAAATAATGCATATGATCTATTGAAACTGCTTTAATGTTATTAATATTCATATTTCATATTTAGTTTATATTCTTTAATTGACAAATTTGAAGAAATACAAAATGATCTATACTGGCCTTCGTGTGAGCTTGTAGTTCGTTGAGTTCCTAATTGATAAATATAAAAATTAAAAAGACAAACCGAGCTGTGTGCGTCTTTAATATTCCTCCCACAAAGACACCGCTTATGCTGATAACCGACTAGGTAGTACTGGTCAGCGTGTGAGTCTGGAGACATGCAGGTTCGAGTTCCAGCATCGGTCATGTCATTCCTGACATAGTTTTCGTAATCACTTATGCTAGATCCTCGGTTAACTAAAAGCACCAGGACACAGCACCTCGCAGATAGCACACGGTGTTGTTGACGACGACGCACCAATTCCTCTTAAAAACAATTAGCACCACCACGTTATATTCGCCGTCATACAACAAATCATTGCGTAAATTGTCATAATCTGCTGTAATTATACAAGACTGAACGGCGCTATACTGTATAATTATAAACCATTTTTCTTCCTTCCGACGATAATTAAGCGCGGTCTCCATTGAGTCTCCATCAAGCAATTGTTCGCGTCATAACAAAAACATCGACGACAAAAAAACTTCCAAATCCTTCCGCAAATTAAATTCTCAGGGAACAATTAATCCACAGTTCGGAGCTCATTACAGAGGTAGCTAGCGCTGAATTTGTTAATTTCTATTGGCCTTGTTCGCGGGCACTTTCTGCTTGCGGTCGCTCGCCCGATTTAACTCTCACTGCTATAAGCTGGAAATAATGAGCTGGCTATGTACATTACGCTCGCCCTAATTAGAGACTACGTTGTGTTACTTTCAATGTTTCCCAGTCCTTGCACATGAGCTTCGTATTGGAACTAAAAACTAATCTTGACTACTGTTGCTCGTAAGAGTGCGAAAGCAGAAAGTATACATTGCGGCCATTAGCAATCTCTGTCTGTGCTGCTAATAAGCAAGCTTGAAGTTTTACGCGACTTAATATCGTGATCAAAGCCACGGGATCTCTAGTTTTATGTGGATTACAGGGACGTGACTTTTCATTTCAATAATTTCACATGCATTGGCCGGGAATCAAACCCCGGTCGTCCTCGTCAAAAGCGAGAGACTACGCTACTTGACTATCATGGCCCCTCCCGTTATATATATATTCTCCACAGTTAGTCCGCGTACTCTCAAGGGAACCATCCGATCCAAAATAAGGACTGGAGTGGCAAATAAGACATTACCTGTAATAAACAAAATAATATCACCATCATCATTTGACCACAGCTAATGGATTGCAGACTTTCTGAAGTCATGCCTTTTAGGTAGCCTGCGTATCTATTTAAAAGTTATTACTGTGCTGCCATCTAACAGTGAAGCTGCACTCTACTGGACGGTTTCTAAGGCAGAGTTAATTTTCTTGGATGGACGGAGGGTGAGCCACTAGAGGTCTTTAAGATGCCAGCATTGTGACACGATCTACAAAGGTATTTTGTCCTCCCTTCAAAAATCGATTACCTCGGCCGCGATCGAACCCGCGAACTTGAAATTATAAGTCAGACACCCTAACCATGCATTCATCGAGACAACTATTTTGGAAGATTAAAATGAACACAATCTTCGCATCACTCGCATTGTTATCGATTAATTCCATTCAACTTCACACTAATTTGTTTAGCTACTATGACACCATGGACTGATTTTCTTTCTTCCTTCTCTTTCTGGGGTCATGCATTCCCAGCATTATCTTGCACTTTTCATACACAAATGTGAAAACTATCTTCGCTATTTTACTTCCTTTGGTTATTCACAAGTGCCTGTATAATCTTTGATGAATTTCGAAGAATATCCAAATATCCAAAACGATAGCTCTACTGAATGAAACTGATACAACCAATATACATTGAATGATTAACTGCAAAATAATTTCCCATATAAATGAGGTAATACGTACAGTGAGATTTCTGTTCTGGCTCATTACTCGATGGCAAATGTGGAGGTTGACGTTCCATGCTCTTGATTTTCAGGGAGGGATATAAGCTGACGGAGACAAGGTGCCACTCCCAGCTTTTACTCACCAAGGAAGTCCTCTCGGATATAGGAAATCCGTCCAGAACTTGTTTGAAGAATTACAGTAGATCGGTTAACCAAGACCATCTGGATTGATAGAGGGTGAATTTGAACTCCCTGTCATTAGCGACCAAACTCTGAACAATTCAGTCGGAATATCAATGCAACGGTACTTTAGTGTATTTTTTAGAATGAGATATTATTATTATTATTATTATTATTATTATTATCATCGCAGAATTTAACAACTACTTACTCCCTTCACTGTAAAGTACTTGAGGGATTAATTTTTAAGAATTTTTCTTTATTCAAAGGTGATATTGTGTTTCCAACTCGAGTTGGTCCAAAAGAATCGACTAACAAAAGAGCATTCAGATCGGTCATTTTTGAAACCCTGTATATATTAGGAAAGAAATAGAATTAAACTGAAATGTAAAATATTTAGCTAATAATCAACGGATATTTCTTCACTTCTGCTGCCATGCCTCATTGTACAAGAATCCAATGATAACGCAATTTTCACGAAAAATGGAAATGCGAGGTTTCTCAAAAGTTCGATTTGCTTAATGAAGAAATTAGTAGTAGTAAGTGTTTAATAAATGCATTTCACTCTTAGACCGCCCTTCTCCATCCACCATTACATGGTCATTTTCTTTTGAGGCATGTATACAATATACATAGCACTTTGTTGTGTTGAACATGTATGGCTATTATGCCTGCTGGTGTACAAGACTTGTCCACGTTTCTAGTCTAGTCAAATTATGTTGCTTATCTTACCCACCGTTCAGGGCATCAGAGAAAACTGTGCATACTGATCTGACCATAAAAATATAAAAAGATTGTTCAGCATAATAATATGAACATTTCCTTCTAATGTATTCAACATTAGAAATGTGTTTTTCTTATAACACCGGAAAAGCATGTCTCAAAAATAGGACTAGTATTGTTTGATTAATTTAAAAATAACCAAGTTTATTTTGCTGTATTTCAAAAAGTCATTTACTCGTATATACATAATTTCACAACTGAGAAACATTAACCTACATACACATTTACACCTGAGACATACAGCGTGTTCAGAAACGCGTGTGAACGACATTCACTATCAATATCCAGGATAAAACTTGAGATTAAGAATATGTTAGCATCAAAATTATCTCCCAAAAGATTTAAGTACCAGGTGAAACGATGTTGTATTGCGGATCGGAACATGTCAACTTTTGCGCTAGATTTCCACCACGCCAAAAAACCTCAGTCCGTAATAATTAAACTAGTTTAAAAGGAAGAAGAAGGCATTGTGAAATTAGAGAAATGAAGTACATTGCACAAATAACTTTACCTCAATAATGATAACATCTACTGAACTGACTGATAGTTGGATCGATAGTCTCACGGAACGAGATAATCTAGCATGGTGAAAACCGTGTTACAGTACTGCAAATTCCCTGTAACACAGTTATATCGCTGACTTTTAATCTGCGTTTTTACCCTGGCTTCGTATAGTTTATGCTGTATTCGCAAACGTTTAGACACACTGTATAATTAGCTACAATACAATAGCAAGAGGTCCTTCATATTGCCCCACACGAAAATAACATCAATATTTACACGGAACAATTGAAATGAAATGAATAGAATCGCCTCATTTTGAATATAAATCACCGCATGATTAAATACAAGACATTAATTTCAATATCTTGTTCAGTCCAACAACGTCATACTGCATATAATTCTATGGAATAAGGAAGGAAATGATGGGTGTATTGCAAGGTAAGAATTATTCACTGAAATGCGAACGTCATATCGCTGATTACCAAGTAGGTAAGTCAGTAGCTTCAACAGGTCGTGGATGATTATGATTAATAATATGATGCTAGTGTTTAGGAGAAACAACACAATTTTTGCCATAGGGTCTGTTTCTTTTTTTCACCACTCTGTCTGAGTTTAGAGTTCGTGGGGGATGAATTTGGGGTACGGATTGCGCCCCGTCGCTTCAGCGCGCACACAATGGCTTGGTCAAACGCTTCCTTTAGGTCGCGTTGGGTCAGCGCTGAGGTTTCCACGTAGGTAGCGGCGCCTATACGGCGAGCCAAGTCTCGCGCCTGCGCCTCAGACACGGGCGCTTGCTTGTAGCGCGCTAGCTGCTGGAGAAGACGAACGTCCCGCCGCCGGTCGCTCTGAGTACCGATCAGGAGGAGTGACGAATCCGGACAACGACGTCTGATCTCCGGCAACCACTTATCGGCGATGTTCTGGAATGAGGTGGGGCATACGACACTGAAGCAGAGTAGAAACACGTCCGTGTCCGGGTAGCAGAGAGAGCGTAGCGGGTCGAAGTCATCCTGAAACACACAACAAAGACCACATCAATTCAAGCTTCATAATGACACAATGAAATGGACACTAAAATGAAACAAAAGGCTTAAATTGACATTGTGTTTTACCGCTCACTAAAATACGAATATTTCACACGGCAATAAATCAGGCTGTGAATTTGACTTATCGATGACAGAGCTGAAAAGTACTATAAGTTCTTATTTAGGATGAAGACAGCTCTCGTCATTACTCTACACATTACAGCTGCACAGTAATACTAGAAAAGAAAAAAATATTCTTGCAGCTTGCTAGCATGCCGAACTGTGAACATTATTCGACGAAAGGCTAGTTAATACTTTTTTTTTTTTTTTTGCTATTTTGCTTTACGTCGCACCGACACAGATATGTCTTATGGCGACGATGGGATAGGAAGGGCCTCGGAATGGGAAGGAAGCGACCGTGGCCTTAATTAAGGTACAGCCCCAGCATTTGCCTGGTGTGAAAATGGGAAACCACGGAAAACCATCTTCAGGGCTGCCGACAATGGGGCTCGAACCCACTATCTCCCGATTACTGGATACTGGCCGCACTTAAGCGACTGCAGCTATCGAGCTCGGTAATTAATACTTTCATAGTTTGACTGTGCTATAGAGATCACCTTTGTGAACTGTAAGTCGTGCAATCATCCTTCTATTCTGAAGGTAGTGGTTCTATTCTGACTGAGGTCGGTGGTACTGAGGGTGTTAAAATTTGCCAAGTTTGTGTTGTTTGCTTCCCATACGACAAATAATTTCGGTGAAACTATTTTGATATCCCAGGGTCTCTTAAAATGTGCAGCAAGTGAAGTGGTATATAATAATAATAAAATAATAATAATAATAATAATAATAATAATAATAATAATAACAATAACAATAACAATAACAATAATAATAATAATAATAATAATAATAATAATAATAATAATAATAACCTAGTGATTTAACGTCACATGAAGTCATCCAGAGGTCAAACCACTGGGCTTCCATACCCAAATATTCCAAGTTCAAATGCTAGTGACTTGGGGTGGGACTTTCAATACGACCAGAGCGTGGCGTTAGGAAGCGCATTCGGTGTTAAACCTCCTGACCAAGACTGAAACGAGGCTGGATGCTCTGTAGAACATCTGGGAAAGTGGCGTTGGAAAAGAAGTCTTTCTTCTGGCATAAATAACAGCAGAGGCACAGTGCTGATCGAACTATTCTCAACTCTTACACCGGAGATCAAGAAACAACAGAGCACTTGACACTTGAGCAGAAGAGATAATTTACGTTGATTTCCTTACTTTTACTTCAATAATACTATGACAGTGGTTGAAACCAAAAATGTAAATATACAGACAAGACTACTGAATTGTGTTATAGCACTTGATACAGAGTGAGCCTCACCTCTGAGACAAAACTCAAGAGATGATAAGGAGGTAAGTAACCCAAAAAGTATGGCCCAATACACTACTACTGTTTGTTAATTACAGTTTATCAAAGTTGGAGGAAGACGCGCATCGTGTTGTGTTGCCTCTAGCCTGCCGATAGAAGTCACTCCGAGCAATAATCGCTGTGACGTCGTTTCTCACACAGTCCACCGTAGATCTCACGAGGAGCAGACTGTAGTACGGTCACGTACACACCCACTATTCACACTATGAGCAGGACCCGGGTTTTGATGACCTGTATTATTTTAAACAATATACCACACACAGTGCTGACGTGTATAGAAAAACCTGTCGTGATGCCCAGATAATAGAAATGCGATTATAAAGTTATTTTTGGTCATTTTGTATGATGTTTTAAATTTGTAGGTTATTTATTGAGGTTTTGTGTCATAGTGTCATCTTCAAGTCTTTCTTTCAAAAGACATTTTTAGGTAATATTGCCTTTATTGTTTGTTTTGCGCGGCGATTTTAAGATAGATTCATACCAATACAATTGCAGCTTTGAACTGAACGACGACGAAAAGATCCAATATTTGGCTGGGGGCACTGAGAAAGTATCCTCGTACACTCCGTGGCACTCTTTTAGAAAAAACACATTCCTGGAGTGACGAGATCTGGAGCTATTCTAGGTGACTGTGAAAGTCAAGAAGTAGGTCTTAGCGATGAATCAGTAGTAGTGTACAGTGGACGACATAAGTATTCATACAGCCGGATATCGACACGAAATTACTAACTGCCTTATGTTCACAGTTTAGATCATTAAAACATAAACAGAGATGCATCACAAAACATCGTAAACGACACAATGTGAATAAACGGAAAAGTTTGTAAATAACAACGAAATACGTAGTTAGTCTGGATTAACCCACTGAGGTATTCAGACACTTGGTTTGTACTTCAACTGTACAGGCAGTGGATACATCCCCCTCCCTATTCAGTGCCCAGCAGTTGTTAACAAGACGTCGAATAATAATGCTACTTGCTTTACGTCCCACTAAGATCTTTTACGGTTTTCGGAGACGCCGAGGTTCCGGAATTTTGTCCCGCAGGAGTTCTTTTACGTGCCAGTAAATCTACCGACACGAGGCTGACATATTTGAGCACCTTCAAATATCACCGGACTGAGCCAGGATCGAACCTGCCAAGTTGGGATCAGAAGGCCAGCGCCTCAACCGTCTGAGCCACTCAGCCCGGCAAAACAAGACGTCGATGAGCAGGGCACAGCACCGGTAAAGAGTACGCGCTGGTATTGTCCGAATGGTGCGCAAGACCAAGGAAACTATAGTTGCTGAGAGAGAGAGAGAGAGAGATTATGGTACGGCTTCATAATCAAAATAAATCATATTCTGAAATCGCAGATGTAGTATATACAATCCGTACTACAGTCTAAAGTGGCATACGGCAATTTGAAACAAACAGAACCATTGTAAACAGCGAAAGATCAGGCCGACCATACAACCTGACAACTCGAGATAGGAGGATGGTAGTGAAAACAGTCATGAAGAATCCGCAGATAAGTGCGACGGAAATGAAAGCCCATATAGAAGAATATTATGGTAAAAAAGTCATAAGTAGAATCATCAGAAGAATCGTTCATCGTGCGGAGTATAAAGCTAGTGTCTCGAGGAAGAAAACCTACATTAGTAAGAAAAATTAAGTAGCCAGATTGCAGTTTTCCAATGAGGATATAGGAAAATATAATGGATTTTGGGACCGAGTTTTATTAGTGACGAAAGTAAATTTAATATATTTAATAATGACTAGCAAATGTACCCGTGCTTCGCTACGGTATTCTACATTGTACACGGATATCGACGTAAAGACTGTGCGTGCAGCAAATGAGATTGTTTTAAAATTGCATGTCTCTTAGCCTTATCCGATAAATAGCATGGGGAGGTCCACATACGTTGTTTCCAATGTAAAGTGAGGGTTGCGGAGTTGTGATGATAACGGCAGGCTCACTTGCCTACTGCCATTCACAATCGAGTTGGCAAGTTTACATTATAATTTCAGGCCCCAATGCCTACTGCGCGGTCACAATCGATTTGGGGAGTCTTAGTTACAATGGCAGACCCATTTCCTAATTTCAGACAGGTTACAGTTGAGGAGTTTTTATTATAATACCAGGCAACTTCCCTACCACCAGTCAAAATTGAGTTGTGCAGTTATCATTATAATGACAGTCCCTTTTTACTGCTGCTAGCCAGCTTACTGCCAGTCACACAGAATTAGTGAGTTTCCATGAAAATAGCAGGCCACTATGCCTAATGCTAGTCACATTTTAGATTGGAACATTTGTTTATAATGGCGGGCACCCTGGCCTAGAGCCACACACAATAGAGTAGGGGACTTTCGAACAAAACTGCATGATCCCTTGCCTTCTGCAAGACAAATCGAAAAGTGAATTATTCGTTAAAATGGTAGGCCCTCCTTACTAATGCCAGTTACACAGGAGTTGGAGAAGGACCCCATTCCTACTGCCAGCAGTCAAAGTCGGTGTAGGGAGTACTGATTACAATAGCAGACACACCCTTTCTCGATCGCTACAAATCGACATCAACGAATATATACAGATGGACATACGAAAGTATATAAATGTTTACAATATTGCAGACCTTCATTTACAGATTAACTGCTGCTAAACGGTACGTCATATCGACAAAGGATTGTACCGTAAGGCGCAGTATTTAGCGATCTAAATGGTTGGTCCTATGATATTTTTTCGCATCTAATCTATTCATGGGTCACATTGAATCAGAAACGTTGAATAGGTTGAAATTTGTGTAAGAATATCTTACATTGCATTACTTTTCGGATAATTATGTGACATAGAATTTGGCTCACATATGGGTACTGGGTGGGCCAATGTTCGTGTAGAGTTTGATCATACTATCTTTCCTGTAAGTGATTGAAATGATGCACATGAGAAGAAAAGGTTTAGAAATTAATTTCCATTAAGGCAGGTAGATTTCCATTAAGTTTGGTTGTGTGTATTTTGAGGGAGTGCAAAATCACGGTTTCGGTTTCGTATAAACCCCCAATTAGTTCAGGGATTTAGAAACAATATTTGCCCTAAAACCTCCCCAAAGGACAGGTGGATTCTAAATATGAAGTTTGGTGGAAATATATCCAGTAGTTTTCAAGTTAGAGAAAGACAAACAGACCAACAAACAAACAAACAAACAAACAAACAAACTAACTAACAGACACCAAGGAAACCTACCCTCGGACAGATGGATGCTATATATAAAGTTTGCTTCAAATATCTTGTTAGTTTTCAAGTTGTAAGAAGTACGCTTAACACGCACCCGCTCTTGCGTTAAGTCCGCTGGGATTTGTACCGAAAAACGGTCCGTTAATGATATCTCCCTTACTAAATCCTGTTATCGAAATGATGCACATGAGAAAAAAAATTTAGAAATTAATTTTCATTAAGGCAGGTTGATTTCCATTAAGTTCGGTTGTGTATACATTGAGGGAGTGCAAAATCACGGTTACGGTTTCCTAAAAATCCCCACTCAGTTCAGGGATTTAGAAACGATATTTGCGCTAAAACCTACCCAAGGACAGGTGGATTCTAAATATGAAGTTTGGTGGAAATATATATTTAGTAGTTTTCAAGTTATAGAATGACAGACAAACAGACAAACAGACAACAGACAAACAGACAGACACCAAAGCTAAAAATGACGCAGATGGTCATTATTACACCTGAAACGGATAACTGTACGGAAATTCGCCAAAATAATCAATGCACAGACACACGGTCGTTACGATTTTATTTTTTTGTGCTAAAACCTACCCAAGGACAGGTGGATTCTAAATATGAAGTTTGGTGGAAATATATCCAGTAGTTTTCAAGTTATAGAAGGACAGACAAACAGACAGACACCAAAGCTAAAAATGATGCAGATGGTCATTATTACACCTGAAACGGATAACTGTATGGAAATTTCGCCAAAATAATCAATGTACAGACACACGGTCGTTACGATTTTATTTATATAGATGACGGATAAGCATGAGCACGTTGAAAAGTGCAGACTTCCACTTCGAGATTCATATCTCCTAAACGGTTTATGATATTAAGAAACGGTTTGGGCCATCAGACTCCTCATTTATCGCTCTACATGTCTGTTTCTAAACCATATCCTCGTATCTCCCATATTAAGGGGGTAAATTTAGCTCAAATTTTAAATAGGGTGAAATTTGGGTGCATTTTTAACATTTTACATTACGTTTTGCCTACTTATGTATAAGCTAGAATGATGAAATTTGCTACACATATGTCCCTTAATCGTGCCAATGTGCGCACCCAACGTGATGACGGATAAGCATGAGCACGTTGAAAAGTGCAGACTTCCACTTCGAGATTCATATCTCCTAAACGGTTTATGATATTAAGAAACGGTTTGCGCCATCACACGCCCCATTTATCCCTCTAAATGTTTGTTTCTAAACCACATCCTCGTATCACCCATACTAAGGGGGTAAATTGAGTTCAAATTGTGAATAGGGTGAAATTTGGGTGCATTTTTAACATTTTACATTACATTTTGCCTACTTATGTATAAGCTAGAATCATGAAATTTGGTACACATATGTCCCTTAATCGTGCCAATGTGCGCATCTAACGCGATGATCCTATCATTCTTATAAGTGTGTCAAACAATGAAATATACTTGTAAAAATCACCAAATTTACGAACAATCCAGAAATACGGCCAAATTTAACGTACAAGGGAGCGAGATACGACAAAATGTCACAGGACCAAAGTTGTAGATCACTCTGAATTGAAGGGACATTGTGCCATCCATTTTGTGATACGACTTACCGTTTAGCCAAAAAATAGCTCAAAAGGAATGTCTGCACAGTCATTAAAATTGCCTCCATATTTCGATATCTTTGGGGGTAAAAAGTGAAAAATTTGAACATTTTGGAATTTTTCCGTCTGTTAGGGACCAAAAGCTATAATTTCACCAAATTTCAATTGTCTACCTCGTCTGGCAGGTTGTGCCGCCATCTTGATTTGGGGGGATAGGGGATAAAAATGAGGAAATTCCCGAAAATTTTTAAGCCCACGAAACCTATAGGTTATCGTTTTTTATATACTATACGACTGTGTTCTTATGCTGAGCCCAAAATTTGAGCCCCCCCCCCCCAGCGTGCGCCCTTCAGGGAATTTTGAGAATTTCCGATTTTTCTAGGGATCTTGGGGACATCAGTTTCCCTCGTACCAAGTTTCAAATTTCTGAGATTTCTGGAAGTGCCTCATTAATTCACGTCTTTTTTCATTTTTAAATATTTATATATACATCGCTCCAGCCCGACTTGCTTTTATATATATAGATGACGGATAAGCATGAGCACGTTGAAAAGTGCAGACTTCCACTTCGAGATTCATATCTCCTAAACGGTTTATGATATTAAGAAACGGTTTGCGCCATCAGACGCCTCACTTATCTCTCTAAATGTTTGTTTCAAAACCATATCCTCGTATCACCCATATTAAGGGGGTAAATTGAGTTCAAATTGTGAATAGGGTGAAATTTGGGTGCATTTGTAACATTTTACATTACATTTTGCCTACTTATGTATAAGCTAGAATCATGAAATTTGGTACACATATGTTCCTTAATCGTGCCAATGTACGCACCTAACGCGATGATCCTATCATTCTTATAAGTGTGTCAAACAATGAAATATACTTGTAAAAATCACCAAATTTACGAACAATCCAGAAATACGGCCAAATTTAATGTATAAGGGTGCGAGATACGACAAAATGTCACAGGACCAAAGTTGTAGATCACTCTGAATTGAAGCGACATTGTGCCATCCATTTTGTGATACGACTTACCGTTTAGCCAAAAAATAGCTCAAAAGGAATGTCTGCACAGTCATTAAAATTGCCTCAATATTTCGATATCTTTGGGGGTAAAAAGTGAAAAATTTGAACATTTTGGAATTTTTCCGTCTGTTAGGGACCAAAAGCTATAATTTCACCAAATTCCAATTGTCTACCTCGTCTGGCAGGTTGTGCCGCCATCTTGATTTGGGGTGATAGGGGATAAAAATGAGGAAATTCCCGAAAATTTTTAAGCCCACGAAACCTATAGGTTATCGTTTTTTATATACTATACGACTGTGTTCTTATGCTGAGCCCAAAATTTGAGCCCCCCCAGCGTGCCCCCTTCAGGGAATTTTGAGAATTTCCGATTTTTCTAGGGATCTTGGGGACATCAGTTTCCCTCGTACCAAGTTTCAAATTTCTGAGATTTCTGGAAGTGCCTCATTAATTCACGTCTTTTTTCATTTTTAAATATTTATATATACATCGCTCCAGCCCGACTTGCTTTTATATATATAGATGACGGATAAGCATGAGCACGTTGAAAAGTGCAGACTTCCACTTCGAGATTCATATCTCCTAAACGGTTTATGATATTAAGAAACGGTTTGCGCCATCAGACGCCTCACTTATCCCTCTAAATGTTTGTTTCAAAACCATATCCTCGTATCACGCATATTAAGGGGGTAAATTGAGTTCAAATTGTGAATAGGGTGAAATTTGGGTGCATTTTTAACATTTTACATTACATTTTGCCTACTTATGTATAAGCTAGAATCATGAAATTTGGTACACATATGTTCCTTAATCGTGCCAATCTACGCACCTAACGCGATGATCCTATCATTCTTATAAGTGTGTCAAACAATGAAATATACTTGTAAAAATCACCAAATTTACGAACAATCCAGAAATACGGCCAAATTTATCGTATAAGGGAGCGAGATACGACAAAATGTCACAGGACCAAAGTTGTAGATCACTCTGAATTGAAGCGACATTGTGCCATCCATTTTGTGATACGACTTACCGTTTAGCCAAAAAATAGCTCAAAAGGAATGTCTGCACAGTCATTAAAATTGCCTCCATTTTTCGATATCTTTGGGGGTAAAAAGTGAAAAATTTGAACATTTTGGAATTTTTCCGTCTGTTAGGGACCAAAAGCTATAATTTCACCAAATTTCAATTGTCTACCTCGTCTGGCAGGTTGTGCCGCCATCTTGATTTGGGGGGATAGGGGATAAAAATGAGGAAATTCCCGAAAATTTTTAAGCCCACGAAACCTATAGGTTATCGTTTTTTATATACTATACGACTGTGTTCTTATGCTGAGCCCAAAATTTGAGCCCCCCCAGCGTGCCCCCTTCAGGGAATTTTGAGAATTTCCGATTTTTCTAGGGATCCTGGGGACATCAGTTTCCCTCGTACCAAGTTTCAAATTTCTGAGATTTCTGGAAGTGCCTCATTAATTCACGTCCTTTTTCATTTTTAAATATTTATATATACATCGCTCCAGCCCGACTTGCTTTTATATATATAGATAGATGACGGAAAAGCATGAGCACGTTGAAAAGTGCAGACTTCCACTTCGAGATTCATATCTCCTAAACGGTTTATGATATTAAGAAACGGCTTGCTCCATCAGACGCCTCATTTATCGCTCTAAATGTTTGTTTCTAAACCATATATTCGTATCTCCCATATTAAGGGGGTAAATTGAGTTCAAATTTTGAATAGGGTGATATTTGGGTGCATTTTTAACATTTTACATTACATTTTGCCTACTTATGTATAAGCTAGAATCATGAAATTTGGTACACATATGTCCCTTAATAGTTCCAATGTGCGCACCTAACGCGATGATCCTATCATTCTTATAAGTGTGTCAAACAATGAAATATACTTGTAAAAATCACCAAATTTACGAACAATCCAGAAATACGGCCAAATTTAACGTATAAGGGAGAGAGATACGACAAAATGTCACAGGACCAAAGTTGTAGATCACTCCGAATTGAAGCGACATTGTGCCATCCGTTTTGTGATACGATTTACCGTTTAGCCAAAAAATAGCTCAAAAGGAATGTCTGCACAGTCATTAAAATTGCCTCCATATTTCGATATCTTTGGGGGTACAAAGTGAAAAATTTGAACATCTTGGAATTTTCCCGTCGGTTAGTGACCAAAAGCTATAATTTCACCAAATTTCAATTGTCTACTTCGTCTGGCAGGTTGTGCCGCCATCTTGATTTGGGGGGATAGGGGATAAAAATGAGGAAATTCCGGAAAATTTTTAAGCCCACGAAACCTATAGGTTATCGTTTTGGATATACTATACGACTGTGTTCTTCTGCTGAGCCCAAAATTTGAGCCCCCCCAGCGTGCCCCCTTCAGGGAATTTTGAGAATTTCCGATTTTTCTAGGGATCCTGGGGACATCAGTTTCCCTCGTACCAAGTTTCAAATTTCTGAGATTTCTGGAAGTGCCTCATTAATTCACGTCTTTTTTCATTTTTAAATATTTATATATACATCGCTCCAGCCCGACTTGCTTTTATATATATAGATGACGGATAAGCATGAGCACGTTGAAAAGTGCAGACTTCCACTTCGAGATTCATATCTCCTAAACGGTTTATGATATTAAGAAACGGTTTGCGCCATCAGACGCCTCATTTATCGCTCTAAATGTTTGTTTCTAAACCATATCCTCGTATCTCCCATATTAAGGGGGTAAATTGTGTTCAAATTTTGAATAGGGTGAAATTTGGGTGCATTTTTAACATTTTACATTACATTTTGCCTACTTACGTATAAGCTAGAATCATGAAATTTGGTACGCATATGTCCCTTAATCGTGCCAATGTGCGGACCTAACGCGATGATCCTATCATTCTTATAAGTTTATCAAACAATGAAATATACTTGTAAAAATCACCAAATTTACGAACAATCCAGAAATACGGCCAAATTTAACGTATAAGGGAGAGAGATACGACAAAATGTCACAGGACCAAAGTTGTAGATCACTCCGAATTGAAGGGACATTGTGCCATCCGTTTTGTGATACGATTTACCGTTTAGCCAAAAAATAGCTCAAAAGGAATGTCTGCACAGTCATTAAAATTGCCTCCATATTTCGATATCTTTGGGGGTACAAAGTGAAAAATTTGAACATCTTGGAATTTTCCCGTCGGTTAGGGACCAAAAGCTATAATTTCACCAAATTTAAATTGTCTACCTCGTCTGGCAGGTTGTGCCGCCATCTTGATTTGGGGGGATAGGGGATAAAAATGAGGAAATTCCGGAAAATTTTTAAGCCCACGAAACCTATAGGTTATCGTTTTGGATATACTATACGACTGTGTTCTTATGCTGAGCCCAAAATTTGAGCCCCCCCAGCGTGCCCCCTTCAGGGAATTTTGAGAATTTCCGATTTTTCTAGGGATCCTGGGGTCATCAGTTTCCCTCGTACCAAGTTTCAAATTTCTGAGATTTCTGGAAGTGCCTCATTAATTCACGTCTTTTTTCATTTTTAAATATTTATATATACATCGCTCCAGCCCGACTTGCTTTTATATATATAGATGACGGATAAGCATGAGCACGTTGAAAAGTGCAGACTTCCACTTCGAGATTCATATCTCCTAAACGGTTTATGATATTAAGAAACGGTTTGCGCCATCAGACGCCTCACTTATCCCTCTAAATGTTTGTTTCAAAACCATATCCTCGTATCACCCATATTAAGGGGGTAAATTGAGTTCAAATTATGAATAGGGTGAAATTTGGGTGCATTTTTAACATTTTACATTACATTTTGCCTACTTATGTATAAGCTAGAATCATGAAATTTGGTACACATATGTCCCTTAATCGTGCCAATGTGCGCACCTAACGCGATGATCCTATCATTCTTATAAGTGTGTCAAACAATGAAATATACTTGTAAAAATCACCAAATTTACGAACAATCCAGAAATACGGCCAAATTTAACGTATAAGGGAGCGAGGTACGACAAAATGTCACAGGACCAAAGTTGTAGATCACTCTGAATTGAAGGGACATTGTGCCATCCATTTTGTGATACGACTTACCGTTTAGCCAAAAAATAGCTCAAAAGGAATGTCTGCACAGTCATTAAAATTGCCTCCATATTTCGATATCTTTGGGGGTAAAAAGTGAAAAATTTGAACATTTTGGAATTTTTCCGTCTGTTAGGGACCAAAAGCTATAATTTCACCAAATTTCAATTGTCTACCTCGTCTGGCAGGTTGTGCCGCCATCTTGATTTGGGGGGATAGGGGATAAAAATGAGGAAATTCCGGAAAATTTTTAAGCCCACGAAACCTATAGGTTATCGTTTTGGATATACTATACGACTGTGTTCTTCTGCTGAGCCCAAAATTTGAGCCCCCCCAGCGTGCCCCCTTCAGGGAATTTTGAGAATTTCCGATTTTTCTAGGGATCCTGGGGACATCAGTTTCCCTCGTACCAAGTTTCAAATTTCTGAGATTTCTGGAAGTGCCTCATTAATTCACGTCTTTTTTCATTTTTAAATATTTATATATACATCGCTCCAGCCCGACTTGCTTTTATATATATAGATGACGGATAAGCATGAGCACGTTGAAAAGTGCAGACTTCCACTTCGAGATTCATATCTCCTAAACGGTTTATGATATTAAGAAACGGTTTGCGCCATCAGACGCCTCATTTATCGCTCTAAATGTTTGTTTCTAAACCATATCCTCGTATCTCCCATATTAAGGGGGTAAATTGAGTTCAAATTTTGAATAGGGTGAAATTTGGGTGCATTTTTAACATTTTACATTACATTTTGCCTACTTATGTATAAGCTAGAATCATGAAATTTGGTACACATATGTACCTTAATCGTGCCAATGTGCGCACCTAACGCGATGATCCTATCATTCTTATAAGTTTATCAAACAATGAAATATACTTGTAAAAATCACCAAATTTACGAACAATCCAGAAATACGGCCAAATTTAACGTATAAGGGAGAGAGATACGACAAAATGTCACAGGACCAAAGTTGTAGATCACTCCGAATTGAAGCGACATTGTGCCATCCGTTTTGTGATACGATTTACCGTTTAGCCAAAAAAATAGCTCAAAAGGAATGTCTGCACAGTCATTAAAATTGCCTCCATATTTCGATATCTTTGGGGGTAAAAAGTGAAAAATTTGAACATCTTGGAATTTTCCCGTCGGTTAGGGACCAAAAGCTATAATTTCACCAAATTTCAATTGTCTACCTCGTCTGGCAGGTTGTGCCGCCATCTTGATTTGGGGGGATAGGGGATAAAAATGAGGAAATTCCGGAAAATTTTTAAGCCCACGAAACCTATAGGTTATCGTTTTGGATATACTATACGACTGTGTTCTTCTGCTGAGCCCAAAATTTTAGCCCCCCCAGCGTGCCCCCTTCAGGGAATTTTGAGAATTTCCGATTTTTCTAGGGATCCTGGGGACATCAGTTTCCCTCGTACCAAGTTTCAAATTTCTGAGATTTCTGGAAGTGCCTCATTAATTCACGTCCTTTTTCATTTTTAAATATTTATATATACATCGCTCCAGCCCGACTTGCTTTTATATATATAGATGACGGATAAGCATGAGCACGTTGAAAAGTGCAGACTTCCACTTCGAGATTCATATCTCCTAAACGGTTTATGATATTAAGAAACGGTTTGCGCCATCAGACGCCTCATTTATCGCTCTAAATGTTTGTTTCGAAACCATATATTCGTATCTCCCATATTAAGGGGGTAAATTGAGTTCAAATTTTGAATAGGGTGATATTTGGGTGCATTTTTAACATTTTATATTACATTTTGCCTACTTATGTATATGCTAGAATCATGAAATTTGGTACACATATGTCCCTTAATAGTTCCAATGTGCGCACCTAACGCGATGATCCTATCATTCTTAGAAGTGTGTCAAACAATGAAATATACTTGTAAAAATCACCAAATTTACGAACAATCCAGAAATACGGCCAAATTTAACGTATAAGGGAGAGAGATACGACAAAATGTCACAGGACCAAAGTTGTAGATCACTCCGAATTGAAGGGACATTGTGCCATCCGTTTTGTGATACGATTTACCGTTTAGCCAAAAAATAGCTCAAAAGGAATGTCTGCACAGTCATTAAAATTGCCTCCATATTTCGATATCTTTGGGGGTAAAAAGTGAAAAATTTGAACATCTTGGAATTTTCCCGTCGGTTAGGGACCAAAAGCTATAATTTCACCAAATTTCAATTGTCTACCTCGTCTGGCAGGTTGTGCCGCCATCTTGATTTGGGGGGATAAGGGATAAAAAAGAGGAAATTCCGGAAAATTTTTAAGCCCACGAAACCTATAGGTTATCGTTTTGGATATACTATACGACTGTGATCTTATGCTGAGCCCAAAATTTGAGCCCCCCCAGCGTGCCCCCTTCAGGGAATTTTGAGAATTTCCGATTTTTCTAGGGATCCTGGGGACATCAGTTTCCCTCGTACCAAGTTTCAAATTTCTGAGATTTCTGGAAGTGCCTCATTAATTCACGTCCTTTTTCATTTTTAAATATTTATATATACATCGCTCCAGCCCGACTTGCTTTTATATATATAGATAGATGACGGAAAAGCATGAGCACGTTGAAAAGTGCAGACTTCCACTTCGAGATTCATATCTCCTAAACGGTTTATGATATTAAGAAACGGCTTGCTCCATCAGACGCCTCATTTATCGCTCTAAATGTTTGTTTCTAAACCATATATTCGTATCTCCCATATTAAGGGGGTAAATTGAGTTCAAATTTTGAATAGGGTGATATTTGGGTGCATTTTTAACATTTTACATTACATTTTGCCTACTTATGTATAAGCTAGAATCATGAAATTTGGTACACATATGTCCCTTAATAGTTCCAATGTGCGCACCTAACGCGATGATCCTATCATTCTTATAAGTGTGTCAAACAATGAAATATACTTGTAAAAATCACCAAATTTACGAACAATCCAGAAATACGGCCAAATTTAACGTATAAGGGAGAGAGATACGACAAAATGTCACAGGACCAAAGTTGTAGATCACTCCGAATTGAAGCGACATTGTGCCATCCGTTTTGTGATACGATTTACCGTTTAGCCAAAAAATAGCTCAAAAGGAATGTCTGCACAGTCATTAAAATTGCCTCCATATTTCGATATCTTTGGGGGTACAAAGTGAAAAATTTGAACATCTTGGAATTTTCCCGTCGGTTAGTGACCAAAAGCTATAATTTCACCAAATTTCAATTGTCTACTTCGTCTGGCAGGTTGTGCCGCCATCTTGATTTGGGGGGATAGGGGATAAAAATGAGGAAATTCCGGAAAATTTTTAAGCCCACGAAACCTATAGGTTATCGTTTTGGATATACTATACGACTGTGTTCTTCTGCTGAGCCCAAAATTTGAGCCCCCCCAGCGTGCCCCCTTCAGGGAATTTTGAGAATTTCCGATTTTTCTAGGGATCCTGGGGACATCAGTTTCCCTCGTACCAAGTTTCAAATTTCTGAGATTTCTGGAAGTGCCTCATTAATTCACGTCTTTTTTCATTTTTAAATATTTATATATACATCGCTCCAGCCCGACTTGCTTTTATATATATAGATGACGGATAAGCATGAGCACGTTGAAAAGTGCAGACTTCCACTTCGAGATTCATATCTCCTAAACGGTTTATGATATTAAGAAACGGTTTGCGCCATCAGACGCCTCATTTATCGCTCTAAATGTTTGTTTCTAAACCATATCCTCGTATCTCCCATATTAAGGGGGTAAATTGTGTTCAAATTTTGAATAGGGTGAAATTTGGGTGCATTTTTAACATTTTACATTACATTTTGCCTACTTACGTATAAGCTAGAATCATGAAATTTGGTACGCATATGTCCCTTAATCGTGCCAATGTGCGGACCTAACGCGATGATCCTATCATTCTTATAAGTTTATCAAACAATGAAATATACTTGTAAAAATCACCAAATTTACGAACAATCCAGAAATACGGCCAAATTTAACGTATAAGGGAGAGAGATACGACAAAATGTCACAGGACCAAAGTTGTAGATCACTCCGAATTGAAGCGACATTGTGCCATCCGTTTTGTGATACGATTTACCGTTTAGCCAAAAAATAGCTCAAAAGGAATGTCTGCACAGTCATTAAAATTGCCTCCATATTTCGATATCTTTGGGGGTACAAAGTGAAAAATTTGAACATCTTGGAATTTTCCCGTCGGTTAGGGACCAAAAGCTATAATTTCACCAAATTTAAATTGTCTACCTCGTCTGGCAGGTTGTGCCGCCATCTTGATTTGGGGGGATAGGGGATAAAAATGAGGAAATTCCGGAAAATTTTTAAGCCCACGAAACCTATAGGTTATCGTTTTGGATATACTATACGACTGTGTTCTTATGCTGAGCCCAAAATTTGAGCCCCCCCAGCGTGCCCCCTTCAGGGAATTTTGAGAATTTCCGATTTTTCTAGGGATCCTGGGGTCATCAGTTTCCCTCGTACCAAGTTTCAAATTTCTGAGATTTCTGGAAGTGCCTCATTAATTCACGTCTTTTTTCATTTTTAAATATTTATATATACATCGCTCCAGCCCGACTTGCTTTTATATATATAGATGACGGATAAGCATGAGCACGTTGAAAAGTGCAGACTTCCACTTCGAGATTCATATCTCCTAAACGGTTTATGATATTAAGAAACGGTTTGCGCCATCAGACGCCTCACTTATCCCTCTAAATGTTTGTTTCAAAACCATATCCTCGTATCACCCATATTAAGGGGGTAAATTGAGTTCAAATTATGAATAGGGTGAAATTTGGGTGCATTTTTAACATTTTACATTACATTTTGCCTACTTATGTATAAGCTAGAATCATGAAATTTGGTACACATATGTCCCTTAATCGTGCCAATGTGCGCACCTAACGCGATGATCCTATCATTCTTATAAGTGTGTCAAACAATGAAATATACTTGTAAAAATCACCAAATTTACGAACAATCCAGAAATACGGCCAAATTTAACGTATAAGGGAGCGAGGTACGACAAAATGTCACAGGACCAAAGTTGTAGATCACTCTGAATTGAAGGGACATTGTGCCATCCATTTTGTGATACGACTTACCGTTTAGCCAAAAAATAGCTCAAAAGGAATGTCTGCACAGTCATTAAAATTGCCTCCATATTTCGATATCTTTGGGGGTAAAAAGTGAAAAATTTGAACATTTTGGAATTTTTCCGTCTGTTAGGGACCAAAAGCTATAATTTCACCAAATTTCAATTGTCTACCTCGTCTGGCAGGTTGTGCCGCCATCTTGATTTGGGGGGATAGGGGATAAAAATGAGGAAATTCCGGAAAATTTTTAAGCCCACGAAACCTATAGGTTATCGTTTTGGATATACTATACGACTGTGTTCTTCTGCTGAGCCCAAAATTTGAGCCCCCCCAGCGTGCCCCCTTCAGGGAATTTTGAGAATTTCCGATTTTTCTAGGGATCCTGGGGACATCAGTTTCCCTCGTACCAAGTTTCAAATTTCTGAGATTTCTGGAAGTGCCTCATTAATTCACGTCTTTTTTCATTTTTAAATATTTATATATACATCGCTCCAGCCCGACTTGCTTTTATATATATAGATGACGGATAAGCATGAGCACGTTGAAAAGTGCAGACTTCCACTTCGAGATTCATATCTCCTAAACGGTTTATGATATTAAGAAACGGTTTGCGCCATCAGACGCCTCATTTATCGCTCTAAATGTTTGTTTCTAAACCATATCCTCGTATCTCCCATATTAAGGGGGTAAATTGAGTTCAAATTTTGAATAGGGTGAAATTTGGGTGCATTTTTAACATTTTACATTACATTTTGCCTACTTATGTATAAGCTAGAATCATGAAATTTGGTACACATATGTACCTTAATCGTGCCAATGTGCGCACCTAACGCGATGATCCTATCATTCTTATAAGTTTATCAAACAATGAAATATACTTGTAAAAATCACCAAATTTACGAACAATCCAGAAATACGGCCAAATTTAACGTATAAGGGAGAGAGATACGACAAAATGTCACAGGACCAAAGTTGTAGATCACTCCGAATTGAAGCGACATTGTGCCATCCGTTTTGTGATACGATTTACCGTTTAGCCAAAAAAATAGCTCAAAAGGAATGTCTGCACAGTCATTAAAATTGCCTCCATATTTCGATATCTTTGGGGGTAAAAAGTGAAAAATTTGAACATCTTGGAATTTTCCCGTCGGTTAGGGACCAAAAGCTATAATTTCACCAAATTTCAATTGTCTACCTCGTCTGGCAGGTTGTGCCGCCATCTTGATTTGGGGGGATAGGGGATAAAAATGAGGAAATTCCGGAAAATTTTTAAGCCCACGAAACCTATAGGTTATCGTTTTGGATATACTATACGACTGTGTTCTTCTGCTGAGCCCAAAATTTTAGCCCCCCCAGCGTGCCCCCTTCAGGGAATTTTGAGAATTTCCGATTTTTCTAGGGATCCTGGGGACATCAGTTTCCCTCGTACCAAGTTTCAAATTTCTGAGATTTCTGGAAGTGCCTCATTAATTCACGTCCTTTTTCATTTTTAAATATTTATATATACATCGCTCCAGCCCGACTTGCTTTTATATATATAGATGACGGATAAGCATGAGCACGTTGAAAAGTGCAGACTTCCACTTCGAGATTCATATCTCCTAAACGGTTTATGATATTAAGAAACGGTTTGCGCCATCAGACGCCTCATTTATCGCTCTAAATGTTTGTTTCGAAACCATATATTCGTATCTCCCATATTAAGGGGGTAAATTGAGTTCAAATTTTGAATAGGGTGATATTTGGGTGCATTTTTAACATTTTACATTACATTTTGCCTACTTATGTATATGCTAGAATCATGAAATTTGGTACACATATGTCCCTTAATAGTTCCAATGTGCGCACCTAACGCGATGATCCTATCATTCTTAGAAGTGTGTCAAACAATGAAATATACTTGTAAAAATCACCAAATTTACGAACAATCCAGAAATACGGCCAAATTTAACGTATAAGGGAGAGAGATACGACAAAATGTCACAGGACCAAAGTTGTAGATCACTCCGAATTGAAGGGACATTGTGCCATCCGTTTTGTGATACGATTTACCGTTTAGCCAAAAAATAGCTCAAAAGGAATGTCTGCACAGTCATTAAAATTGCCTCCATATTTCGATATCTTTGGGGGTAAAAAGTGAAAAATTTGAACATCTTGGAATTTTCCCGTCGGTTAGGGACCAAAAGCTATAATTTCACCAAATTTCAATTGTCTACCTCGTCTGGCAGGTTGTGCCGCCATCTTGATTTGGGGGGATAAGGGATAAGAAAGAGGAAATTCCGGAAAATTTTTAAGCCCACGAAACCTATAGGTTATCGTTTTGGATATACTATACGACTGTGATCTTATGCTGAGCCCAAAATTTGAGCCCCCCCAGCGTGCCCCCTTCAGGGAATTTTGAGAATTTCCGATTTTTCTAGGGATCCTGGGGACATCAGTTTCCCTCGTACCAAGTTTCAAATTTCTGAGATTTCTGGAAGTGCCTCATTAATTCACGTCCTTTTTCATTTTTAAATATTTATATATACATCGCTCCAGCCCGACTTGCTTTTATATATATAGATAGATGACGGAAAAGCATGAGCACGTTGAAAAGTGCAGACTTCCACTTCGAGATTCATATCTCCTAAACGGTTTATGATATTAAGAAACGGCTTGCTCCATCAGACGCCTCATTTATCGCTCTAAATGTTTGTTTCTAAACCATATATTCGTATCTCCCATATTAAGGGGGTAAATTGAGTTCAAATTTTGAATAGGGTGATATTTGGGTGCATTTTTAACATTTTACATTACATTTTGCCTACTTATGTATAAGCTAGAATCATGAAATTTGGTACACATATGTCCCTTAATAGTTCCAATGTGCGCACCTAACGCGATGATCCTATCATTCTTATAAGTGTGTCAAACAATGAAATATACTTGTAAAAATCACCAAATTTACGAACAATCCAGAAATACGGCCAAATTTAACGTATAAGGGAGAGAGATACGACAAAATGTCACAGGACCAAAGTTGTAGATCACTCCGAATTGAAGCGACATTGTGCCATCCGTTTTGTGATACGATTTACCGTTTAGCCAAAAAATAGCTCAAAAGGAATGTCTGCACAGTCATTAAAATTGCCTCCATATTTCGATATCTTTGGGGGTACAAAGTGAAAAATTTGAACATCTTGGAATTTTCCCGTCGGTTAGTGACCAAAAGCTATAATTTCACCAAATTTCAATTGTCTACTTCGTCTGGCAGGTTGTGCCGCCATCTTGATTTGGGGGGATAGGGGATAAAAATGAGGAAATTCCGGAAAATTTTTAAGCCCACGAAACCTATAGGTTATCGTTTTGGATATACTATACGACTGTGTTCTTCTGCTGAGCCCAAAATTTGAGCCCCCCCAGCGTGCCCCCTTCAGGGAATTTTGAGAATTTCCGATTTTTCTAGGGATCCTGGGGACATCAGTTTCCCTCGTACCAAGTTTCAAATTTCTGAGATTTCTGGAAGTGCCTCATTAATTCACGTCTTTTTTCATTTTTAAATATTTATATATACATCGCTCCAGCCCGACTTGCTTTTATATATATAGATGACGGATAAGCATGAGCACGTTGAAAAGTGCAGACTTCCACTTCGAGATTCATATCTCCTAAACGGTTTATGATATTAAGAAACGGTTTGCGCCATCAGACGCCTCATTTATCGCTCTAAATGTTTGTTTCTAAACCATATCCTCGTATCTCCCATATTAAGGGGGTAAATTGTGTTCAAATTTTGAATAGGGTGAAATTTGGGTGCATTTTTAACATTTTACATTACATTTTGCCTACTTACGTATAAGCTAGAATCATGAAATTTGGTACGCATATGTCCCTTAATCGTGCCAATGTGCGGACCTAACGCGATGATCCTATCATTCTTATAAGTTTATCAAACAATGAAATATACTTGTAAAAATCACCAAATTTACGAACAATCCAGAAATACGGCCAAATTTAACGTATAAGGGAGAGAGATACGACAAAATGTCACAGGACCAAAGTTGTAGATCACTCCGAATTGAAGGGACATTGTGCCATCCGTTTTGTGATACGATTTACCGTTTAGCCAAAAAATAGCTCAAAAGGAATGTCTGCACAGTCATTAAAATTGCCTCCATATTTCGATATCTTTGGGGGTACAAAGTGAAAAATTTGAACATCTTGGAATTTTCCCGTCGGTTAGGGACCAAAAGCTATAATTTCACCAAATTTAAATTGTCTACCTCGTCTGGCAGGTTGTGCCGCCATCTTGATTTGGGGGGATAGGGGATAAAAATGAGGAAATTCCGGAAAATTTTTAAGCCCACGAAACCTATAGGTTATCGTTTTGGATATACTATACGACTGTGTTCTTATGCTGAGCCCAAAATTTGAGCCCCCCCAGCGTGCCCCCTTCAGGGAATTTTGAGAATTTCCGATTTTTCTAGGGATCCTGGGGTCATCAGTTTCCCTCGTACCAAGTTTCAAATTTCTGAGATTTCTGGAAGTGCCTCATTAATTCACGTCTTTTTTCATTTTTAAATATTTATATATACATCGCTCCAGCCCGACTTGCTTTTATATATATAGATGACGGATAAGCATGAGCACGTTGAAAAGTGCAGACTTCCACTTCGAGATTCATATCTCCTAAACGGTTTATGATATTAAGAAACGGTTTGCGCCATCAGACGCCTCATTTATCGCTCTAAATGTTTGTTTCGAAACCATATATTCGTATCTCCCATATTAAGGGGGTAAATTGAGTTCAAATTTTGAATAGGGTGATATTTGGGTGCATTTTTAACATTTTACATTACATTTTGCCTACTTATGTATATGCTAGAATCATGAAATTTGGTACACATATGTCCCTTAATAGTTCCAATGTGCGCACCTAACGCGATGATCCTATCATTCTTAGAAGTGTGTCAAACAATGAAATATACTTGTAAAAATCACCAAATTTACGAACAATCCAGAAATACGGCCAAATTTAACGTATAAGGGAGAGAGATACGACAAAATGTCACAGGACCAAAGTTGTAGATCACTCCGAATTGAAGGGACATTGTGCCATCCGTTTTGTGATACGATTTACCGTTTAGCCAAAAAATAGCTCAAAAGGAATGTCTGCACAGTCATTAAAATTGCCTCCATATTTCGATATCTTTGGGGGTAAAAAGTGAAAAATTTGAACATCTTGGAATTTTCCCGTCGGTTAGGGACCAAAAGCTATAATTTCACCAAATTTCAATTGTCTACCTCGTCTGGCAGGTTGTGCCGCCATCTTGATTTGGGGGGATAAGGGATAAAAAAGAGGAAATTCCGGAAAATTTTTAAGCCCACGAAACCTATAGGTTATCGTTTTGGATATACTATACGACTGTGATCTTATGCTGAGCCCAAAATTTGAGCCCCCCCAGCGTGCCCCCTTCAGGGAATTTTGAGAATTTCCGATTTTTCTAGGGATCCTGGGGACATCAGTTTCCCTCGTACCAAGTTTCAAATTTCTGAGATTTCTGGAAGTGCCTCATTAATTCACGTCCTTTTTCATTTTTAAATATTTATATATACATCGCTCCAGCCCGACTTGCTTTTATATATATAGATAGATGACGGAAAAGCATGAGCACGTTGAAAAGTGCAGACTTCCACTTCGAGATTCATATCTCCTAAACGGTTTATGATATTAAGAAACGGCTTGCTCCATCAGACGCCTCATTTATCGCTCTAAATGTTTGTTTCTAAACCATATATTCGTATCTCCCATATTAAGGGGGTAAATTGAGTTCAAATTTTGAATAGGGTGATATTTGGGTGCATTTTTAACATTTTACATTACATTTTGCCTACTTATGTATAAGCTAGAATCATGAAATTTGGTACACATATGTCCCTTAATAGTTCCAATGTGCGCACCTAACGCGATGATCCTATCATTCTTATAAGTGTGTCAAACAATGAAATATACTTGTAAAAATCACCAAATTTACGAACAATCCAGAAATACGGCCAAATTTAACGTATAAGGGAGAGAGATACGACAAAATGTCACAGGACCAAAGTTGTAGATCACTCCGAATTGAAGCGACATTGTGCCATCCGTTTTGTGATACGATTTACCGTTTAGCCAAAAAATAGCTCAAAAGGAATGTCTGCACAGTCATTAAAATTGCCTCCATATTTCGATATCTTTGGGGGTACAAAGTGAAAAATTTGAACATCTTGGAATTTTCCCGTCGGTTAGTGACCAAAAGCTATAATTTCACCAAATTTCAATTGTCTACTTCGTCTGGCAGGTTGTGCCGCCATCTTGATTTGGGGGGATAGGGGATAAAAATGAGGAAATTCCGGAAAATTTTTAAGCCCACGAAACCTATAGGTTATCGTTTTGGATATACTATACGACTGTGTTCTTCTGCTGAGCCCAAAATTTGAGCCCCCCCAGCGTGCCCCCTTCAGGGAATTTTGAGAATTTCCGATTTTTCTAGGGATCCTGGGGACATCAGTTTCCCTCGTACCAAGTTTCAAATTTCTGAGATTTCTGGAAGTGCCTCATTAATTCACGTCTTTTTTCATTTTTAAATATTTATATATACATCGCTCCAGCCCGACTTGCTTTTATATATATAGATGACGGATAAGCATGAGCACGTTGAAAAGTGCAGACTTCCACTTCGAGATTCATATCTCCTAAACGGTTTATGATATTAAGAAACGGTTTGCGCCATCAGACGCCTCATTTATCGCTCTAAATGTGTGTTTCTAAACCATATCCTCGTATCTCCCATATTAAGGGGGTAAATTGTGTTCAAATTTTGAATAGGGTGAAATTTGGGTGCATTTTTAACATTTTACATTACATTTTGCCTACTTACGTATAAGCTAGAATCATGAAATTTGGTACGCATATGTCCCTTAATCGTGCCAATGTGCGGACCTAACGCGATGATCCTATCATTCTTATAAGTTTATCAAACAATGAAATATACTTGTAAAAATCACCAAATTTACGAACAATCCAGAAATACGGCCAAATTTAACGTATAAGGGAGCGAGATACGACAAAATGTCACAGGACCAAAGTTGTAGATCACTCCGAATTGAAGGGACATTGTGCCATCCGTTTTGTGATACGATTTACCGTTTAGCCAAAAAATAGCTCAAAAGGAATGTCTGCACAGTCATTAAAATTGCCTCCATATTTCGATATCTTTGGGGGTACAAAGTGAAAAATTTGAACATCTTGGAATTTTCCCGTCGGTTAGGGACCAAAAGCTATAATTTCACCAAATTTAAATTGTCTACCTCGTCTGGCAGGTTGTGCCGCCATCTTGATTTGGGGGGATAGGGGATAAAAATGAGGAAATTCCGGAAAATTTTTAAGCCCACGAAACCTATAGGTTATCGTTTTGGATATACTATACGACTGTGTTCTTATGCTGAGCCCAAAATTTGAGCCCCCCCAGCGTGCCCCCTTCAGGGAATTTTGAGAATTTCCGATTTTTCTAGGGATCCTGGGGTCATCAGTTTCCCTCGTACCAAGTTTCAAATTTCTGAGATTTCTGGAAGTGCCTCATTAATTCACGTCTTTTTTCATTTTTAAATATTTATATATACATCGCTCCAGCCCGACTTGCTTTTATATATATAGATGACGGATAAGCATGAGCACGTTGAAAAGTGCAGACTTCCACTTCGAGATTCATATCTCCTAAACGGTTTATGATATTAAGAAACGGTTTGCGCCATCAGACGCCTCACTTATCCCTCTAAATGTTTGTTTCAAAACCATATCCTCGTATCACCCATATTAAGGGGGTAAATTGAGTTCAAATTGTGAATAGGGTGAAATTTGCGTGCATTTTTAACATTTTACATTACATTTTGCCTACTTATGTATAAGCTAGAATCATGAAATTTGGTACACATATGTCCCTTAATCGTGCCAATGTGCGCACCTAACGCGATGATCCTATAATTCTTATAAGTGTGTCAAACAATGAAATATACTTGTAAAAATCACCAAATTTACGAACAATCCAGAAATACGGCCAAATTTAACGTATAAGGGAGCGAGATACGACAAAATGTCACAGGACCAAAGTTGTAGATCACTCTGAATTGAAGCGACATTGTGCCATCCATTGTGTGATACGACTTACCGTTTAGCCAAAAAATAGCTCAAAAGGAATGTCTGCACAGTCATTAAAATTGCCTCCATATTTCGATATCTTTGGGGGTAAAAAGTGAAAAATTTGAACATTTTGGAATTTTTCCGTCTGTTAGGGACCAAAAGCTATAATTTCACCAAATTTCAATTGTCTACCTCGTCTGGCAGGTTGTGCCGCCATCTTGATTTGGGGGGATAGGGGATAAAAATGAGGAAATTCCCGAAAATTTTTAAGCCCACGAAACCTATAGGTTATCGTTTTTTATATACTATACGACTGTGTTCTTATGCTGAGCCCAAAATTTGAGCCCCCCCAGCGTGCCCCCTTCAGGGAATTTTGAGAATTTCCGATTTTTCTAGGGATCCTGGGGTCATCAGTTTCCCTCGTACCAAGTTTCAAATTTCTGAGATTTCTGGAAGTGCCTCATTAATTCACGTCTTTTTTCATTTTTAAATATTTATATATACATCGCTCCAGCCCGACTTGCTTTTATATATATAGATAGACGGATAAGCATGAGCACGTTGAAAAGTGCAGACTTCCACTTCGAGATTCATATCTCCTAAACGGTTTATGATATTAAGAAACGGTTTGCGCCATCAGACGCCTCACTTATCCCTCTAAATGTTTGTTTCAAAACCATATCCTCGTATCACCCATATTAAGGGGGTAAATTGAGTTCAAATTGTGAATAGGGTGAAATTTGGGTGCATTTTTAACATTTTACATTACATTTTGCCTACTTATGTATATGCTAGAATCATGAAATTTGGTACACATATGTCCCTTAATAGTTCCAATGTGCGCACCTAACGCGATGATCCTATCATTCTTAGAAGTGTGTCAAACAATGAAATATACTTGTAAAAATCACCAAATTTACGAACAATCCAGAAATACGGCCAAATTTAACGTATAAGGGAGAGAGATACGACAAAATGTCACAGGACCAAAGTTGTAGATCACTCCGAATTGAAGGGACATTGTGCCATCCGTTTTGTGATACGATTTACCGTTTAGCCAAAAAATAGCTCAAAAGGAATGTCTGCACAGTCATTAAAATTGCCTCCATATTTCGATATCTTTGGGGGTAAAAAGTGAAAAATTTGAACATCTTGGAATTTTCCCGTCGGTTAGGGACCAAAAGCTATAATTTCACCAAATTTCAATTGTCTACCTCGTCTGGCAGGTTGTGCCGCCATCTTGATTTGGGGGGATAAGGGATAAAAAAGAGGAAATTCCGGAAAATTTTTAAGCCCACGAAACCTATAGGTTATCGTTTTGGATATACTATACGACTGTGATCTTATGCTGAGCCCAAAATTTGAGCCCCCCCAGCGTGCCCCCTTCAGGGAATTTTGAGAATTTCCGATTTTTCTAGGGATCCTGGGGACATCAGTTTCCTTCGTACCAAGTTTCAAATTTCTGAGATTTCTGGAAGTGCCTCATTAATTCACGTCCTTTTTCATTTTTAAATATTTATATATACATCGCTCCAGCCCGACTTGCTTTTATATATATAGATAGATGACGGAAAAGCATGAGCACGTTGAAAAGTGCAGACTTCCACTTCGAGATTCATATCTCCTAAACGGTTTATGATATTAAGAAACGGCTTGCTCCATCAGACGCCTCATTTATCGCTCTAAATGTTTGTTTCTAAACCATATATTCGTATCTCCCATATTAAGGGGGTAAATTGAGTTCAAATTTTGAATAGGGTGATATTTGGGTGCATTTTTAACATTTTACATTACATTTTGCCTACTTATGTATAAGCTAGAATCATGAAATTTGGTACACATATGTCCCTTAATAGTTCCAATGTGCGCACCTAACGCGATGATCCTATCATTCTTATAAGTGTGTCAAACAATGAAATATACTTGTAAAAATCACCAAATTTACGAACAATCCAGAAATACGGCCAAATTTAACGTATAAGGGAGAGAGATACGACAAAATGTCACAGGACCAAAGTTGTAGATCACTCCGAATTGAAGCGACGTTGTGCCATCCGTTTTGTGATACGATTTACCGTTTAGCCAAAAAATAGCTCAAAAGGAATGTCTGCACAGTCATTAAAATTGCCTCCATATTTCGATATCTTTGGGGGTACAAAGTGAAAAATTTGAACATCTTGGAATTTTCCCGTCGGTTAGGGACCAAAAGCTATAATTTCACCAAATTTAAATTGTCTACCTCGTCTGGCAGGTTGTGCCGCCATCTTGATTTGGGGGGATAGGGGATAAAAATGAGGAAATTCCGGAAAATTTTTAAGCCCACGAAACCTATAGGTTATCGTTTTGGATATACTATACGACTGTGTTCTTATGCTGAGCCCAAAATTTGAGCCCCCCCAGCGTGCCCCCTTCAGGGAATTTTGAGAATTTCCGATTTTTCTAGGGATCCTGGGGTCATCAGTTTCCCTCGTACCAAGTTTCAAATTTCTGAGATTTCTGGAAGTGCCTCATTAATTCACGTCTTTTTTCATTTTTAAATATTTATATATACATCGCTCCAGCCCGACTTGCTTTTATATATATAGATGACGGATAAGCATGAGCACGTTGAAAAGTGCAGACTTCCACTTCGAGATTCATATCTCCTAAACGGTTTATGATATTAAGAAACGGTTTGCGCCATCAGACGCCTCACTTATCCCTCTAAATGTTTGTTTCAAAACCATATCCTCGTATCACCCATATTAAGGGGGTAAATTGAGTTCAAATTGTGAATAGGGTGAAATTTGCGTGCATTTTTAACATTTTACATTACATTTTGCCTACTTATGTATAAGCTAGAATCATGAAATTTGGTACACATATGTCCCTTAATCGTGCCAATGTGCGCACCTAACGCGATGATCCTATAATTCTTATAAGTGTGTCAAACAATGAAATATACTTGTAAAAATCACCAAATTTACGAACAATCCAGAAATACGGCCAAATTTAACGTATAAGGGAGCGAGATACGACAAAATGTCACAGGACCAAAGTTGTAGATCACTCTGAATTGAAGCGACATTGTGCCATCCATTGTGTGATACGACTTACCGTTTAGCCAAAAAATAGCTCAAAAGGAATGTCTGCACAGTCATTAAAATTGCCTCCATATTTCGATATCTTTGGGGGTAAAAAGTGAAAAATTTGAACATTTTGGAATTTTTCCGTCTGTTAGGGACCAAAAGCTATAATTTCACCAAATTTCAATTGTCTACCTCGTCTGGCAGGTTGTGCCGCCATCTTGATTTGGGGGGATAGGGGATAAAAATGAGGAAATTCCCGAAAATTTTTAAGCCCACGAAACCTATAGGTTATCGTTTTTTATATACTATACGACTGTGTTCTTATGCTGAGCCCAAAATTTGAGCCCCCCCAGCGTGCCCCCTTCAGGGAATTTTGAGAATTTCCGATTTTTCTAGGGATCCTGGGGTCATCAGTTTCCCTCGTACCAAGTTTCAAATTTCTGAGATTTCTGGAAGTGCCTCATTAATTCACGTCTTTTTTCATTTTTAAATATTTATATATACATCGCTCCAGCCCGACTTGCTTTTATATATATAGATAGACGGATAAGCATGAGCACGTTGAAAAGTGCAGACTTCCACTTCGAGATTCATATCTCCTAAACGGTTTATGATATTAAGAAACGGTTTGCGCCATCAGACGCCTCACTTATCCCTCTAAATGTTTGTTTCAAAACCATATCCTCGTATCACCCATATTAAGGGGGTAAATTGAGTTCAAATTGTGAATAGGGTGAAATTTGGGTGCATTTTTAACATTTTACATTACATTTTGCCTACTTATGTATATGCTAGAATCATGAAATTTGGTACA
This sequence comes from Anabrus simplex, assembly GCF_040414725.1. Lineage (NCBI taxonomy): Eukaryota > Metazoa > Arthropoda > Insecta > Orthoptera > Tettigoniidae > Anabrus > Anabrus simplex. The sequence continues at coordinate 422,464,836 of NC_090265.1, read as the reverse complement.
CATATGTCCCTTAATAGTTCCAATGTGCGCACCTAACGCGATGATCCTATCATTCTTAGAAGTGTGTCAAACAATGAAATATACTTGTAAAAATCACCAAATTTACGAACAATCCAGAAATACGGCCAAATTTAACGTATAAGGGAGAGAGATACGACAAAATGTCACAGGACCAAAGTTGTAGATCACTCCGAATTGAAGGGACATTGTGCCATCCGTTTTGTGATACGATTTACCGTTTAGCCAAAAAATAGCTCAAAAGGAATGTCTGCACAGTCATTAAAATTGCCTCCATATTTCGATATCTTTGGGGGTAAAAAGTGAAAAATTTGAACATCTTGGAATTTTCCCGTCGGTTAGGGACCAAAAGCTATAATTTCACCAAATTTCAATTGTCTACCTCGTCTGGCAGGTTGTGCCGCCATCTTGATTTGGGGGGATAAGGGATAAAAAAGAGGAAATTCCGGAAAATTTTTAAGCCCACGAAACCTATAGGTTATCGTTTTGGATATACTATACGACTGTGATCTTATGCTGAGCCCAAAATTTGAGCCCCCCCAGCGTGCCCCCTTCAGGGAATTTTGAGAATTTCCGATTTTTCTAGGGATCCTGGGGACATCAGTTTCCTTCGTACCAAGTTTCAAATTTCTGAGATTTCTGGAAGTGCCTCATTAATTCACGTCCTTTTTCATTTTTAAATATTTATATATACATCGCTCCAGCCCGACTTGCTTTTATATATATAGATAGATGACGGAAAAGCATGAGCACGTTGAAAAGTGCAGACTTCCACTTCGAGATTCATATCTCCTAAACGGTTTATGATATTAAGAAACGGCTTGCTCCATCAGACGCCTCATTTATCGCTCTAAATGTTTGTTTCTAAACCATATATTCGTATCTCCCATATTAAGGGGGTAAATTGAGTTCAAATTTTGAATAGGGTGATATTTGGGTGCATTTTTAACATTTTACATTACATTTTGCCTACTTATGTATAAGCTAGAATCATGAAATTTGGTACACATATGTCCCTTAATAGTTCCAATGTGCGCACCTAACGCGATGATCCTATCATTCTTATAAGTGTGTCAAACAATGAAATATACTTGTAAAAATCACCAAATTTACGAACAATCCAGAAATACGGCCAAATTTAACGTATAAGGGAGAGAGATACGACAAAATGTCACAGGACCAAAGTTGTAGATCACTCCGAATTGAAGCGACATTGTGCCATCCGTTTTGTGATACGATTTACCGTTTAGCCAAAAAATAGCTCAAAAGGAATGTCTGCACAGTCATTAAAATTGCCTCCATATTTCGATATCTTTGGGGGTACAAAGTGAAAAATTTGAACATCTTGGAATTTTCCCGTCGGTTAGTGACCAAAAGCTATAATTTCACCAAATTTCAATTGTCTACTTCGTCTGGCAGGTTGTGCCGCCATCTTGATTTGGGGGGATAGGGGATAAAAATGAGGAAATTCCGGAAAATTTTTAAGCCCACGAAACCTATAGGTTATCGTTTTGGATATACTATACGACTGTGTTCTTATGCTGAGCCCAAAATTTGAGCCCCCCCAGCGTGCCCCCTTCAGGGAATTTTGAGAATTTCCGATTTTTCTAGGGATCCTGGGGTCATCAGTTTCCCTCGTACCAAGTTTCAAATTTCTGATATTTCTGGAAGTGCCTCATTAATTCACGTCTTTTTTCATTTTTAAATATTTATATATACATCGCTCCAGCCCGACTTGCTTTTATATATATAGATAGATGACGGATAAGCATGAGCACGTTGAAAAGTGCAGACTTCCACTTCGAGATTCATATCTCCTAAACGGTTTATGATATTAAGAAACGGTTTGCGCCATCAGACGCCTCACTTATCCCTCTAAATGTTTGTTTCAAAACCATATCCTCGTATCACCCATATTAAGGGGGTAAATTGAGTTCAAATTGTGAATAGGGTGAAATTTGCGTGCATTTTTAACATTTTACATTACATTTTGCCTACTTATGTATAAGCTAGAATCATGAAATTTGGTACACATATGTCCCTTAATCGTGCCAATGTGCGCACCTAACGCGATGATCCTATAATTCTTATAAGTGTGTCAAACAATGAAATATACTTGTAAAAATCACCAAATTTACGAACAATCCAGAAATACGGCCAAATTTAACGTATAAGGGAGCGAGATACGACAAAATGTCACAGGACCAAAGTTGTAGATCACTCTGAATTGAAGCGACATTGTGCCATCCATTTTGTGATACGACTTACCGTTTAGCCAAAAAATAGCTCAAAAGGAATGTCTGCACAGTCATTAAAATTGCCTCCATATTTCGATATCTTTGGGGGTAAAAAGTGAAAAATTTGAACATTTTGGAATTTTTCCGTCTGTTAGGGACCAAAAGCTATAATTTCACCAAATTTCAATTGTCTACCTCGTCTGGCAGGTTGTGCCGCCATCTTGATTTGGGGGGATAGGGGATAAAAATGAGGAAATTCCCGAAAATTTTTAAGCCCACGAAACCTATAGGTTATCGTTTTTTATATACTATACGACTGTGTTCTTATGCTGAGCCCAAAATTTGAGCCCCCCCAGCGTGCCCCCTTCAGGGAATTTTGAGAATTTCCGATTTTTCTAGGGATCCTGGGGTCATCAGTTTCCCTCGTACCAAGTTTCAAATTTCTGAGATTTCTGGAAGTGCCTCATTAATTCACGTCTTTTTTCATTTTTAAATATTTATATATACATCGCTCCAGCCCGACTTGCTTTTATATATATAGATGACGGATAAGCATGAGCACGTTGAAAAGTGCAGACTTCCACTTCGAGATTCATATCTCCTAAACGGTTTATGATATTAAGAAACGGTTTGCGCCATCAGACGCCTCACTTATCCCTCTAAATGTTTGTTTCAAAACCATATCCTCGTATCACCCATATTAAGGGGGTAAATTGAGTTCAAATTGTGAATAGGGTGAAATTTGCGTGCATTTTTAACATTTTACATTACATTTTGCCTACTTATGTATAAGCTAGAATCATGAAATTTGGTACACATATGTCCCTTAATCGTGCCAATGTGCGCACCTAACGCGATGATCCTATCATTCTTATAAGTGTGTCAAACAATGAAATATACTTGTAAAAATCACCAAATTTACGAACAATCCAGAAATACGGCCAAATTTAACGTATAAGGGAGCGAGATACGACAAAATGTCACAGGACCAAAGTTGTAGATCACTCTGAATTGAAGCGACATTGTGCCATCCATTTTGTGATACGACTTACCGTTTAGCCAAAAAGTAGCTCAAAAGGAATGTCTGCACAGTCATTAAAATTGCCTCCATATTTCGATATCTTTGGGGGTAAAAAGTGAAAAATTTGAACATTTTGGAATTTTTCCGTCTGTTAGGGACCAAAAGCTATAATTTCACCAAATTTCAATTGTCTACCTCGTCTGGCAGGTTGTGCCGCCATCTTGATTTGGGGGGATAGGGGATAAAAATGAGGAAATTCCGGAAAATTTTTAAGCCCACGAAACCTATAGGTTATCGTTTTTTATATACTATACGACTGTGTTCTTATGCTGAGCCCAAAATTTGAGCCCCCCCAGCGTGCCCCCTTCAGGGAATTTTGAGAATTTCCGATTTTTCTAGGGATCCTGGGGTCATCAGTTTCCCTCGTACCAAGTTTCAAATTTCTGAGATTTCTGGAAGTGCCTCATTAATTCACGTCTTTTTTCATTTTTAAATATTTATATATACATCGCTCCTGCCCGACTTGCTTTTATATATATAGATGACGGATAAGCATGAGCACGTTGAAAAGTGCAGACTTCCACTTCGAGATTCATATCTCCTAAACGGTTTATGATATTAAGAAACGGTTTGCGCCATCAGACGCCTCACTTATCCCTCTAAATGTTTGTTTCAAAACCATATCCTCGTATCACCCATATTAAGGGGGTAAATTGAGTTCAAATTGTGAATAGGGTGAAATTTGGGTGCATTTTTAACATTTTACATTACATTTTGCCTACTTATGTATATGCTAGAATCATGAAATTTGGTACACATATGTCCCTTAATAGTTCCAATGTGCGCACCTAACGCGATGATCCTATCATTCTTAGAAGTGTGTCAAACAATGAAATATACTTGTAAAAATCACCAAATTTACGAACAATCCAGAAATACGGCCAAATTTAACGTATAAGGGAGAGAGATACGACAAAATGTCACAGGACCAAAGTTGTAGATCACTCCGAATTGAAGGGACATTGTGCCATCCGTTTTGTGATACGATTTACCGTTTAGCCAAAAAATAGCTCAAAAGGAATGTCTGCACAGTCATTAAAATTGCCTCCATATTTCGATATCTTTGGGGGTAAAAAGTGAAAAATTTGAACATCTTGGAATTTTCCCGTCGGTTAGGGACCAAAAGCTATAATTTCACCAAATTTCAATTGTCTACCTCGTCTGGCAGGTTGTGCCGCCATCTTGATTTGGGGGGATAAGGGATAAAAAAGAGGAAATTCCGGAAAATTTTTAAGCCCACGAAACCTATAGGTTATCGTTTTGGATATACTATACGACTGTGATCTTATGCTGAGCCCAAAATTTGAGCCCCCCCAGCGTGCCCCCTTCAGGGAATTTTGAGAATTTCCGATTTTTCTAGGGATCCTGGGGACATCAGTTTCCTTCGTACCAAGTTTCAAATTTCTGAGATTTCTGGAAGTGCCTCATTAATTCACGTCCTTTTTCATTTTTAAATATTTATATATACATCGCTCCAGCCCGACTTGCTTTTATATATATAGATAGATGACGGAAAAGCATGAGCACGTTGAAAAGTGCAGACTTCCACTTCGAGATTCATATCTCCTAAACGGTTTATGATATTAAGAAACGGCTTGCTCCATCAGACGCCTCATTTATCGCTCTAAATGTTTGTTTCTAAACCATATATTCGTATCTCCCATATTAAGGGGGTAAATTGAGTTCAAATTTTGAATAGGGTGATATTTGGGTGCATTTTTAACATTTTACATTACATTTTGCCTACTTATGTATAAGCTAGAATCATGAAATTTGGTACACATATGTCCCTTAATAGTTCCAATGTGCGCACCTAACGCGATGATCCTATCATTCTTATAAGTGTGTCAAACAATGAAATATACTTGTAAAAATCACCAAATTTACGAACAATCCAGAAATACGGCCAAATTTAACGTATAAGGGAGAGAGATACGACAAAATGTCACAGGACCAAAGTTGTAGATCACTCCGAATTGAAGCGACATTGTGCCATCCGTTTTGTGATACGATTTACCGTTTAGCCAAAAAATAGCTCAAAAGGAATGTCTGCACAGTCATTAAAATTGCCTCCATATTTCGATATCTTTGGGGGTACAAAGTGAAAAATTTGAACATCTTGGAATTTTCCCGTCGGTTAGTGACCAAAAACTATAATTTCACCAAATTTCAATTGTCTACTTCGTCTGGCAGGTTGTGCCGCCATCTTGATTTGGGGGGATAGGGGATAAAAATGAGGAAATTCCGGAAAATTTTTAAGCCCACGAAACCTATAGGTTATCGTTTTGGATATACTATACGACTGTGTTCTTATGCTGAGCCCAAAATTTGAGCCCCCCCAGCGTGCCCCCTTCAGGGAATTTTGAGAATTTCCGATTTTTCTAGGGATCCTGGGGTCATCAGTTTCCCTCGTACCAAGTTTCAAATTTCTGAGATTTCTGGAAGTGCCTCATTAATTCACGTCTTTTTTCATTTTTAAATATTTATATATACATCGCTCCAGCCCGACTTGCTTTTATATATATAGATAGATGACGGATAAGCATGAGCACGTTGAAAAGTGCAGACTTCCACTTCGAGATTCATATCTCCTAAACGGTTTATGATATTAAGAAACGGTTTGCGCCATCAGACGCCTCACTTATCCCTCTAAATGTTTGTTTCAAAACCATATCCTCGTATCACCCATATTAAGGGGGTAAATTGAGTTCAAATTGTGAATAGGGTGAAATTTGCGTGCATTTTTAACATTTTACATTACATTTTGCCTACTTATGTATAAGCTAGAATCATGAAATTTGGTACACATATGTCCCTTAATCGTGCCAATGTGCGCACCTAACGCGATGATCCTATAATTCTTATAAGTGTGTCAAACAATGAAATATACTTGTAAAAATCACCAAATTTACGAACAATCCAGAAATACGGCCAAATTTAACGTATAAGGGAGCGAGATACGACAAAATGTCACAGGACCAAAGTTGTAGATCACTCTGAATTGAAGCGACATTGTGCCATCCATTTTGTGATACGACTTACCGTTTAGCCAAAAAATAGCTCAAAAGGAATGTCTGCACAGTCATTAAAATTGCCTCCATATTTCGATATCTTTGGGGGTAAAAAGTGAAAAATTTGAACATTTTGGAATTTTTCCGTCTGTTAGGGACCAAAAGCTATAATTTCACCAAATTTCAATTGTCTACCTCGTCTGGCAGGTTGTGCCGCCATCTTGATTTGGGGGGATAGGGGATAAAAATGAGGAAATTCCCGAAAATTTTTAAGCCCACGAAACCTATAGGTTATCGTTTTTTATATACTATACGACTGTGTTCTTATGCTGAGCCCAAAATTTGAGCCCCCCCAGCGTGCCCCCTTCAGGGAATTTTGAGAATTTCCGATTTTTCTAGGGATCCTGGGGTCATCAGTTTCCCTCGTACCAAGTTTCAAATTTCTGAGATTTCTGGAAGTGCCTCATTAATTCACGTCTTTTTTCATTTTTAAATATTTATATATACATCGCTCCAGCCCGACTTGCTTTTATATATATAGATGACGGATAAGCATGAGCACGTTGAAAAGTGCAGACTTCCACTTCGAGATTCATATCTCCTAAACGGTTTATGATATTAAGAAACGGTTTGCGCCATCAGACGCCTCACTTATCCCTCTAAATGTTTGTTTCAAAACCATATCCTCGTATCACCCATATTAAGGGGGTAAATTGAGTTCAAATTGTGAATAGGGTGAAATTTGCGTGCATTTTTAACATTTTACATTACATTTTGCCTACTTATGTATAAGCTAGAATCATGAAATTTGGTACACATATGTCCCTTAATCGTGCCAATGTGCGCACCTAACGCGATGATCCTATCATTCTTATAAGTGTGTCAAACAATGAAATATACTTGTAAAAATCACCAAATTTACGAACAATCCAGAAATACGGCCAAATTTAACGTATAAGGGAGCGAGATACGACAAAATGTCACAGGACCAAAGTTGTAGATCACTCTGAATTGAAGCGACATTGTGCCATCCATTTTGTGATACGACTTACCGTTTAGCCAAAAAGTAGCTCAAAAGGAATGTCTGCACAGTCATTAAAATTGCCTCCATATTTCGATATCTTTGGGGGTAAAAAGTGAAAAATTTGAACATTTTGGAATTTTTCCGTCTGTTAGGGACCAAAAGCTATAATTTCACCAAATTTCAATTGTCTACCTCGTCTGGCAGGTTGTGCCGCCATCTTGATTTGGGGGGATAGGGGATAAAAATGAGGAAATTCCCGAAAATTTTTAAGCCCACGAAACCTATAGGTTATCGTTTTTTATATACTATACGACTGTGTTCTTATGCTGAGCCCAAAATTTGAGCCCCCCCAGCGTGCCCCCTTCAGGGAATTTTGAGAATTTCCGATTTTTCTAGGGATCCTGGGGTCATCAGTTTCCCTCGTACCAAGTTTCAAATTTCTGAGATTTCTGGAAGTGCCTCATTAATTCACGTCTTTTTTCATTTTTAAATATTTATATATACATCGCTCCAGCCCGACTTGCTTTTATATATATAGATGACGGATAAGCATGAGCACGTTGAAAAGTGCAGACTTCCACTTCGAGATTCATATCTCCTAAACGGTTTATGATATTAAGAAACGGTTTGCGCCATCAGACGCCTCACTTATCCCTCTAAATGTTTGTTTCAAAACCATATCCTCGTATCACCCATATTAAGGGGGTAAATTGAGTTCAAATTGTGAATAGGGTGAAATTTGGGTGCATTTTTAACATTTTACATTACATTTTGCCTACTTATGTATAAGCTAGAATCATGAAATTTGGTACACATATGTCCCTTAATCGTGCCAATGTGCGCACCTAACGCGATGATCCTATAATTCTTATAAGTGTGTCAAACAATGAAATATACTTGTAAAAATCACCAAATTTACGAACAATCCAGAAATACGGCCAAATTTAACGTATAAGGGAGCGAGATACGACAAAATGTCACAGGACCAAAGTTGTAGATCACTCTGAATTGAAGGGACATTGTGCCATCCATTTTGTGATACGACTTACCGTTAGCCAAAAAATAGCTCAAAAGGAATGTCTGCACAGTCATTAAAATTGCCTCCATATTTCGATATCTTTGGGGGTAAAAAGTGAAAAATTTGAACATTTTGGAATTTTTCCGTCTGTTAGGGACCAAAAGCTATAATTTCACCAAATTTCAATTGTCTACCTCGTCTGGCAGGTTGTGCCGCCATCTTGATTTGGGGGGATAGGGGATAAAAATGAGGAAATTCCGGAAAATTTTTAAGCCCACGAAACCTATAGGTTATCGTTTTTTATATACTATACGACTGTGTTCTTATGCTGAGCCCAAAATTTGAGCCCCCCCAGCGTGCCCCCTTCAGGGAATTTTGAGAATTTCCGATTTTTCTAGGGATCCTGGGGTCATCAGTTTCCCTCGTACCAAGTTTCAAATTTCTGAGATTTCTGGAAGTGCCTCATTAATTCACGTCTTTTTTCATTTTTAAATATTTATATATACATCGCTCCTGCCCGACTTGCTTTTATATATATAGATGACGGATAAGCATGAGCACGTTGAAAAGTGCAGACTTCCACTTCGAGATTCATATCTCCTAAACGGTTTATGATATTAAGAAACGGTTTGCGCCATCAGACGCCTCACTTATCCCTCTAAATGTTTGTTTCAAAACCATATCCTCGTATCACCCATATTAAGGGGGTAAATTGAGTTCAAATTGTGAATAGGGTGAAATTTGGGTGCATTTTTAACATTTTACATTACATTTTGCCTACTTATGTATATGCTAGAATCATGAAATTTGGTACACATATGTCCCTTAATAGTTCCAATGTGCGCACCTAACGCGATGATCCTATCATTCTTAGAAGTGTGTCAAACAATGAAATATACTTGTAAAAATCACCAAATTTACGAACAATCCAGAAATACGGCCAAATTTAACGTATAAGGGAGAGAGATACGACAAAATGTCACAGGACCAAAGTTGTAGATCACTCCGAATTGAAGGGACATTGTGCCATCCGTTTTGTGATACGATTTACCGTTTAGCCAAAAAATAGCTCAAAAGGAATGTCTGCACAGTCATTAAAATTGCCTCCATATTTCGATATCTTTGGGGGTAAAAAGTGAAAAATTTGAACATCTTGGAATTTTCCCGTCGGTTAGGGACCAAAAGCTATAATTTCACCAAATTTCAATTGTCTACCTCGTCTGGCAGGTTGTGCCGCCATCTTGATTTGGGGGGATAAGGGATAAAAAAGAGGAAATTCCGGAAAATTTTTAAGCCCACGAAACCTATAGGTTATCGTTTTGGATATACTATACGACTGTGATCTTATGCTGAGCCCAAAATTTGAGCCCCCCCAGCGTGCCCCCTTCAGGGAATTTTGAGAATTTCCGATTTTTCTAGGGATCCTGGGGACATCAGTTTCCTTCGTACCAAGTTTCAAATTTCTGAGATTTCTGGAAGTGCCTCATTAATTCACGTCCTTTTTCATTTTTAAATATTTATATATACATCGCTCCAGCCCGACTTGCTTTTATATATATAGATAGATGACGGAAAAGCATGAGCACGTTGAAAAGTGCAGACTTCCACTTCGAGATTCATATCTCCTAAACGGTTTATGATATTAAGAAACGGCTTGCTCCATCAGACGCCTCATTTATCGCTCTAAATGTTTGTTTCTAAACCATATATTCGTATCTCCCATATTAAGGGGGTAAATTGAGTTCAAATTTTGAATAGGGTGATATTTGGGTGCATTTTTAACATTTTACATTACATTTTGCCTACTTATGTATAAGCTAGAATCATGAAATTTGGTACACATATGTCCCTTAATAGTTCCAATGTGCGCACCTAACGCGATGATCCTATAATTCTTATAAGTGTGTCAAACAATGAAATATACTTGTAAAAATCACCAAATTTACGAACAATCCAGAAATACGGCCAAATTTAACGTATAAGGGAGAGAGATACGACAAAATGTCACAGGACCAAAGTTGTAGATCACTCCGAATTGAAGCGACATTGTGCCATCCGTTTTGTGATACGATTTACCGTTTAGCCAAAAAATAGCTCAAAAGGAATGTCTGCACAGTCATTAAAATTGCCTCCATATTTCGATATCTTTGGGGGTACAAAGTGAAAAATTTGAACATCTTGGAATTTTCCCGTCGGTTAGTGACCAAAAACTATAATTTCACCAAATTTCAATTGTCTACTTCGTCTGGCAGGTTGTGCCGCCATCTTGATTTGGGGGGATAGGGGATAAAAATGAGGAAATTCCGGAAAATTTTTAAGCCCACGAAACCTATAGGTTATCGTTTTGGATATACTATACGACTGTGTTCTTATGCTGAGCCCAAAATTTGAGCCCCCCCAGCGTGCCCCCTTCAGGGAATTTTGAGAATTTCCGATTTTTCTAGGGATCCTGGGGTCATCAGTTTCCCTCGTACCAAGTTTCAAATTTCTGAGATTTCTGGAAGTGCCTCATTAATTCACGTCTTTTTTCATTTTTAAATATTTATATATACATCGCTCCAGCCCGACTTGCTTTTATATATATAGATGACGGATAAGCATGAGCACGTTGAAAAGTGCAGACTTCCACTTCGAGATTCATATCTCCTAAACGGTTTATGATATTAAGAAACGGTTTGCGCCATCAGACGCCTCACTTATCCCTCTAAATGTTTGTTTCAAAACCATATCCTCGTATCACCCATATTAAGGGGGTAAATTGAGTTCAAATTGTGAATAGGGTGAAATTTGCGTGCATTTTTAACATTTTACATTACATTTTGCCTACTTATGTATAAGCTAGAATCATGAAATTTGGTACACATATGTCCCTTAATCGTGCCAATGTGCGCACCTAACGCGATGATCCTATCATTCTTATAAGTGTGTCAAACAATGAAATATACTTGTAAAAATCACCAAATTTACGAACAATCCAGAAATACGGCCAAATTTAACGTATAAGGGAGCGAGATACGACAAAATGTCACAGGACCAAAGTTGTAGATCACTCTGAATTGAAGCGACATTGTGCCATCCATTTTGTGATACGACTTACCGTTTAGCCAAAAAGTAGCTCAAAAGGAATGTCTGCACAGTCATTAAAATTGCCTCCATATTTCGATATCTTTGGGGGTAAAAAGTGAAAAATTTGAACATTTTGGAATTTTTCCGTCTGTTAGGGACCAAAAGCTATAATTTCACCAAATTTCAATTGTCTACCTCGTCTGGCAGGTTGTGCCGCCATCTTGATTTGGGGGGATAGGGGATAAAAATGAGGAAATTCCCGAAAATTTTTAAGCCCACGAAACCTATAGGTTATCGTTTTTTATATACTATACGACTGTGTTCTTATGCTGAGCCCAAAATTTGAGCCCCCCCAGCGTGCCCCCTTCAGGGAATTTTGAGAATTTCCGATTTTTCTAGGGATCCTGGGGTCATCAGTTTCCCTCGTACCAAGTTTCAAATTTCTGAGATTTCTGGAAGTGCCTCATTAATTCACGTCTTTTTTCATTTTTAAATATTTATATATACATCGCTCCAGCCCGACTTGCTTTTATATATATAGATGACGGATAAGCATGAGCACGTTGAAAAGTGCAGACTTCCACTTCGAGATTCATATCTCCTAAACGGTTTATGATATTAAGAAACGGTTTGCGCCATCAGACGCCTCACTTATCCCTCTAAATGTTTGTTTCAAAACCATATCCTCGTATCACCCATATTAAGGGGGTAAATTGAGTTCAAATTGTGAATAGGGTGAAATTTGGGTGCATTTTTAACATTTTACATTACATTTTGCCTACTTATGTATAAGCTAGAATCATGAAATTTGGTACACATATGTCCCTTAATCGTGCCAATGTGCGCACCTAACGCGATGATCCTATAATTCTTATAAGTGTGTCAAACAATGAAATATACTTGTAAAAATCACCAAATTTACGAACAATCCAGAAATACGGCCAAATTTAACGTATAAGGGAGCGAGATACGACAAAATGTCACAGGACCAAAGTTGTAGATCACTCTGAATTGAAGGGACATTGTGCCATCCATTTTGTGATACGACTTACCGTTAGCCAAAAAATAGCTCAAAAGGAATGTCTGCACAGTCATTAAAATTGCCTCCATATTTCGATATCTTTGGGGGTAAAAAGTGAAAAATTTGAACATTTTGGAATTTTTCCGTCTGTTAGGGACCAAAAGCTATAATTTCACCAAATTTCAATTGTCTACCTCGTCTGGCAGGTTGTGCCGCCATCTTGATTTGGGGGGATAGGGGATAAAAATGAGGAAATTCCCGAAAATTTTTAAGCCCACGAAACCTATAGGTTATCGTTTTTTATATACTATACGACTGTGTTCTTATGCTGAGCCCAAAATTTGAGCCCCCCCAGCGTGCCCCCTTCAGGGAATTTTGAGAATTTCCGATTTTTCTAGGGATCCTGGGGTCATCAGTTTCCCTCGTACCAAGTTTCAAATTTCTGAGATTTCTGGAAGTGCCTCATTAATTCACGTCTTTTTTCATTTTTAAATATTTATATATACATCGCTCCTGCCCGACTTGCTTTTATATATATAGATGAACGCCTGTTGGTCTGGAGAAAGCCTAATACTCAGATGGACATCAAAAATATCCAGGCTACTGTGAAACATGGAGGAGCTGGAGCAATGGTCTGGGGTTCCTTGGCAGCTTCAGGTGTAGGAGAACTGTAATTATGAGCAAATTTGGTATGTGAATATACTGAAGGAAAATTTGCAGAAGAGTGCCGACCAACTGGGCATTGGGGACAATTTCTCTTTCCTGCAAGATAATGATCCCAAACATACTGCGGAAAATGACCGTCTCTGGTTGCTCTATCACACACCACACACACCGAAAACCCCAGCTCAGTCCCCAGTGCTCAATACAATCGAGCCATTTATGGAACGAGCGGGGAACAAGAGTAAGGAAGCATGAGATTACCAGCAAACAAAGATTAAAGGAACTGTTGCCCCTAATCTTAGATCCCACAATACGCTTCGAGTCGCACGTTGGCCAAGCCGAAGAGGTGGACGCCGAAAAGAAGTCAATTTACCAGCCAACTGTAAACTACTATAAAGATAAATATCACCTAGACAATATTTCCGTCCATGGACTCATGATCGGAGCTCGAGGCACAATCCCTAAATTTCTTGTACAGCTATGGGATTCTCTCGGTCTCAGCCGGACACGACTTCACGACATCGCTATCGCCGCAATACGAGGTTCAGTGACCATACTCCGCAATCATCTATATAACATCTGAAGAACCGTATTGCAAATCTATTCCTGAGCCTTTTGGTGAATCTTCTACCTGGCACACTAGCAAAGTCAACAGTAACTTAGAAGACAAAATACTGTGTAGTCGACATACTTTGTCCTTGTGGCAGCCTCCGCATGGGGGAAGTTGTAATAATAATAATAATAATAATAATAATAATAATAATAATAGGAATGGAACACTAATGGTTCCGAAATAACAAGGAAATTGGTATATTCCATGCCAAAATGGCTTACCCAAGTCATCCATACCAAGGAATGCATCCCAAGTAACTTATTAAGAAACGATGTGGTGGAGGTGTTACTTACAGAAAAAAGATAGTTTGTTCTTGTATGCATACTTATGTCCTACATAAAAACGATATTCCAATGAGTTGTATTTTTTTATTTAGTAAACCAGTGTCCATTACTTAATTCTGATAAAATGTTTTTTTTCATATAAACCCATCTATATGAACACTTATGCCCCTCACTTTACGTATTTATAAATTAGTATTTCAGTGAAGGACAGATATACCCAGACATGTGTCTAAAAGAGAGAGAGAGAGAGAGAGAGAGAGAGAACGAGCCTTCTTTGTTCGTGTCCTGTTGTGTCGAGAATTCCCCAGTAAAGTCATCTAAAACTGTACAAGAACGTGCTGGATGACAACGGACGGCATTTTACCTTCGGAACCCACACATGGTGACAACCATCTACTGCCACGCGGAATAAGGTAAGTACTGAGCACTGCAGTTGCACAGTGTGGAGTGTTGTTCGATACTGCTTTAGGTTAGCCAGTAATTATACTTTTTCACGTAGCTGTCTGCTTGCATTCGGGAGATAGTGGACTCTAACCCAACTGTCGGCAGCCCTGAAGATATTTTTCCGTGGTTTCCAATTTCACACCAGGCAAGTGCTGGGGCTGTACCTTAATAAAGGCCAAGGTATATTCCTTCCCAATCCTAGCCCTTTTCTGTTCCATCGTCGCCATAAGACCTATCTGTGTCGGTGCGACGTAAAGCAATTGTAGAAGAAAAACAAAATCAGACATGTTCTCTCATGAAGTGCCATTGTAACGACAGCATGCAGGTTGGCTATTCAGTACACGCGAAAGCTGGAATATATTATTATTATTATTATTATTATTATTATTATTATTATTATTATTATTATTATTTAGGTTATTTTAGAAAATTTTGGGTCATTCTCTACGTCATTATTTGGGCATTTATTAGGTAATCAAAATCCGGGCCTTGGTTATGAGTACTGACAGTTGATCTAGCATTGTCAGATGCAGGCCTGAATGCACAATTGCTGTATTAGCAACATACAGTTGTAGTACAGAAATGGTACTGAATTTAGACTATACATCTTGGCTTTGTTATCTTCCTTATCACCTCCTTGCTTTCTGCCAATGATGAGATAAGACGTTATATTTAGCCTGGAAAAGTTAGAGGTGTACTCCCTTTCTTAGATTTAACCAATCTTAACCTAGAGCACTCGAATAATAACAACTAATTGGAAACGATGCAAAATAAAAATAATAGCAATAAGATGAAGAAAAGAAATATGTTAATAATAATGAGAGTGAAATAATCATACATAGTGATAGTAAGGTAGAATCAAAAAATATATACAAAAACAAATATATCATAATATACAAATAATTGTGCGTACAAAAATATATAAATACCTATTCAATTATATATTTCTTTCTTAACCTGTTTACTCCCCAGGGTTGGTTTTTCCCTCGGAATCAGCCACTACACCACAGAGGCGGACAAATAATATATATACACTAATTAAAAGAACCTTTCAAAAATATATAAATGTCAAAAAGATACTGAAATATCACCTTCAATTTAGAAGTAAAGAGTAGGAATAATAGGAATAGGAAGAAAATGATCAGTGAATAGAAGAGGGAAATAATGATGAGGTGTTTTGAGGTCACAGCTAGATGATCTCATTCATGTTTTCCAAGTATTTCAACACAGACAAGTTTTAAAGCTGACTGAGAGTTACTGGGCAGACTTCTGACGTCCACTGGTAAGAAGAAAGACTCGCCCTGTATACTGTGTTTTCTCGTTAAGAGAGAAAAATTACAAACTTCTTACACAGGTTTCGAGAAATGATGCTAGAGAGGCACGATAGCCGAGTGGTACTGTCAATAGCGAATCACCAGTCCATGCATGTGGGATTTAAGAAAAAAAAATAAGTCGCGTTCCCGTGGTTCAGATTTCGCATAAAACTGTAGGACCTATGACTATAATCACAATTATTGTCAACAGTCACGTTGCTTTCAAAAACAATCCTGAGCTACGAGCCACGAAAGTAGCACCTCTCTAGAGTATCCCTGGCGCTCGGAATAACTTGTACAATCACTGCAGGAATAGAAACCGTACACAAAGGTGTTTCAACCTCGACTACAAAAAATATATCGTTCTTTGTGCCAAGGTCCCACTGCTCTTGACGCCAATTTTGCTCCGACGAAAAGTAAGTCTCCGTCCACACAGGTTGTGTGAATTTAGATCGGTAACGTGTGTGGTCTCTACACTACTGTAACAGTCATTGATGGGTTAGTTTTTGTACAACTGCAGCAGAAATGACATCAACAGGATGATGAGACAGAATACACGTCAATTAACATAAATCAGTGTAATTTTATTGTTGATCACTTCCAGGGAATCCCTCTATGTGTTAGTGGAAGAGTGAACGTAGGCCTCTAGATTCCAGGATCTTAGGTTCAAAACCGACAGCGGGACCATTTCCTGAATAAAATAATAATAATAATAATAATAATAATAATAATAATAATAATAATAATAATAATAATAATAATAAAGGTTATACGTCCCACTAACTTCAAGTCGAGGTGCCGGAATTTTCTGCCATAAGAGTTTTTACGTACCGGTAAATCGATCGACGTAAAGCTGGCGAATTTGAGCACCTCAAATGCCATCACTGAGCCGGGATTTATTTCCTCGACTCCCCGCAATAATGCCAGTCGGGGTTAGCTCAAATAATAATAATAATAATAATAATAATAATAATAATAATAATAATAATGTAAAGGTCCGACTCGTTGGCTGAATGGTCATCGTACTGGCCTTCGGTTCAGAGAGTTCCGGGTTTGAGTAGCGGCCGGGTCGGAGATTTTAATCGCTTCTGATTAATTCTTCTGGCTCGGGGACTGGGTGTTTGTGTCCGTCCCAACACTCTTCTCTTCACATTCAGACAACATACCACACTATCAACCATCACAGAAACACGCAATAGTGGTTACATCCCTCCTTATATGGTTGGTGTCAGGAAGGGCATCCGACCTTAAAACAGGACCAAATCCATATGTAAGTGGCATTTTAGACTATTATTATTATTATTATTATTATTATTATTATTATTATTATTCACCCTTTTGCTACTTTCTCAACAGTGGATTTGGTCCAGTAGCGTACCCAGAATCGAACGATGGAGGTGGGGGGTTATAGTTTAAAAATGATAGAATATAATGAAGGTGCTTGTGCGTGTATGGTGCGCGCATGCACGAGTTTCATTTTAAGGACACCGGTACAAGTTAATTATGTTGATATTCGGATCTCAGTACCGGTACACACAGCCTGTAGAAGACAAAGCACTGTCCTCTGTAGCGTAACGGTTAGTGTAATTACCTGTCATCCTCGGGGGTCAGGTTCGATTCCCGGTACTGCCAGAAATGTTAGAATGGCAGGAGGGCTGGCATCTGCTTGAAGTGGTACATGCAGCTCACCTCCATTGGGGGTGTGCCTGAAAAGAGCTGCACCATCTCGGGATGAGGACATGATTTACTTACTTTACCGGTACTCTACAAAATCTTACATTAAAATACAGAAAAAAACAATATGAGTCCGCCTTTGTGGTGTAGTGGTTAGTGTGATTAGCTGCCAACCTCGAAGGCCCGGGTTCGATACCTGGCTCTGCCACGAAATTTGAAAAGTGATACGAGGGCTGGAACGGGGTCTACTCAGCCTCGGGAGGTCAACTAAGTAGAGGTGGGTTCAATTCCCACCTCAGCCATCCTGGAAGTAGTTTTCTGTGGTTTCCCACTTCTCGTCCAGGCAAATGCCGGGATGTTACCTAACTTAAGGCCACAGCCACTTCCTTCCCTCTTCCTTGTCTATGTCTTCCAATCCTCCCATCCCCCGCAAGGCCCCTGTTCAGCACAGCAGGTGAGGCCGCCTGGGCGAGGTACTGGTCATCCTCCTCAGTTGTATCCCGACCCAGAGTCTGAAGCTGCAGGACACTGCCCTTGAGGCGGTAGAGGTAGAACCCCTCGCTGAGTCCGAGGGAAAAAGCGACCCTGGAAGGTAAACAGATTACGAACGAACGAAAAACAATATGATCAAAGAGAATATATTACGGCGAATAGTATGTTCAGATTACAATCTAAAATCCATCTTTCGAGGTTTCTTAGAAAATAGAATCAGAGATATGTTGGTTTTACAATTTTGTCTCTGTGAGTATTATTATTTATTATTTGTAATTATGCCTTTATAAACATGGCGTGACTCAGGCTATGTCCGCCTCTGTGGCGTAGTGGTTAGTGTGATTAGCTGCCACCCCCGGAGGCCCGGGTTCGATTCCCGGCTCTGCCACGAAATTTGAAAAGTGGTACGAGGGCTGGAACCGGGTTCTCTCAACCTCGGGAGGTCAACTGAGTAGAGGTGGGTTCGATTCCCACTTCAGCCATCCTGGAAGTGGTTTTCCGTGGTTTCCCACTTCTCCAGGCAAATGCCGGGATGGTACCTAACTTATGGCCACGGCCGCTTCCTTCCCTCTTCCTTGTCTATCCCATCCAATCTTCCCATCCCCCAGCAAGGCCCCTGTTCAGCATAGCAGGTAAGGCCGCCTGGGCGAGGTACTGGTCATCCTCCTCAGTTGTATCCCGACCGAGAGTCTGAAGCTCCAGGACACTGCCCTTGAGGCGGTAGAGGTGGGATCCCTCGCTGAGTCCGAGAGAAAAGCCGACCCTGGAGGGTAAACAGATAAAGAAGAAGACGACTCAAGCTATGAAGCCTGCTATTCTGCCAGACCATATTCAAAAGAGCCAATTCTTCAGCCGACTTTCACTTACTGATTGTTAGTTTCCGTTTATTTTCTTTTGCAAAAATTCCATCGGGAGGGGTGGGGGGCTAGTCTAACCCCCAGTACCCCCGTCCCCTTTGCTACGCTTCTGATTTGGCCCGATGCGCTCCCTGACGCCAACCATATGTGGGAGGGATGTGTTCACTATTGCGAGTAGAAGAAGAAATGTGTACTAAGACGAACACGAACATCCAGTCGCAGAACCAGAGGAATTAACCATACGCAGTTAAAACCCCAGCCCGGTCGGGAAATCAAACCCGGGACTCTCTGAAATGAAGGCCATGACTCTGATACTTCAGCCATGGAATCATACCAGTCCGAAAACCATTTGCTAGGAGCATTCTTGTTTACATCTACTGAAACAGAAAGGAAAAAAGGTCTGTTCTGAAACAGTTAACTTACAGCATTCCAAAACACTATGCAGAACCCTGATTGCAGCTCTATTTCTCGCAAAGAATTGACTGGATATATTTTTTAACTGTCAGGAAGGTTTGTTT